>NW_025726104.1:1238708-1548386 GCF_021461395.2 Schistocerca americana
AGTCGGCATTGTGCCTTTTTTATTTAATTCCTATGCTATTTCTGTGTTTCATCGTCAATAAGAAGGTCCAAGGGATATAGTAAACCTGGAGTGAAGCATCGGAATCTATAACTAGTGTCACCGTAATGGTTCAAAACATAGGCAGTAAGCAGCGTCAGTCTTCATGTACTTAAGTCGGCATTGTGCCTGTTTTATTTAATTCCGATGCAATTTATGTGTTTCATCGCCTATACGAAGGTCCAAGGGATACAGTAAACCTGGAGTGAAGCATCGGAATCTATAACTAGTGTCACAGGAATGGTTCAAAAACATCGACAGTAAGAAGAGTCAGTCTTCTTGTACATAATTCGGCATTGTGCTTTTAGTATTTAATTCCGATGCAATTTCTGTGTTTCATCGTCAATAAGAAGGTCAGACGGATACAGTAACTCTGAAGTCAAGCATCGGAATCTATAACTAGTGTGACAGGAATGGTTCAAAACATAGTCAGTAAGAAGAGTCAGTCTTATTGTACTTAAGCCGGCATTGTGCCTTTTGTATTTATTTCCCATGCAATTTCTGTGTTTAAGAGTCAATAAGAAGGTCGAAGGGATACAGTAAACCTGAAGTGAAGCATCGGAATCTATAACTAGTGTCTAATGAATGGTTCAAATCATAGTCAGTAAGAAGAATCAGTCTTCTTGTACTTAAATCGGCATTGTGCCTTTTGTATTTAGTTCCGATGTAATTTCTGTGTTTTATCGTCAATAAGAGGGTCAGAGGGATACAGTAAACTTGAAGTGAAGCATCGGAATCCATAACTATTGTCACAGGTATGGTTCAAAACATAGTCAGTAAGAGGAGTCAGTCTTCTTGTACTTCAGTAGGCATTGTGCCTTTTGTATTTAATTCCGATGCAATTTCTGTGTTTCATCGTCAATATGAAGGTCTAAGGGATACAGTAAACCTGGAGTGAAGAATCGGAATCTATAAGTAGTGTCACAGAATTGTTTCAAAACATAGACAGTAAGATGAGTCAGTCTTCTTGTACTTAAGTCGGCATTGTGCCTTTTGTATTTCTTTCCGATGCAATTTCTGTGTTTCATCGCCAATAAGAAGGTCCAAAGGATACAGTAAACCTGAAGTGAAGCATCAGAATCTATAACTAGTGTCACAGGAATGGTTCAAAACATAATCAGTAAGAAGAGTCAGTCTTCTTGTACATAAGCCGGCATTGTGGCTTTTGTATTTATTTACGATGCAATTTCTGTGTTTCATCGTCAATAAGAAGGTCCAAGGGATACAGTAAACCTGAAGTGAAGCATCGGAATCTATAACTAGTGTCACATGAATGGTTCAAATCATAGTCAGTAAGAAGAATCAGTCTTCTTGTACTTAAGTCGGCATTGTGCCGTTTGTAGTTAATTCCGATGTAATTTCTGTGTTTTATCGTCAATAAGAAGGTCAGAGGGATACAGTAAACCAGAAGTGAAGCATTGGAATCTATAACTATTGTCACAGGAATGGTTCAAAACATAGTCAGTAAGAAGAGTCAGTCTTCTTGTACTTCAGTAGGCATTGTGCCTTTTGTATTTAATTTCGATGCAATTGCTGTGTTTCATCGTCAATATGAAGGTCTAAGGGATACAGTAAACCTGAAGTGAAGCATCGGAATCTATAACTACTGTCACAGGATTGTTTCATAACATAGACAGTAAGATGAGTCAGTCCTCTTGTACTTAAGTCGGCATTGTGCCTTTTGTATTTCTTTCCGATGCAATTTCTGTATTTTATCGCCAATAAGAATCTCCAAGGGACACAGTAAACCTGAAGTGAAACATCAGAATCCATAACTAGTGTCACAGGAATGGTTCAAAACATAGTCAGTAAGAAGAGTCAGTGTTCTTGTACTTAAGTCGGCATTGTGCCTTATGTATTTAAATCCGATGCAATTTCTGTGTTTGTTCGTCACTAAGAAGGTCAGTGGGATACAGTAATCCTGAAGTTAAGCTTCACAATCTATAACTAGTTTCACAGGAATGGTTCAAAACATAGTCTGTAAGAAGAGTCAGTCTTCTTGTAGTTAAGTCGGTATTGTGCCTTTTCTATTTAATTCCGATGCAATTTCTGTGTTTCATCGTCAATAAGAAGGTCATAAGGATACAGTAAACCTGAAGTGAAGCATCGGAATCTATAACTAGCGTCATAGGAATGGTTCAAAACATAGAGAGTTGGAAGAGTCAGTATTTTTGTACTTATGTCGGCATTGTGCCTTTTGTATTTAATTCCGATGCAATTTCTGTGTTTCATCATCAATAAGAAGGTCCAAGGGATACAGTAAACCTGAAATGAACCATCGGAATATATAACTAGTGTCACAGGAATGGTTCAAAACATAGACAGTAGGAAAAGTCAGTCTACACGTACTTAAGTAGGTATTGTGCCTTTTGTATTTAATTCCGTTGCAATTTCTGTGTTTCATCGTCAATAAGAAGGTCAGAGGGATACATTAAACCTGAAGTGAAGCATCGGAATCTATAACTAGTCTCACAGGAATGGTTCAATGCATAGTCAGTAAGAAGAGTCAGTCTTCTTGTACTTAAGTCGGCATTGTGCCTTTTGTATTTAATTCCGATGCAATTTGTGTGTTTCATCGTCAATAAGAAGGTCCAAGGGATACAGTAAACCTGAAGTGAAGCATCGGAATCTATAACTAGGGTCACAGGAATGGTTCAAAACATAGACATTAGGAAGAGTCAGTCTTCTTGTACTTAAGTCGGTATTGTGCCTTTTCTATTTAACTCCGATGCAATTTCTGTGTTTCATTGTCAATACGAAGGTCAGAGGGATACAGTTAACCTGAAGTGAAGCATCGAAATCTTAACGAGTGTCACAGGAATGGTTCAAAACATACAGACTTGGAAGAGTCAGTCTACTTGTACATAAGTCGGCATTGTGCCTTTTGTATTTCATTCCGATGCAATTTCTGTGTTTCGTCGTCCATAAGAAGGTCCGAGGGATACAGTAAACCTCAAGTGAATAATCGGAATAAAAAACTAGTGTCACAGGAAAGGTAAAAACATAGAGAGTAGGAAGAGTCAGTATTCTTGTACTTAAGTCGGCATTGTACTATTTCTATTTAATTCCGATGCGATTTCTGTGTCTCATCGTCAATAGGAAGATCCAAGGGATACAGTAAACCTGAAGTGAAGCATCGGAATAAAAAACTAGTGTCACAGTTAAGGTTCAAAACATAGAGAGTAGGAAGAGTCAGTCTTCTTGTACTTAAGTCGGCATTGTGCTTTTTCTATTTAATTCCGATGCGATTTCTGTGTCTCATCGTCAATAGGAAGGTCTAAGGGATACAGTAAACCTGAAGTGAAGCATCGGAATTTATAACTAGTGTCACAGGAATTGTTCAAAACATAGTCAGTAAGAAGAGTCAGTCTTCTTGTGCGTAAGTCGGCATTTTGAATTTTGTATGTAATTCCGATACAATTTCTGTGTTTGATCGTCAATAAGAAGGTCCAAGGGATACAGTAAACCTGGAGTGAAGCATCGGAATCTATAACTAGGGTCACAGGGTTGGTTCAAAACATAGACAGAAAGAAGAGTCAGTCTTCTTGTACCTAAGTCGGCATTGTGCCTTTTGTATTTAATTCCGATGCAATTTCTGTGTTTCATCGTCAATAAGAAGGTCAGAGGGATACAGTAATCCTGAAGTTAAGCATCGGAATCTATGACTAGTGTCAATGGAATGGTTCAAAACATAGACAGTAGGAAGATTTAGCTTCTTGTACTTAAGTCATCATTGTGCATTTTCTATTTAATTCTGAAGCAATTTCTGTGATTCATCGTCAATAAGAGGGTCCAAGGGATACAGTAAACCTGGAGTGAAGCATCGGAATCTATAACTAGTTTCACAGGAATGGTTCAAAAGCACAGACAGTAAGAAGAGTCAGACTTCTTTTACTTAAGTCGGCATTGTGCCTTTTGTATTTAATTCCGATGCAATTTCTGTGTTTCATCGTCAATAAGAAGGTCCAAGGGATACAGTAAACCTGGAGTGAGGCATCAGAGTCTACAACTATTGTCACAGGAATGGTTCAAAACATAGACAGTAAGAAAAGTCAGTCTACTTGTACTTAATTCGGCATTGTGCCTTTTGTATTTAATTGCGATGCAATTTTTGTGTTTCATCGTCAATAAGAAGGTCCAAGGGATGCAGTGAACCTGGAGTGAAGCATCGGAATCTATAACTAGTGTCAGAGGGACAGTTCAAAACATAGACGGTAACATGAGTCAGTATCCTTGTACTTTAGTCGGCATTGTGCTTTTTGTATTTAATTCCGAAGCAATTTCTGTGTTTCATCGTCACTAAGAAGGGCAGTGGGATACAGTAATCCTGAAGTTAAGTATCGGAATCCATAACTAGTGTCTCAGGAATGGTTCAAAACATAGTCAGTAAGAAGAGTCAGTCTTCCTGTAGTTAAGTCATCATTATTCCTTCTCTATTTAATTCCGATGCAATTTCTGTCTTTCATCGTCAATAATAAGGTCAGAGGGATACAGTAAAGCTGAAGTGAAGCATCGGAATCTATAACTAGTGTCACAGGAATGGTTCAAAACATAGACAGTAGGTAGAGTCAGTCTTCTTGTACTTAAGTCGGCATTGTGCTTTTTCTATTTAATTCCGGTGCGATTTCTGTGTCTCATCGTCAATAGGAAGGTCCAAGGGATACAGTAAAGCTGAAGTGAAGCATCGGAATTTGTAACTAGTGTCACAGGAATGGTTCAAAACATAGTCAGTATGAAGGGTCAGTCTTCTTGTACGTAAGTCGGCATTGTGAATTTTGTATTTAATTCCGATACAATTTCTGCGTTTCATCGTCAATAAGAAGGTCCAAGGGATACAGTAAACCTGGAGTGAAGCATCGGAATCTATAACTAGTGTCACAGGGATGGTTCAAAACATAGACAGTAAGAAGAGTCAGTCTTCTTGTAGTTAAGTCGGCATTGTGCCTTTTGTATTTAATTCCGAAGCAATTTCTGTGTTTCATCGTCACTAAGAAGGTCAGTGGGATACCGTAATCCTGAAGTTAAGCTTCAGAATCTATATTTAGTTTCACAGGAATGGTTCAAAACATAGTCAGTAAGAAGAGTCAGTCTTCTTGTACTTAAGTCGGTATTGTGCCTTTTCTATTTAATTCCGATGCAATTTCTGTGTTTCATCGTCAATAAGAAGGTCAGAGGGATACAGTAAACCTGAACGGAAGCATCGGAATCTATAACTAGCGTCATAGGAATGGTTCAAAACATAGAGAGTTGGAAGAGTCAGTATTTTCGTACTTAAGTCAGCATTGTGCCTATTGTATCTAATTCCGATGCAATTTCTGTGTTTCATCGTCAATAAGAAGGTCCAGTTGATACAGTAAACCTGAAATGAACCATCGGAATCTATAACTAGTGTCACAGGAATGGTTCAAAACATAGACAGTAGGAAAAGTCAGTCTACACGTACTGAAGTCGGCATTGTGCCTTTTGTATTTAATTCCGATGCAATTTCTGTGTTTCATCGTCAATAAGAAGGTCAGAAGGATGCAGTAAACCTGAAGTGAAGCATCGGAGTCTATAACTAGTCTCACAGGAATGGTTCAAAGCATAGTCAGTAAGAAGAGTCAGTCTTCTTGTACTTAAGTCGGCATTGTGCCTTTTGTATTTAATTCCGATGCAATTTGTGTGTTTCATCGTCAATAAGAAGGTCCAAGGGTACAGTAAACCTGAAGTGAAGCATCGGAATCTATAACTAGGGTCACAGGAATGGTTCAAAACATAGACATTAGGAAGAGTCAGTCTTCTTGTACTTACGTCGGTATTGTGCCTTTTCTATTTAATTCCGAGGCAATTTCTGTGTTTCATTGTCAATACGAAGGTCAGAGGGATACAGTAAACCTGAAGTGAAGCATCGGAATCTATAACTAGTGTCACAGGAATGGTTCAAAGCTTAGAGACTTGGAAGAGACAGTTTACTTGAACATAAGTCGGCATTGTGCCGTTTGTATTTCATTCCGATGCAATTTTTGTGTTTCATCGTCAATAAGAAGGTCCAAGGGATACAGAAAACCTGGAGGGAAGAATCAGAGTCTACAACTATTGTCACAGGAATGGTTCAAAACATAGACAGTAAGAAGAGTCAGTCTTCCAGTAGATAAGTCGGCATTGTTCCTTCTCTATTTAATTCCGATGTAATTTCTGTGTATCATCGTCAATAATAAGGTCAGAGGGATACAGTAAACCTGAAGTGAAGCATCGGAATCTATAACTAGTGTCACAGGAATGGTTCAAAACATAGACTATAGGAAGAGTCAGTCTTCTTGTACTTAAGTCGGCATTGTGCTTTTTCTATTTAATTCCGATGCGATTTCTGTGTCTCATCGTCAATAGGAAGGTCCAAGGTATACAGTAAAGCTGAAGTGAAGCATCGGAATTTACAACTAGTGTCACAGGAATGGTTCAAATCATAGTCAGTATGAAGGGTCAGTCTTCTTGTACGTAAGTCGGCATTGTGAATTTTGTATTCAATTCCGATACAATTTCTGTGTTTCATCGTCAATAAGAGGGTCCAAGGGATACAGTGATCCTGGAGTGAAGCATCGGAATCTATAACTAGTGTCACAGGGATGGTTCAAAACATAGACAGTAAGAAGAGTCAGTCTTCTTGTACTTAAGTCGGCATTGTGCCTTTTGTATTTAATTCCGATGCAATTTCTGTATTTCATCGTCAATATGAAGGTCAGAGGGATACAGTCATCCTGAAGTTAAGCATCGGAATCTAAGACTAGTGTCACAGGAATGGTTCAAAACATAGACAGTAGGAAGAGTCGGTCTTCTTGTACTTAAGTCGGCATTGTGCCTTTTGAATTTAATTCCGATGTAATTTCTGTGTTTTATCGTCATTACGAAGGTCAGAGAGATACAGTAAACCTGAAACGAAGCATCGGAATCTATAACTAGTGCCACAGGAATGATTCAAAACATGGACAGTAGGAAGAGTCAGTCTTCTTGTACTTAAGTCGGCATTGTGCCTTTTCTATTTATCTCAAATGCAATTTCTGAGTTTCATCGTAGTAAGAAGGTCCAAGGGATACAGTAAACCTGAAGTGAAGCATCGGAATCTGTATCTAGTGTCACAGGAATGGTTCAAACATAGTCAGTAAGAAGACTCGGTCTTCTCGTACTTAAGTCATCATTGTGCATTTTCTATTTAATTCTGAAGCAATTTCTGTGTTTGATCGTCAATAAGAAGGTGCAAGGGATACAGTAAACCTGGAGTGAAGCATCGGAATCTATAATTAGTTTCACAGGAATGGTTCAAAACACAGACAGTAAGAAGAGTCGGACTTCTTTTACTTAAGTCGGCATTGTGCCTTTTGTATTTAATTCCGATGCAATTTCTGTGTTTCATCGTCAATAAGAAGGTCCAAGGGATACAGTAAACCTGGAGTGAAGCATCAGAGTCAATAACTAGTGTCACAGGAATGGTTCTAAACATAGACAGTAGGAAGAGTCAGTCTTCTTGTACTTAATTCGGCATTGTGCCTTTTGTATTCAATTCCGATGCAATTTCTGTGTTTCATCGTCAATAAGAAAATCAGAGGGATACAGTAAACCTGATGTGAAGCATCGTAATCTATAACTAGTGTCACAGGAATGGTTCAAAACATAGTCAGTAAAAAGAGTCTGTCTTCTTGTACTTAAGTCGGTATTGTGCCTTTTGTATTTAATTCCGATGCAATTTCTGTGTTTCTACGCCAATTAGAAGGTCCAAGGGATACAGTAAACCTGGAGTGAAGCATCGGAATCTATAACTAGTGTCAGAGGGACGGTTCAAAGCATAGACAGTAACATGAGTCAGTATTCTTGTACTTTAGTCGGCATTGTGCTTTTTGTATTTAATTCCAATGCAATTTCTGTGTTTCATCGTCACTAAGAAGGTCAGTAGGATACTGTAATCCTGGAGTTAAGCATCGGAATCTAGAACTAGTGTCACAGGAATGGTTCAAAACATAGTCAGTAAGAAGAGTCAGTCTTCTTGTAGTTAAGTCGGCATTGTTCCTAATCTATTTAATTCCGATGCAATTTCTGTGTTTCATCGTCAATAACAAGGTCAGAGGGATACAGTAAACCTGAAGTGAAGCATCGGAATATATAACTAGTGTCACACGAATGGTTCAAAACATTGACTGTAGGAAAAGTCAGTCTACATATACTTAAGTCGGCATTTTGGACTTTGTATTTAATTCCGATGCAACTTCTGTGTTTTATCGTCAATAAGAAGGTCAGAGGGATACAGTAAACCTGAAGTGAAGCATCGGAATCTATACCTAGTGTCACAGGAATGGTTTAAATCATAGTCAGTCTTCTTGTACTTAAGTTGGCATTGTGCCTTTTGTAGTTCATTCCGATGCAATTAGTGTGTTTCATCGTCTATCAGAAGGTCCAAGGGATACAGTAAACCTGAAGTGAAGCATCGGAATCTATAACTAGTGTCACAGGAATGGTTCAAATCATAGAGAGTTAGAATATTCAGTCTTCTTGTACTTAAGTCGGCATTGTGCCTCTTGTGTTTCATTCCGATGCAATTTCTGTGTTTCATCGTCCATAAGAAGGTCCGAGGGAGGGTGTAAACCTCAAGTGAAGCATCGGAATAAAAAACTAGTGTCACAGGAATGGTTCAAAGCATAGAGAGTAGGAAGAGTCAGCCTTCTTGTACTTAAGTCTTCATTGTGCTCTTTCTATTTAATACCGATGCGATTTCTGTGTCTCATCGTCAATAGGAAGGTCCAAGGGATACAGAAAACCTGAAGTGAAGCATCGGAATCTATAACTAGTGTCACAGGAATGGTTCAAATCATAGTCAGTAAGAAGAGTCAGTTTTCTTGTACTTAAGTCGGCATTGTGCATTTTTTATTTAATTCTGATGCAATTTCTGTGTTTCATCGTCAATAAGAAGGTCCAAGGGATACAGAAAACCTTGAGTGAAGCATCGGAATCTATAACTAGTGTCTCTGGAATGGTTCAATACATAGACAGTAAGATGAGTCAGTCTTCTTGTACTTATGTCGGCATTGTGCCTATTGTATTTAATTCCGATGCAATTTCTGTGTTTTATCGTCAATAAGAAGGTCAGAGGGATACAGTAAACCTGAAGGGAAGCATCGGAATATATATAACTAGTGTCACAGGAATGTTTCAAAACATAGTCAGTATGAAGAGTCCGTCTTCTTGTACTTAAGTCGGCATTGTGCTTTTGTATTTAATTCCGATGCAATTTCTGTGTTTCAACGTCAATAAGAAGGTCCACGGGATACAGTAAACCTGGAGTGAAGCATCGGAATCTATAACTAGTGTCACAGGAATTATTCAAAACATAGACAGTAAGAAGAGTCAATCTTCTTGTACTTATGTCGGCATTGTGCCTTTTGTATTTAATTCCGATGCAATTTTTGTGTTTCATCGTCTATAAGTAGGTCCAAGGTATACAGTAAACCTGGAGTGAAGCATTGGAGTCTATAACTAGTGTCACAGGAATGGTTCAAATCATAGACAGTAAGATGAGTCAGTCAACTTGTAGTTAAGTCGGCATTGTGCCTTTTGTATTTAATTCCAATGCAATTTCTGTGCTTCGTCGTCAATAAGAAGGTCCAAGGGATACAGTAAGCCTGAAGAGAAGCATCGAAATCTATAATTAGTATCACAGGAATGGTTCAAAACATAGACAATAAGCAGAGTCAGTCTTCTTGTACTTAAGTCGGCATTGTGCTTTTTTTATTTAATTCCCACGCAATTTCTGTGTTTAATCGTCAATAAGAAGGTCCAAGGGATACAGTAAACCTAGAGTGAAGCATCGGAATCTATAACTAGTGTCACAGGAATGGTTCGAATCATAGTCAGTAAGAAGAGTCAGTCTTCTTGTACTTAAGTCGGAATTGTGCCTTTTGTATTTAATTCCGATGCAATTTCTGTGTTTCATCGTCACTAAGAAGGTCAGTGGGATACAGTAATCCTGAAGTTAAGCATCGGAATCTATAACTAGTGTCACAGGAATTGTTCAAAGCATGGTCAGTAAGAAGAGTCAGTCTTCTTGTAGTTAAGTCGGTATTGTGCCTTTTCTATTTAATTCCGATGCAATTTCTGTGTTTCAACGTCAATAAGGAGGTCCACGGGATACAGTAAACCTGGAGTGAAGCATCGGAATCTATAACTAGTGTCACAGGAATTATTCAAAACATAGACAGTAAGAAGAGTCAATCTTCTTGTACTTATGTCGGCATTGTGCCTTTTGTATTTAATTCCGATGCAATTTTTGTGTTTCATCGTCTATAAGTAGGTCCAAGGTATACAGTAAACCTGGAGTGAAGCATTGGAGTCTATAACTAGTGTCACATGAATGGTTCAAATCATAGTCAGTAAGAAGAATCAGTCTTCTTGTACTTAAGTCGGCATTGTGCCGTTTGTAGTTAATTCCGATGTAATTTCTGTGTTTTATCGTCAATAAGAAGGTCAGAGGGATACAGTAAACCAGAAGTGAAGCATTGGAATCTATAACTATTGTCACAGGAATGGTTCAAAACATAGTCAGTAAGAAGAGTCAGTCTTCTTGTACTTCAGTAGGCATTGTGCCTTTTGTATTTAATTTCGATGCAATTGCTGTGTTTCATCGTCAATATGAAGGTCTAAGGGATACAGTAAACCTGAAGTGAAGCATCGGAATCTATAACTACTGTCACAGGATTGTTTCATAACATAGACAGTAAGATGAGTCAGTCCTCTTGTACTTAAGTCGGCATTGTGCCTTTTGTATTTCTTTCCGATGCAATTTCTGTATTTTATCGCCAATAAGAATCTCCAAGGGACACAGTAAACCTGAAGTGAAACATCAGAATCCATAACTAGTGTCACAGGAATGGTTCAAAACATAGTCAGTAAGAAGAGTCAGTGTTCTTGTACTTAAGTCGGCATTGTGCCTTATGTATTTAAATCCGATGCAATTTCTGTGTTTGTTCGTCACTAAGAAGGTCAGTGGGATACAGTAATCCTGAAGTTAAGCTTCACAATCTATAACTAGTTTCACAGGAATGGTTCAAAACATAGTCTGTAAGAAGAGTCAGTCTTCTTGTAGTTAAGTCGGTATTGTGCCTTTTCTATTTAATTCCGATGCAATTTCTGTGTTTCATCGTCAATAAGAAGGTCATAAGGATACAGTAAACCTGAAGTGAAGCATCGGAATCTATAACTAGCGTCATAGGAATGGTTCAAAACATAGAGAGTTGGAAGAGTCAGTATTTTTGTACTTATGTCGGCATTGTGCCTTTTGTATTTAATTCCGATGCAATTTCTGTGTTTCATCATCAATAAGAAGGTCCAAGGGATACAGTAAACCTGAAATGAACCATCGGAATATATAACTAGTGTCACAGGAATGGTTCAAAACATAGACAGTAGGAAAAGTCAGTCTACACGTACTTAAGTAGGTATTGTGCCTTTTGTATTTAATTCCGTTGCAATTTCTGTGTTTCATCGTCAATAAGAAGGTCAGAGGGATACATTAAACCTGAAGTGAAGCATCGGAATCTATAACTAGTCTCACAGGAATGGTTCAATGCATAGTCAGTAAGAAGAGTCAGTCTTCTTGTACTTAAGTCGGCATTGTGCCTTTTGTATTTAATTCCGATGCAATTTGTGTGTTTCATCGTCAATAAGAAGGTCCAAGGGATACAGTAAACCTGAAGTGAAGCATCGGAATCTATAACTAGGGTCACAGGAATGGTTCAAAACATAGACATTAGGAAGAGTCAGTCTTCTTGTACTTAAGTCGGTATTGTGCCTTTTCTATTTAACTCCGATGCAATTTCTGTGTTTCATTGTCAATACGAAGGTCAGAGGGATACAGTTAACCTGAAGTGAAGCATCGAAATCTTAACGAGTGTCACAGGAATGGTTCAAAACATACAGACTTGGAAGAGTCAGTCTACTTGTACATAAGTCGGCATTGTGCCTTTTGTATTTCATTCCGATGCAATTTCTGTGTTTCGTCGTCCATAAGAAGGTCCGAGGGATACAGTAAACCTCAAGTGAATAATCGGAATAAAAAACTAGTGTCACAGGAAAGGTAAAAACATAGAGAGTAGGAAGAGTCAGTATTCTTGTACTTAAGTCGGCATTGTACTATTTCTATTTAATTCCGATGCGATTTCTGTGTCTCATCGTCAATAGGAAGATCCAAGGGATACAGTAAACCTGAAGTGAAGCATCGGAATAAAAAACTAGTGTCACAGTTAAGGTTCAAAACATAGAGAGTAGGAAGAGTCAGTCTTCTTGTACTTAAGTCGGCATTGTGCTTTTTCTATTTAATTCCGATGCGATTTCTGTGTCTCATCGTCAATAGGAAGGTCTAAGGGATACAGTAAACCTGAAGTGAAGCATCGGAATTTATAACTAGTGTCACAGGAATTGTTCAAAACATAGTCAGTAAGAAGAGTCAGTCTTCTTGTGCGTAAGTCGGCATTTTGAATTTTGTATGTAATTCCGATACAATTTCTGTGTTTGATCGTCAATAAGAAGGTCCAAGGGATACAGTAAACCTGGAGTGAAGCATCGGAATCTATAACTAGGGTCACAGGGTTGGTTCAAAACATAGACAGAAAGAAGAGTCAGTCTTCTTGTACCTAAGTCGGCATTGTGCCTTTTGTATTTAATTCCGATGCAATTTCTGTGTTTCATCGTCAATAAGAAGGTCAGAGGGATACAGTAATCCTGAAGTTAAGCATCGGAATCTATGACTAGTGTCAATGGAATGGTTCAAAACATAGACAGTAGGAAGATTTAGCTTCTTGTACTTAAGTCATCATTGTGCATTTTCTATTTAATTCTGAAGCAATTTCTGTGATTCATCGTCAATAAGAGGGTCCAAGGGATACAGTAAACCTGGAGTGAAGCATCGGAATCTATAACTAGTTTCACAGGAATGGTTCAAAAGCACAGACAGTAAGAAGAGTCAGACTTCTTTTACTTAAGTCGGCATTGTGCCTTTTGTATTTAATTCCGATGCAATTTCTGTGTTTCATCGTCAATAAGAAGGTCCAAGGGATACAGTAAACCTGGAGTGAGGCATCAGAGTCTACAACTATTGTCACAGGAATGGTTCAAAACATAGACAGTAAGAAAAGTCAGTCTACTTGTACTTAATTCGGCATTGTGCCTTTTGTATTTAATTCCGATGCAATTTTTGTGTTTCATCGTCAATAAGAAGGTCCAAGGGATGCAGTGAACCTGGAGTGAAGCATCGGAATCTATAACTAGTGTCAGAGGGACAGTTCAAAACATAGACGGTAACATGAGTCAGTATCCTTGTACTTTAGTCGGCATTGTGCTTTTTGTATTTAATTCCGAAGCAATTTCTGTGTTTCATCGTCACTAAGAAGGGCAGTGGGATACAGTAATCCTGAAGTTAAGTATCGGAATCCATAACTAGTGTCTCAGGAATGGTTCAAAACATAGTCAGTAAGAAGAGTCAGTCTTCCTGTAGTTAAGTCATCATTATTCCTTCTCTATTTAATTCCGATGCAATTTCTGTCTTTCATCGTCAATAATAAGGTCAGAGGGATACAGTAAAGCTGAAGTGAAGCATCGGAATCTATAACTAGTGTCACAGGAATGGTTCAAAACATAGACAGTAGGTAGAGTCAGTCTTCTTGTACTTAAGTCGGCATTGTGCTTTTTCTATTTAATTCCGGTGCGATTTCTGTGTCTCATCGTCAATAGGAAGGTCCAAGGGATACAGTAAAGCTGAAGTGAAGCATCGGAATTTGTAACTAGTGTCACAGGAATGGTTCAAAACATAGTCAGTATGAAGGGTCAGTCTTCTTGTACGTAAGTCGGCATTGTGAATTTTGTATTTAATTCCGATACAATTTCTGCGTTTCATCGTCAATAAGAAGGTCCAAGGGATACAGTAAACCTGGAGTGAAGCATCGGAATCTATAACTAGTGTCACAGGGATGGTTCAAAACATAGACAGTAAGAAGAGTCAGTCTTCTTGTAGTTAAGTCGGCATTGTGCCTTTTGTATTTAATTCCGAAGCAATTTCTGTGTTTCATCGTCACTAAGAAGGTCAGTGGGATACCGTAATCCTGAAGTTAAGCTTCAGAATCTATATTTAGTTTCACAGGAATGGTTCAAAACATAGTCAGTAAGAAGAGTCAGTCTTCTTGTACTTAAGTCGGTATTGTGCCTTTTCTATTTAATTCCGATGCAATTTCTGTGTTTCATCGTCAATAAGAAGGTCAGAGGGATACAGTAAACCTGAACGGAAGCATCGGAATCTATAACTAGCGTCATAGGAATGGTTCAAAACATAGAGAGTTGGAAGAGTCAGTATTTTCGTACTTAAGTCAGCATTGTGCCTATTGTATCTAATTCCGATGCAATTTCTGTGTTTCATCGTCAATAAGAAGGTCCAGTTGATACAGTAAACCTGAAATGAACCATCGGAATCTATAACTAGTGTCACAGGAATGGTTCAAAACATAGACAGTAGGAAAAGTCAGTCTACACGTACTGAAGTCGGCATTGTGCCTTTTGTATTTAATTCCGATGCAATTTCTGTGTTTCATCGTCAATAAGAAGGTCAGAAGGATGCAGTAAACCTGAAGTGAAGCATCGGAGTCTATAACTAGTCTCACAGGAATGGTTCAAAGCATAGTCAGTAAGAAGAGTCAGTCTTCTTGTACTTAAGTCGGCATTGTGCCTTTTGTATTTAATTCCGATGCAATTTGTGTGTTTCATCGTCAATAAGAAGGTCCAAGGGTACAGTAAACCTGAAGTGAAGCATCGGAATCTATAACTAGGGTCACAGGAATGGTTCAAAACATAGACATTAGGAAGAGTCAGTCTTCTTGTACTTACGTCGGTATTGTGCCTTTTCTATTTAATTCCGAGGCAATTTCTGTGTTTCATTGTCAATACGAAGGTCAGAGGGATACAGTAAACCTGAAGTGAAGCATCGGAATCTATAACTAGTGTCACAGGAATGGTTCAAAGCTTAGAGACTTGGAAGAGACAGTTTACTTGAACATAAGTCGGCATTGTGCCGTTTGTATTTCATTCCGATGCAATTTTTGTGTTTCATCGTCAATAAGAAGGTCCAAGGGATACAGAAAACCTGGAGGGAAGAATCAGAGTCTACAACTATTGTCACAGGAATGGTTCAAAACATAGACAGTAAGAAGAGTCAGTCTTCCAGTAGATAAGTCGGCATTGTTCCTTCTCTATTTAATTCCGATGTAATTTCTGTGTATCATCGTCAATAATAAGGTCAGAGGGATACAGTAAACCTGAAGTGAAGCATCGGAATCTATAACTAGTGTCACAGGAATGGTTCAAAACATAGACTATAGGAAGAGTCAGTCTTCTTGTACTTAAGTCGGCATTGTGCTTTTTCTATTTAATTCCGATGCGATTTCTGTGTCTCATCGTCAATAGGAAGGTCCAAGGTATACAGTAAAGCTGAAGTGAAGCATCGGAATTTACAACTAGTGTCACAGGAATGGTTCAAATCATAGTCAGTATGAAGGGTCAGTCTTCTTGTACGTAAGTCGGCATTGTGAATTTTGTATTCAATTCCGATACAATTTCTGTGTTTCATCGTCAATAAGAGGGTCCAAGGGATACAGTGATCCTGGAGTGAAGCATCGGAATCTATAACTAGTGTCACAGGGATGGTTCAAAACATAGACAGTAAGAAGAGTCAGTCTTCTTGTACTTAAGTCGGCATTGTGCCTTTTGTATTTAATTCCGATGCAATTTCTGTATTTCATCGTCAATATGAAGGTCAGAGGGATACAGTCATCCTGAAGTTAAGCATCGGAATCTAAGACTAGTGTCACAGGAATGGTTCAAAACATAGACAGTAGGAAGAGTCGGTCTTCTTGTACTTAAGTCGGCATTGTGCCTTTTGAATTTAATTCCGATGTAATTTCTGTGTTTTATCGTCATTACGAAGGTCAGAGAGATACAGTAAACCTGAAATGAAGCATCGGAATCTATAACTAGTGCCACAGGAATGATTCAAAACATGGACAGTAGGAAGAGTCAGTCTTCTTGTACTTAAGTCGGCATTGTGCCTTTTCTATTTATCTCAAATGCAATTTCTGAGTTTCATCGTAGTAAGAAGGTCCAAGGGATACAGTAAACCTGAAGTGAAGCATCGGAATCTGTATCTAGTGTCACAGGAATGGTTCAAACATAGTCAGTAAGAAGACTCGGTCTTCTCGTACTTAAGTCATCATTGTGCATTTTCTATTTAATTCTGAAGCAATTTCTGTGTTTGATCGTCAATAAGAAGGTGCAAGGGATACAGTAAACCTGGAGTGAAGCATCGGAATCTATAATTAGTTTCACAGGAATGGTTCAAAACACAGACAGTAAGAAGAGTCGGACTTCTTTTACTTAAGTCGGCATTGTGCCTTTTGTATTTAATTCCGATGCAATTTCTGTGTTTCATCGTCAATAAGAAGGTCCAAGGGATACAGTAAACCTGGAGTGAAGCATCAGAGTCAATAACTAGTGTCACAGGAATGGTTCTAAACATAGACAGTAGGAAGAGTCAGTCTTCTTGTACTTAATTCGGCATTGTGCCTTTTGTATTCAATTCCGATGCAATTTCTGTGTTTCATCGTCAATAAGAAAATCAGAGGGATACAGTAAACCTGATGTGAAGCATCGTAATCTATAACTAGTGTCACAGGAATGGTTCAAAACATAGTCAGTAAAAAGAGTCTGTCTTCTTGTACTTAAGTCGGTATTGTGCCTTTTGTATTTAATTCCGATGCAATTTCTGTGTTTCTACGCCAATTAGAAGGTCCAAGGGATACAGTAAACCTGGAGTGAAGCATCGGAATCTATAACTAGTGTCAGAGGGACGGTTCAAAGCATAGACAGTAACATGAGTCAGTATTCTTGTACTTTAGTCGGCATTGTGCTTTTTGTATTTAATTCCAATGCAATTTCTGTGTTTCATCGTCACTAAGAAGGTCAGTAGGATACTGTAATCCTGGAGTTAAGCATCGGAATCTAGAACTAGTGTCACAGGAATGGTTCAAAACATAGTCAGTAAGAAGAGTCAGTCTTCTTGTAGTTAAGTCGGCATTGTTCCTAATCTATTTAATTCCGATGCAATTTCTGTGTTTCATCGTCAATAACAAGGTCAGAGGGATACAGTAAACCTGAAGTGAAGCATCGGAATATATAACTAGTGTCACACGAATGGTTCAAAACATTGACTGTAGGAAAAGTCAGTCTACATATACTTAAGTCGGCATTTTGGACTTTGTATTTAATTCCGATGCAACTTCTGTGTTTTATCGTCAATAAGAAGGTCAGAGGGATACAGTAAACCTGAAGTGAAGCATCGGAATCTATACCTAGTGTCACAGGAATGGTTTAAATCATAGTCAGTCTTCTTGTACTTAAGTTGGCATTGTGCCTTTTGTAGTTCATTCCGATGCAATTAGTGTGTTTCATCGTCTATCAGAAGGTCCAAGGGATACAGTAAACCTGAAGTGAAGCATCGGAATCTATAACTAGTGTCACAGGAATGGTTCAAATCATAGAGAGTTAGAATATTCAGTCTTCTTGTACTTAAGTCGGCATTGTGCCTCTTGTGTTTCATTCCGATGCAATTTCTGTGTTTCATCGTCCATAAGAAGGTCCGAGGGAGGGTGTAAACCTCAAGTGAAGCATCGGAATAAAAAACTAGTGTCACAGGAATGGTTCAAAGCATAGAGAGTAGGAAGAGTCAGCCTTCTTGTACTTAAGTCTTCATTGTGCTCTTTCTATTTAATACCGATGCGATTTCTGTGTCTCATCGTCAATAGGAAGGTCCAAGGGATACAGAAAACCTGAAGTGAAGCATCGGAATCTATAACTAGTGTCACAGGAATGGTTCAAATCATAGTCAGTAAGAAGAGTCAGTTTTCTTGTACTTAAGTCGGCATTGTGCATTTTTTATTTAATTCTGATGCAATTTCTGTGTTTCATCGTCAATAAGAAGGTCCAAGGGATACAGAAAACCTTGAGTGAAGCATCGGAATCTATAACTAGTGTCTCTGGAATGGTTCAATACATAGACAGTAAGATGAGTCAGTCTTCTTGTACTTATGTCGGCATTGTGCCTATTGTATTTAATTCCGATGCAATTTCTGTGTTTTATCGTCAATAAGAAGGTCAGAGGGATACAGTAAACCTGAAGGGAAGCATCGGAATATATAACTAGTGTCACAGGAATGTTTCAAAACATAGTCAGTATGAAGAGTCCGTCTTCTTGTACTTAAGTCGGCATTGTGCTTTTGTATTTAATTCCGATGCAATTTCTGTGTTTCAACGTCAATAAGAAGGTCCACGGGATACAGTAAACCTGGAGTGAAGCATCGGAATCTATAACTAGTGTCACAGGAATTATTCAAAACATAGACAGTAAGAAGAGTCAATCTTCTTGTACTTATGTCGGCATTGTGCCTTTTGTATTTAATTCCGATGCAATTTTTGTGTTTCATCGTCTATAAGTAGGTCCAAGGTATACAGTAAACCTGGAGTGAAGCATTGGAGTCTATAACTAGTGTCACAGGAATGGTTCAAATCATAGACAGTAAGATGAGTCAGTCAACTTGTAGTTAAGTCGGCATTGTGCCTTTTGTATTTAATTCCAATGCAATTTCTGTGCTTCGTCGTCAATAAGAAGGTCCAAGGGATACAGTAAGCCTGAAGAGAAGCATCGAAATCTATAATTAGTATCACAGGAATGGTTCAAAACATAGACAATAAGCAGAGTCAGTCTTCTTGTACTTAAGTCGGCATTGTGCTTTTTTTATTTAATTCCCACGCAATTTCTGTGTTTAATCGTCAATAAGAAGGTCCAAGGGATACAGTAAACCTAGAGTGAAGCATCGGAATCTATAACTAGTGTCACAGGAATGGTTCGAATCATAGTCAGTAAGAAGAGTCAGTCTTCTTGTACTTAAGTCGGAATTGTGCCTTTTGTATTTAATTCCGATGCAATTTCTGTGTTTCATCGTCACTAAGAAGGTCAGTGGGATCAGTAATCCTGAAGTTAAGCATCGGAATCTATAACTAGTGTCACAGGAATTGTTCAAAGCATGGTCAGTAAGAAGAGTCAGTCTTCTTGTAGTTAAGTCGGTATTGTGCCTTTTCTATTTAATTCCGATGCAATTTCTGTGTTTCAACGTCAATAAGGAGGTCCACGGGATACAGTAAACCTGGAGTGAAGCATCGGAATCTATAACTAGTGTCACAGGAATTATTCAAAACATAGACAGTAAGAAGAGTCAATCTTCTTGTACTTATGTCGGCATTGTGCCTTTTGTATTTAATTCCGATGCAATTTTTGTGTTTCATCGTCTATAAGTAGGTCCAAGGTATACAGTAAACCTGGAGTGAAGCATTGGAGTCTATAACTAGTGTCACAGGAATGGTTCAAATCATTGACAGTAAGATGAGTCTGTCAACTTGTAGTTAAGTCGGCATTGTGCCTATTGTATTTAATTCCGATGCAATTTCTGTGTTTTATCGTCAATAAGAAGGTCAGAGGGATACAGTAAACCTGAAGGGAAGCATCGGAATATATAACTAGTGTCACAGGAATGTTTCAAAACATAGTCAGTATGAAGAGTCCGTCTTCTTGTACTTAAGTCGGCATTGTGCTTTTGTATTTAATTGCGATGCAATTTCTGTGTTTCATCGTCAATAAGAAGGTCCAAGGTATACAGTAAACCTTGAGTGAAGCACCGGAATCTATAACTAGTGTCACAGGAATGGTTCAAAACATGGTCAGTAAGAAGAGTCAGTCTTCTTGTAGTTAAGTCGGTATTGTGAATTTTCTATTTAATTCCGATGCAATTTCTGTGTTTCATCGTCAATAAGAAGGTCAGAGGGATACAGTTAACCTGAAGTGAAGCATCGGAATCTATAACTAGTGTCACAGGAATGGTTCAAAGCATAGTCAGTAAGAAGAGTCAGCCTTCTTGTACTTAAGCCGGCATTGTGCATTTTGTACTTAATTCCGATGCAATTTCTGTGTTTCATCGTCAATAAGAACGTCCAAAGGATACAGTAAACCTGAAATGTACCATGGGAATCTATAACTAGTGTCACAGGAATGGTTCAAAACATAGACAGTAGGAAATGTCAGTCTACACGTACTTAAGTCGGCATTGTGCCTTTTGTATTTAATTCCGACGCAACTTCTGTGTTTCATCGTCAATAAGAAGGTCAGAGGGATACAGTAAACCTGATCTGAAGCACCGGAATCTACAACTAGTGTCACTATAATGGTTAAAAACATAGACAGTAGGAAGAGTCAGTCTTCTTGTACTTAAGTCGGCATTGTGCCTTTTCTGTTTAATTCCCATGCAATTTCTGTGTTTCATTGCAAATAAGAAGGACCTAGGGATATAGTAAACCTGGAGTGAAGCATCGAAATCTATAACTAGTGTCACAGGAGAGGTTCAAAACCTAGACAGTAAGAAGAGTCTGTCATCTTGTACTTAAGTCAGCATTGTGCCTTGTGTATTTAATTCCGATGCAATTTCTGTGTTTAACCGTCAATATGAAGGTCCAAGGGATACAGTAAACCTGGAGTGAAGCGTCGGAATCTATAACTACTGTGACTGGAATGGTTCAAATCATAGACAGTAAGATGAGTCACTCTTGTTGTACTTAAGTCGGTATTGTGCCTTTTGTATTTAATTCCGATGCAATATCTATGTTTCATCGCCAATAACATGGTCCAAGGGATACAGTAAACCTGAAGTGAAGCATCAGAATCTATAACTAGTGTCACAGGAATCGTTCAAAACTTAGTCAGTAAAAAGAGTCTGTCTTCTTGTACTTAAGTCGGCCTTGTGCCCTTTGTATTTAATTCCGATGCAATTTCTGTGCTTCATCGTCAATAAGAAGGTACAAGGGATACAGTAAACCTGAAGTGACGCATCGAAATCTATAACTAGTGTCACATGAATGGTTCAAAACATAGACTGAAGAAGAGTGTGTCTTCTTGTACTTATGTCGGCATTGTGCCTTTTGTATTTAATTCCGATGCAATTGCTGTGTTTCATCGTCAATAAGAAGGTCTAAGGAATACAGTAAACCTGAAGTGAAGCATCGGAATCTATAACTAGTGTCACAGGAATCGTTCAAAACATAGTCAGTAAGAAGAGTCTGACTTATTGTACTGAAGTCGGCCTTGTGCCCTTTGTATTTAATTCCGAAGCAATTGCTGTGTTTCATCGTCAATAAGAAGGTCTAAGGGATACAGTAAACCTGAAGTGAAGCATCGGAATCTATAACTGGTGTCACAGGAATGGTTCAAAGCATAGTCAGTAAGAAGAGTCAGTCTTCTTGTACTTAAATCGGCGTTGTGCCTTTTGTATTTAATTCCGATGCAATTGCTGTGTTTCATCGTCAATAAGAAGGTCCAAGGGATACAGTAAACCTGGAGTGAAGCATCGGAATCTGTAACTAGTGTCACAGGAATGGTTCAAAAGATAGACAGTAAGCAGAGTCAATCTTCTTGTACTTAAGTCGGCATTGTGTCTTTTTTATTTAATTCCGATGCAATTTCTGTGTTTCAGCGTCAATATGAAGGTCCAAGGGATACAGTAAACCTAAAGTGAGCATCGGAAACTATAACTAGTGTCACAGGAATGGTTCAAAATATAGACAGTAAGAAGAGTCAGTCATCATGTACTTAATTCGGCATTGTGCGTTTTGTATTTAATTCCGTCGGAATTTCTGTGTTTCATCGTCAATAAGAACGTCACAGGGATACAGTAAACCTGGAGTGAAGCATCGTAATCCATAACTAGTGTCACAGGGATGGTTCAAAGCATAGACAGTAAGAAGAGTCAGTATTCTTGTACTCAATTCGGCACTGTGCCTTTTGGATTTAATTCCGATGCAATTTCTTTGTTTCATCGTCAATGAGAAGGTCAGAGGGATGCAGCAAACCTGAAATGAAGCATCGGAATCTATAACTAGTGCCACAGGAATGATTCAAAACATAGACAGTAGGAAGAGTCAGTCTTCTTGTACTTAAGTCGGCATTGTGCCTTTTCTATTTATCTCCGATGCGATTTCTGTGTTTCATCGTCAAAAAGAAGGTCCAAGGGATATAGTAAACCTGGAGTCAAGCATCCGAATCTATAACTAGTGTAACAGGAATGGTTCAAAACATAGGCAGTAAGAAGAGTCAGTCTTATTGTACTTAAGTCGGCATTGTGCCTTTAGTATTTACTTCCCATGCTATTTCTGTGTTTCATCGTCAATAAGAAGGTCAGAGGGGTACAGTAAATCTCAAGTGAAGCATCGGAATCTATAACTAGCGTCACAGGAATGGTTCAAAACATAGTCAGTAAGAAGAGTCAGTCTTCTTGTACTTAAGTCGGCATTGTGCATTTTGTATTTAATTCCGATGCAATTTCTGTGTTCCATCGTCAATACGATGGTCCAAGGGATACAGTAAACCTGAAGTGAAGCACCGGAATCTATAATTAGTGTCACATGAATAGTTCAAAGCATAGCCAGTAAGAAGAGGCAGTCTTCTTGTACTAAAGTCGCCATTGTGATTTTTGTATTTAATTCCGATGCAATTTCTGTGTATCATCGTCAATAAGAAGGTCCAAGGGATACAGTAAACCTGGAGTGAAGCATCGGAATCTGTAACTAGTGTCACATGAATGGTTTAAATCTTAGACAGTAAGAAGAGTCAGTCTTCTTGTACTTAATCCGGCATTGTGCCTTTTGTATTTAATTCCGATGCAATTTCTGTGTTTAATCGTCAATAAGTAGGTCCAAGGGATACAGTAAACCCGGAGTGAAGCATCGGAATCTATAACTAGTGACACAGGGTTGGTTCAAAACATAGACAGTAAGAAGAGTCAGTATTCTTGTACTTAAGTCGGCATTGTGCCTTTTGTATTTAATTCCGATGCAATTTTTGTGTTTCATCGTTAATAAAAAGGTCCAAGGGATACAGTAAACCGGGAGTGAAGCATCGGAATCTATAACTAGTGTCACAAAAAAGGTTCAAACATAATCTGAAAGAAGAGTCAGTCTTCTTGTACTAAAGTCTGCATTGTGCCTTTTGTATTTAATTCCGATGCAATTTCTGTGTTTCATCGTCAATAAGAAGGTCCAAGGTATACAGTAAACCTGGAGTGAAGCATCGGAATCTATAACTAGTGTCATAGGAATGAATCATATCATAGTCTGTAAGAAGAGTCAGTCTTCTTGTACTAAAGTCGGCATTGTGCCTTTTGTATTTAATTCCGATGCAATTTCAGTGTTTCATCGTCAATAAGAAGGTCCAAGGGATACAGTAAACCAGAAGTGAAGCATCGGAATCTATAACTAGTGTCACAGGGATGGTTCAAACATAGACAGTAAGAAGTGTCGGTATTATTGTACTTAAGTCGACATTGTGCATTTTGTATTTAATTCCAATGCAATTTCTGTGTTTAACCGTCAATATGAAGGTCCAAGGGATACAGTAAACCGGGAGTGAAGCGTCGGAATCTATAACTACTGTGACAGGAATGGTTCAAATCATAGACAGTAAGATGAGTCACTCTTGTTGTACTTAAGTCGGTATTGTGCCTTTTGTATTTAATTCCGATGCAATATCTATGTTTCATCGCCAATAACATGGTCCAAGGGATACAGTAAAACTGAAGTGAAGCATCAGAATCTATAACTAGTGTCACAGGAATCGTTCAAAACATAGGCAGTAAGAAGAGTCAGTCTTCTTGTACTTAAGTCGGCATTGTGCCTTTAGTATTTACTTCCCATGCTATTTCTGTGTTTCATCGTCACAAACATGGTCCAAGGGATACAGTAAACCTGAAGTGAAGCATCCGAATCTTTAACTAGTGTAACAGGAATGGTTCAAAACATAGGCAGTAAGAAGAGTCAGTCTTCTTGTACTTAAGTCGGCATTGTGCCTTTAGTATTTACTTCCCATGCTATTTCTGTGTTTCATCGTCAATAAGAAGGTCAGAGGGATACAGTAAATCTCAAGTGAAGCATCGGAATCTATAACTAGCGTCACAGGAATGGTTCAAAACATAGTCAGTAAGAAGAGTCAGTCTTCTTGTACTTAAGTCGGCATTGTGCATTTTGTATTTAATTCCGATGCAATTACTGTGTTTCATCGTCAATACGATGGTCCAAGGGATACAGTAAACCTGAAGTGAAGCACCGGAATCTATAATTAGTGTCACATGAATGGTTCAAAGCATAGCCAGTAAGAAGAGGCAGTCTTTTGTACTAAAGTCGAAATTGTGATTTTTGTATTTAATTCCGATGCAATTTCTGTGTATCATCGTCAATAAGAAGGTCCAAGGGATACAGTAAACCTGGAGTGAAGCATCGAAATCTGTAACTAGTGTCACATGAATGGTTTAAATCTTAGACAGTAAGAAGAGTCAGTCTTCTTGTACTTAATCCGGCATTGTGCCTTTTGTATTTAATTCCGATGCAATTTCTGTGTTTAATCGTCAATAAGTAGGTCCAAGGGATACAGTAAACCCGGAGTGAAGCATCGGAATCTATAACTAGTGACACAGGGTTGGTTCAAAACATAGACAGTAAGAAGAGTCAGTATTCTTGTACTTAAGTCGGCATTGTGCCTTTTGTATTTAATTCCGATGCAATTTTTGTGTTTCATCGTTAATAAAAAGGTCCAAGGTATACAGTAAACCGGGAGTGAAGGCTCGGAATCTACTACTAGTGTCACAAAAAAGGTTCAACCATAGTCTGAAAGGAGAGTCAGTCTTCTTGTACTTAAGTCTGCATTGTGCCTTTTGTATTTAATTCCGATGCAATTTCTGTGTTTCATCGTCAATAAGAATTTCCAAGGTATACAGTAAACCTGGAGTGAAGCATCGGAATCTATAACTAGTGTCATAGGAATGAATCATATCATAGTCTATAAAAAGAGTCAGTCTTCTTGTACTAAAGTCGGCATTGTGCCTTTTGTATTTAATTCCGATGCAATTTCAGTGTTTCATCGTCAATAAGAAGGTCCAAGGGATACAGTAAACCAGAAGTGAAGCATCGGAATCTATAACTAGTGTCACAGGGATGGTTCAAACATAGACAGTAAGAAGTGTCGGTATTATTGTACTTAAGTCGACATTGTGCCTTTTGTATTTAATTCCAATGCAATTTCGGTGTTTAACCGTCAATATGAAGGTCCAAGGGATACAGTAAACCTGGAGTGAAGCGTCGGAATCTATAACTACTGTGACAGGAATGGTTCAAATCATAGACAGTAAGATGAGTCACTCTTGTTGTACTTAAGTCGGTATTGTGCCTTTTGTATTTAATTCCGATGCAATATCTATGTTTCATCGCCAATAACATGGTCCAAGGGATACAGTAAAACTGAAGTGAAGCATCAGAATCTATAACTAGTGTCACAGGAATCGTTCAAAACATAGGCAGTAAGAAGAGTCAGTCTTCTTGTACTTAAGTCGGCATTGTGCTTTTAGTATTTACTTCCCATGCTATTTCTGTGTTTCATCGTCACAAACATGGTCCAAGGGATACAGTAAACCTGAAGTGAAGCATCCGAATCTATAACTAGTGTAACAGGAATGGTTCAAAACATAGGCAGTAAGAAGAGTCAGTCTTCTTGTACTTAAGTCGGCATTGTGCCTTTAGTATTTACTTCCCATGCTATTTCTGTGTTTCATCGTCAATAAGAAGGTCAGAGGGATACAGTAAATCTCAAGTGAAGCATCGGAATCTATAACTAGCGTCACAGGAATGGTTCAAAACATAGTCAGTAAGAAGAGTCAGTCTTCTTGTACTTAAGTCGGCATTGTGCATTTTGTATTTAATTCCGATGCAATTACTGTGTTTCATCGCCAATACGATGGTCCAAGGGATACAGTAAACCTGAAGTGAAGCACCGGAATCTATAATTAGTGTCACATGAATGGTTCAAAGCATAGCCAGTAAGAAGAGGCAGTCTTCTTGTACTAAAGTCGCCATTGTGATTTTTGTATTTAATTCCGATGCAATTTCTGTGTATCATCGTCAATAAGAAGGTCCAAGGGATACAGTAAACCGGGAGTGAAGCATCGGAATCTGTAACTAGTGTCACATGAATGGTTTAAATCTTAGACAGTAAGAAGAGACAGTCTTCTTGTACTTAATCCGGCATTGTGCCTTTTGTATTTAATTCCGATGCAATTTCTGTGTTTAATCGTCAATAAGTAGGTCCAAGGGATACAGTAAACCCGGAGTGAAGCATCGGAATCTATAACTAGTGACACAGGGTTGGTTCAAATCATAGACAGTAAGAAGAGTCAGTATTCTTGTACTTAAGTCGGCATTGTGCCTTTTGTATTTAATTCCGATGCAATTTTTGTGTTTCATCGTTAATAAAAAGGTCCAAGGGATACAGTAAACCGGGAGTGAAGCATCGGAATCTATAACTAGTGTCACAAAAAAGGTTCAAACATAGTCTGAAAGGAGAGTCAGTCTTCTTGTACTTAAGTCTGCATTGTGCCTTTTGAATTTAATTCCGATCCAATTTCTGTGTTTCATCGTCAATAAGAAGGTCCAAGGTATACAGTAAACCTGGAGTGAAGCATCGGAATCTATAACTAGTGTCATAGGAATGAATCATATCATAGTCTGTAAGAAGAGTCAGTCTTCTTGTACTAAAGTCGGCATTGTGCCTTTTGTATTTAATTCCGATGCAATTTCAGTGTTTCATCGTCAATAAGAAGGTCCTAGGGATATAGTAAACCTGGAGTGAAGCATCGGAATCTATAACTTGTGTCACAGGAGAGGTTCAAAACCTAGACAGTAAGAAGAGTCAGTCTTCTTGTACTTAAGTCAGCATTGTGCCTTGTGTATTTAATTCCGATGCAATTTCTGTGTTTAACCGTCAATATGAAGGTCCAAGGGATACAGTAAACCTGGAGTGAAACGTCGGAATCTATAACTACTGTGACAGGAATGGTTTAAATCATAGACAGTAAGATGAGTCACTCTTGTTGTACTTAAGTCGGTATTGTGCCTTTTGTATTTAATTCCGATGCAATATCTATGTTTCATCGCCAATAACATGGTCCAAGGGATACAGTTAACCTGAAGTGAAGCATCAGAATCTATAACTAGTGTCACAGGAATCGTTCAAAACATAGTCAGTAAGAAGAGTCTGTTTTCTTGTACTTAAGTCGGCCTTGTGCCCGTTGTATTTAATTCCGATGCTATTTCTGTGCTTCATCGTCAATAAGAAGGTCCAAGGGATACAGTAAACCTGAAGTGACGCATCGAAATCTATAACTAGTGTCACATGAATGGTTCAAAACATAGACTGAAGAAGAGTGTGTCTTCTTGTACTTATGTCGGCATTGTGCCTTTTGTATTTAATTCCGATGCAATTGCTGTGTTTCATCGTCAATAAGAAGGTCTAAGGAATACAGTAAACCTGGAGTGAAGCATCGGATCTGTAACTAGTGTCACAGGAATGGTTCTAAGCATAGTCAGTAAGAAGAGTCAGTCTTCTTGTACTTAAATCGGCATTGTGCCTTTTGTATTTAATTCCGAAGCAATTGCTGTGTTTCGTCGTCAATAAGAAGGTCCAAGGGATACAGTAAACCTGGAGTGAAGCATCGGATCTGTAACTAGTGTCACAGGAATGGTTCAAAACATAGACAGTAAGCAGAGTCAATCTTCTTGTACTTAAGTTGGCATTGTGTCTTTTTTATTTAATTCCGATGCAATTTCTGTGTTTCAGCGTCAATATGAAGGTCCAAGGGATACAGTAAACCTAAAGTGAGCATCGGAAACTATAACTAGTGTCACAGGAATGGTTCAAAATATAGACAGTAAGAAGAGTCAGTCATCATGTACTTAATTCGGCAATGTTGTGTTTTGTATTTAATTCCGTCGGAATTTCTGTGTTTTTTCGTCAATAAGAACGTCACAGGGATACAGTAAACCTGGAGTGAAGCATCGGATCTGTAACTAGTGTCACAGGAATGGTTCAAAACATAGACAGTAAGCAGAGTCAATCTTCTTGTACTTAAGTTGGCATTGTGTCTTTTTTATTTAATTCCGATGCAATTTCTGTGTTTCATCGTCAATACGATGGTCCAAGGGATACAGTAAACCTGAAGTGAAGCACCGGATTCTATAATTAGTGTCACATGAATGGTTCAAAGCATAGCCAGTAAGAAGAGGCAGTCTTCTTGTACTAAAGTCGCCATTGTGATTTTTGTATTTAATTCCGATGCAATTTCTGTGTATCATCGTCAATAAGAAGGTCCAAGGGATACAGTAAACCTGAAGTGAAGCATCGGAATCTATAACTAGTGACACAGGGTTGGTTCAAAACATAGACAGTAAGAAGAGTCAGTCTTCTTGTACTTAATTCGGCATTGTGCCTTTAGTATTTAATTCCGATGCAATTTTTGTGTTTCATCGTTAATAAAAAGGTCCAAGGCATACAGTAAACCGGGAGTGAAGCATCGGAATCTATAACAAGTGTCACAAAAAAGGTTCAAACATAGTCTGAAAGAAGAGTCAGTCTTCTTGTACTTAAGTCTGCATTGAGCCTTTTGTATTTAATTCCGATGCAATTTCTGTGTTTCATCGTCAATAAGAAGGTCCAAGGTATACAGTAAACCTGGAGTGAAGCATCGGAATCTATAACTAGTGTCATAGGAATGAATCATATCATAGTCTGTAAGAAGAGTCAGTCTTCTTGTACTAAAGTCGGCATTGTGCCTTTTGTATTTATTTCCGATGCAATTTCAGTGTTTCATCGTCAATAAGAAGGTCCAAGGGATACAGTAAACCAGAAGTGAAGCATCGGAATCTATAACTAGTGTCACAGGGATGGTTCAAACATAGACAGTAAGAAGTGTCGGTATTATTGTACTTAAGTCGACATTGTGCCTTTTGTAATTAATTCCAATGCAATTTCTGTGTTTCATCGTCATTAAGAAGGTCAGAGGGATACAGTAAACCTGAACTGAAGCACCGGAATCTATAACTAGTGTCACTATAATGGTTCAAAACATAGACAGTAGGAAGAGTCAGTCTTCTTGTACGTAAGTCGACATTGTGCCTTTTCTATTTAATTCCCATGCAATTTCTGTGTTTCATCGCAAATAAGAAGGTTCTAGGGATATAGTAAACCTGGAGTGAAGCATCGGATCTATAACTAGTGTCACAGGAATGGTTCAAAACATAGACAGTAAGTAGCGGCCGTCTTCTTGTACTTAAGTCGGCATTGTGCCTTCTTTATTTAATTCCGATGCAATTTCTGTATTTCATCGTCAATAAGAAGGTCCAAGGGATACAGCAAACCTGGAGTGAAGCATCGGTATCTATGACTAGTGTCACAGGAATGGTTCAAAACATCGACAGTAAGAAGAGTCAGTCTTCTTGTACTTAATTCGGCATTGTGCCTTTAGTATATAATTCCGATGCAATTTCTGTGTTTCATCGTGAATAAGAAGGTCAGAGGGATACAGTAAATCTGAAGTCAAGCATCGGAATCTATAACTAGTGTCACAGGAATGGTTCAAAACATAGTCAGTAAGAAGAGTCAGTCTTCTTGTACTTAAGTCGGCTTTGTGCATTTTGTATTTCATTCCGATGCAATTTCTGTGTTCCATCGTCAATAAGAAGGTCCAAGGGATACAGTAAACCTGAAGTGAAGCATCAGAATCTATAACTAGTGTCACAGGAATGGTTCAAAACATAGTCAGTAAGAAGAGTTAGTCTTCTTGTACTTAAGTCGGCATTGTGCCTTTTGTATTTATTTCCGATGCAATTTCTGTGTTTCATCGTCAATAAGAAGGTCCAAGGTATACAGTATACCTAGAGTGAAGCATCGGAATCTATAACTAGTGTCACAGGAGAGGTTCAAAACATAGACAGTAAGGAGAGTCAGTCTTCTTGTACTTCATTCGGCATTGTGCCTTTTGTATTTAATTCCGACGTAATTTCTGTGCTTCATCGCCAATATGAACGTCAGAGGGATACAGTAAATCTGAAGTGAAGCATCGGAATCTATAACTAGTGTCACAGGAATGGTTCAAAACATAGACAGTAAGAAGAGTCGGTCTTCTTGTACTTAAGTCGGCATTGTGCCTTTTGAATTTAATTCCGATGTGATTTCTGTGTTTTATCGTCATTACGAAGGTCAGAGAGATACAGTAAACCTGAAATGAAGCATCGGAATCTATAACTAGTGCCACAGGAATGATTCAAAACATGGACAGTAGGAAGAGTCGGTCTTCTTGTACTTAAGTCGGCATTGTGCCTTTTCTATTTATCTCAAATGCAATTTCTGTGTTTCATCGTCAATAAGAAGGTCCAAGGGATATAGTAAACCTGGAGTGAAGCATTCGAATCTATAACTAGTGTAACAGGAATGGTTCAAAACATAGGCAGTAAGAAGAGTCAGTCTTCTTGTACTTAAGTCGGCATTGTGCCTTTAGTATTTACTTCCCATGCAATTTCTGTGTTTCATCGTCAATAAGAAGGTCAGAGGGATACAGTAAATCTCAAGTGAAGCATCGGAATCTATAACTAGTGTCACAGGAATGGTTCAAAACATAGTCAGTAAGAAGAGTCAGTCTTCTTGTACTTAAGTCGGCAGTGTGCCATTTGTATTTAATTCCGATGCAATTTATGTGTTTAATCGTCAATAAGTAGGTCCAAGAGATACAGTAAACCCATGAGTGAAGCATCGGAATCTATAACTAGTGACACAGGTTTGGTTCAAAACATAGACAGTAAGAAGGGTCAGTATTCTTGTACTTAAGTCGGAATTGTGCCTTTTGTATTTAATTCCGATGCAATTTTTGTGTTTCATCGTTAATAAAAAGGTCCAAGGGATACAGTAAACCGGGAGTGAAGCATCGGAATCTATAACTAGTGTCACAAAAATGGTTCAAACGTAGTCGGAAAGAAGAGTCAGTCATCTTGTACTTAAGTCTGCATTGTGCCTTTTGTATTTAATTCCGATGCAATTTCTGTGTTTCATCGTCAATAAGAAGGTCCAAGGTATACTGTAAACCTGGAGTGAAGCATCGGAATCTATAACTAGTGTCATAGGAATGAATCATATCATAGTGTGTAAGAAGAGTCAGACTTCTTGTACTAAAGTCGGCATTGTGCCTTTTGTATTTAATTCCGATGCAATTTCAGTGTTTCATCATCAATAAGAAGGTCCAAGGGATACAGTAAACCAGAAGTGAAGCATCGGAATCTATAACTAGTGTCACAGGGATGGTTCAAACATAGACAGTAAGAAGTGTCAGTATTATTGTACTTAAGTCGACATTGTGCCTTTTGTATTTAATTCCAATGCAATTTCTGTGTTTCATCGTCAATAAGAAGGTCAGAGGGATACAGTAAACCTGAACTGAAGCACCGGAATCTATAACTAGTGTCACTATAATGGTTCAAAACATAGACAGTAGGAAGAGTCAGTCTTCTTGTACGTAAGTCGACATTGTGCCTTTTCTATTTAATTCCCATGCAATTTCTGTGTTTCATCGCAAATAAGAAGGTCCTAGGGATATAGTAAACCTGGAGTGAAGCATCGGAATCTATAACTAGTGTCACAGGAATGGTTCAAAACATAGACAGTAGGTAGCGGCCGTCTTCTTGTACTTAAGTCGGCATTGTGCCTTTTTCATTTAATTCCGATGCAATTTCTGTGTTTCATCGTCAATAAGAAGGTCCAAGGGATACAGTAAACCTGGAGTGAAGCATCGGTATCTATGACTAGTGTCACAGGAATGGTTCAAAACATCGACAGTAAGAAGAGTCAGTCTTCTTGTACTTAATTCGGCATTGTGCCTTTAGTATATAATTCCGATGCAATTTCTGTGTTTCATCGTGAATAAGAAGGTCAGAGGGATACAGTAAATCTGAAGTCAAGCATCGGAATCTATAACTAGTGTCACAGGAATGGTTCAAAACATAGTCAGTAAGAAGAGTCAGTCTCCTTGTACTTAAGTCGGCTTTGTGCATTTTGTATTTCATTCCGATGCAATTTCTGTGTTTCATCGTCAATAAGAACGTCCAAGGGATACAGTATACCTGAAGTGAAGCATCAGAATCTATAACTAGTGTCACAGGAATGGTTCAAAACATAGTCAGTAAGAAGAGTCAGTCTTCCTGTACTTCAGTCGGCATTGTGCCTTTTGTATTTATTTCCGATGCAATTTCTGTGTTTCATCGTCAATAAGAAGGTCCAAGGGATACAGTATACCTAGAGTGAAGCATCGGAATCTATAACTAGTGACACAGGAGAGGTTCAAAACATAGACAGCAAGAAGAGTCAGTCTTCTTGTACTTCATTCGGCATTGTGCCTTTTGTATTTAATTCCGACGTAATTTCTGTGTTTCAGCGTCAATAAGAACGTCAGAGGGATACAGTAAATCTGAAGTGAAGCACCGGAATCTATAACTAGTGTCACAGGAATGGTTCATAACATAGACAGTAAGAAGAGTCGGTCTTCTTGTACTTAAGTCGGCATTGTGCCTTTTGAATTTAATTCCGATGTAATTACTGTGTTTTATCGTCACTACGAAGGTCAGAGGGATACAGTAAACCTGAAGTGAAGCATCGGAATCTATAACTAGTGTCACAGGATTCGTTCAAAACATAGTCAGTAAGAAGAGTCTGACTTCTTATACTTAAGTCGGCCTTGTGCCCTTTGTATTTAATTCCGATGCAATTGCTGTGTTTCATCGTCAATAAGAAGGTCTAAGGGATACAGTAAACCTGAAGTGAAGCATCGGAATCTATAACTAGTTTCACAGGAATAGCTCAAAGCATAGTCAGTAAGAAGAGTCAGTCTTCTTGTACTTAAATCGGCATTGTGCCTTTTGTATTTAAATCCGATGCAATTGCTGTGTTTCATCGTCAATAAGAAGGTCCAAGGGATACAGTAAACCTAAAGTGAAGCATCGGAATCTGTAACTAGTGTCACAGGAATGGTTCAGAACATAGACATTAAGCAGAGTCAGTCTTCTTGTACTTAAGTCGGCATTGTGTCTTTTTTATTTACTTCCGATGCAATTTCTGTGTTTCATCGTCAATATGAAGGTCCAAGGCATACAGTAAACCTAGAGTGAGCATCGGAATCTATAACTAGTGTCACAGGAACGGTTCAAAACATAGTCAGTAAGAAGAGTTAGTCTTCTTGTACTTATGTCTTCATTGTGCCTTTTGTCTTTAATTCCGATGCCATTTCTGTGTTTCATCGTCAATAAGAAGGTCCAAGGGATACAGTAAACCTGAAGTGAAGCATCGGAATTTATAAATAGTGTCACAGGAATGGTTCAAAACATAGACAGTGGGAAGAGTCAGTCTTCTTGTACTTCAGTCGGTATTGTGCCTTTTGTATTTAATTCCGATGCAATTTCTTTGTTTCATCGTCAATAAGAAGGTCAGAGGGATGCAGCAAACCTGAAATGAAGCATCGGAATCTATAACTAGTACCACAGGAATGATTCAAAACATAGACAGTAGGAAGCGTCAGTCTTCTTGTACTTAAGTCGGCATTGTGCCTTTTCTATTTATCTCCGATGCAATTTCTATGTTTCATCGTCAATAAGAAGGTCCAAGGGATATAGTAAACATGGAGTGAAGCATCGGAATCTATAACTAGTGTCACAGGAATGGTTCAAAACATAGGCAGTAAGAAGAGGTAGTCTTCTTGTACTTAAGTCGGCATTGTGCCTTTAGTATTTACTTCCCATGCAATTTCTGTGTTTCATCGTCAATAAGAAGGTCAGAGGGATACAGTAAATCTCAAGTGAAGCATCGGAATCTATAACTAGCGTCACAGGAATGGTTCAAAACATAGCCAGTAAGAAGAGTTAGTCTTCTTGTACTTATGTCTGCATTGTGCATTTTGTATTTAATTCCGATGCAATTTCTGTGTTTCGTTGTCAATAAGAAGGTCAGAGGGATACAGTAAACCTGAACTGAAGCACCGGAATCTATAACTAGTGTCACAGGAATGGTTCAAAGCATAGACAGTAAGTAGCGGCAGTCTTCTTGGCCTTAAGTCGGCATTGTGCCTTTTTTATTTTATTCCGATGCAATTTCTGTGTTTCATCGTCAATAACAAGGACAAAGGGATACAGTAAACCTGGAGTGATAAATCGGAATCCATAACTAGTGTCACAGGAATGGTTCAAAGCATCGACAGTAAGAAGAGTCAGTCTTCTTGTACGTAATTCGGCATTGTGCCTTTAGTATTTAATTCCGATGTAATTTCTGTGTTTCATCGTCAATAAGAAGGTCCATGGGATACAGTTAACCTGGAGTGAAGCATCGGAATCTATAAGTAGTGCCACAGGAATGGTTCAAAACATAGACAGTAGGAAGAGTCAGTCTTCTTGCACTTAAGTCGGCATTGTGCCTTTTCTATTTAATTCCGATGCAATTGCTGTGTTTCATCGTCAATAAGAAGATCCAAGGGGTACAGTAAACCTGAAGTGAAGCATCGGAATCTATAACTAGTGCCACAGGAATGGTTCAAAACATAGTCAGTAAGAAGAGTCAGTCTTCCTGTACTTAAGTCGGCATTGTGGCATTTGTATTTAATTCCGATGCAATTTCTATGTTTCATCGTCAATAAGAAGGTCCAAGGGATACAGTAAACCTGACGTGAAGCAGCGGAATCTATAACTAGTGTCACAGGAATGAATAAAACATACTCAGTAAGAAGAGTCAGTTTTCTTGTACTAAAGTCGGCATTGTGCCTTTTGTATTTAATTCCGATGCAATTTCAGTGTCTCATCGTCAATAAGAAGGTCCATAGGGTACAGTAAACCTGAAGTGAAGCATCGGAAACTATAACTAGTGTCACAGGAATGGTTCAAAACATAGACAGTGGGATGAGTCAGTCTTCTTGTACTTAAGTCGGCATTGTGCCTTTTGTATTTAATTCCGATGCAATTTCTATGTTTCATCGTCAATAAGAAGGTCCAAGGGATACAGTAAACCTGAAGTGAAGCAGCAGAATCTATAACTAGTGTCACAGGAATGAATCAAAACATAGTCAGTAAGAAGAGTCAGTCTTCTTGTACTAAAATCGGCATTGTGCCTTTTGTATTTAATTCCGATGCAATTTCAGTGTTTCATCGTCAATACGAAGGTCCAAGGGATACAGTAAACCTGAAGTGAAGCATCGGAATCTATAACTAGTGTCACAGGGGTGGTTCAAAACATAGACGGTGAGAAGAGTCAGTATTCTTGTACTTAAGTCGGCATTGTGCCTTTTGTATTTAATTCCGGAGCAATTTCTGTGTTTCATCTTCTATAAGAAGGATCAAGGGATACAATAAACCTAAAGTGAAGCATCAGAGTCTATAGCTAGTGTCACAGGAATGGTTCAAAACATGGTCAGTAAGAAGAGTCAGTCTTCTTGTACATAAGTCGTAATTGTGCCTTTTGTATTTAATTCCGATGCAATTTCTGTGTTTCATCGTCAATAAGAAGGTCCAAGGGATACAGTAAACCTGAAGTGAAGCATCGGAATCTATAACTAGTGTAACAGGAATGGTTCAAAACATAGTCAGTAAGAAGAGTCAGTCTTCTTGTACTTCAGTCGGCATTGTGCCTTTTGTATTTATTTCCGATGCAATTTCTGTGTTTCATCGTCAATAAGAAGGTCCAAGGGATACAGTAAACCTGAAGTGAAGCACCGGAATCTATAACTAGTGTCACATGAATGGTTCAAATCATAGTCAGTAAGAAGAGTCAGACTTCTTGTACATAAGTCGGCATTGTGCCTTTTTTATGTAATTCCGATGCAATTTCTGTGTTTCATCGTCAATAAGAAGGTCAAAGGGATACAGTAAACCTGGAGTGAAGCATCGGAATCTATAACTAGTGTCACATGAATGGTTCAAAACATAGACAGTGAGAAGAGTCAGTCTTCTTGTACTTAATTCGGAACTGTGAATTTTGTATTTAATTCCGATGCAATTTCTGTGTTTCATCGTCAATAAGAAGGTCAGAGGGATACAGTTAACCTGAACTGAAGCACCGGAATCTATAACTAGTGTCACAGGAATGGTTCAAAACTTAGACAGTAAGTAGCGTCAGTCTTCTTGTACATAAGTCGTAATTGTGCCTTTTGTATTTAATTCCGATGCAATTTCTGTGTTTCATCGTCAATAAGAAGGTCCAAGGGATACAGTAAACCTGAAGTGAAGCAGCGGAATCTATAACTACTGTCACAGGAATGAATCAAACATACTCAGTAAGAAGAGTCAGTCTTCTTGTACTAAAGTCGGCATTGTGCCTTTTGTATTTAATTCCGATGCAATTTCAGTGTTTCATCGTCAATAAGAAGGTCCAAGGGATACAGTAAACCTGAAGTGAAGCAACTGAATCTATAACTAGTGTCAAAGGGATGGTTCAAAACATAGACAGTAAGAAGAGTCAGTATTCTTGTACTTAAGTCGGCATTGTGCCTTTTGTATTTAATTCCGAAGCAATTTCTGTGTTTCATCTTCAATAAGAAGGTCCAAGGGATACATTAAACCTAAAGTAAAGCATCAGAGTCTATAGCTAGTGTCACAGGAATGGTTCAAAGAATAGTCAGTAAGAAGAGTCAGTCTTCTTGTACATAAGTCGGAATTGTGCCTTTTGTATTTAATTCCGACTCAAATTCTGTGTTTCATCGTCAATAAGAAGGTCCAAGGGATACAGTAAACCTGAAGTGAAGCATCGGAATCTATAACTAGTGTAACAGGAATGGTTCAAAACATAGACAGTGGGAAGAGTCAGTCTTCTTGTACTTAAGTCGGCATTGTGCCTTTTGTATTTAATTCCGATGCAATTTCTATGTTTCATCGTCAATAAGAAGGTCCAAGGGATACAGTAAACCTGAAGTGAAGCAGCGGAATCTATAACTAGTGTCACAGGAATGAATCAAATCATAGCCAGTAAGAAGAGTCAGTCTTCTTGTACTAAAATCGGCATTGTGCCTTTTGTATTTAATTCCGATGCAATTTCAGTGTTTCATCGTCAATAAGAAGGACCAAGGGGTACAGTAAACCTGAAGTGAAGCAACGGAATCTATAACTAGTGTCACAGGGATGGTTCAAATCATAGACAGTAAGAAGAGTCAGTATTCTTGTACTTAAGTCGGCATTGTGCCTTTTGTATTTAATTCCGAAGCAATTTCCGTGTTTCATCTTCAATAAGAAGGGTCAAGGGATACAATAAACCTAAAGTGAAGCTTCAGAGTCTATAGCTAGTGTCACAGGAATGGTTCAAAGCATGGTCAGTAACAAGAGTCAGTCTTCTTGTACATAAGTCGGAATTGTGCCTTTTGTATTTAATTCCGATGCAATTTCTGTGTTTCATCGTCAATAAGAACGTCCAAGGGATACAGTTAACCAGAAGTGGAGCATCGGAATCTATAACTAGTGTAACAGGAATGGTTCAAAACATAGACAGTGGGAAGAGTCAGTCTTCTTGTACTTAAGTCGGCATTGTGACTTTTGTATTTAATTCCGACGCAATTTCTGTGTTTCATCGTCAATAAGAAGGTCAGAGGGATACAGTAAACCTGAACTGAAGCACCGGAATCTATAACTAGTGTCACAGGAATGGTTCAAAACATAGACAGTAGGAAGAGTCAGTCTTCTTGTACTTAAGTCGGCATTGTGCGTTTTCTATTTATTTCCTATGCAATTTCTGTGTTTCATCGTCAATAAGAAGGTCCAAGGGATACAGTAAACCTGGCGTAAAGCTCGAAATCTATAACTGGTGTCACAGGAATGTTTCAAAACATAGTCAGTAAGAAGAGTCAGTCTCCTTGTACTTAAGTCGCTTTGTGCCTTTTGTATTTAATTCCGATGCAATTTCTGTGTTTCATCGTCAATAAGAAGGTCCAAGGGACACAGTAAACCTGAAGTGAAGCATCAGAATCTATAACTAGTGTCACAGGAATGGTTCAAAACCTAGTCAGTAAGAAGCGTCAGTCTTCTTGTACTTCAATCGGCATTGTGAATTTTGTATTTATTTCCGATGCAATTTCTGTGTTTCAACGTCAATTCGAAGGTCCAAGGGATACAGTAAACCTGAAGTGAAGCACCGGAATCTATAACTAGTGTCACATGAATGGTTCAAAACATAGACAGTAAGAAGAGTCAGTCATCTTGTACTTAATTCGGAATTGTGAATTTTGTATTTAATTCCGATGCAATTTCTGTGTTTCATCGTCAATAAGAAGGTTAGAGGGATGCAGTAAACCTGAACTGAAGCACCGGAATCTATAACTAGAGTCACAGAAATGGTTCTAAACATAGACAGTAGGAAGAGTCAGTCTTCTTGTACTTAAGTCGGCATTGTGCCTTTTCCATTTAATTCCTATGCAATTTCTGTGTTTCATCGTCAATAAGAAGGTCCGAGGGATATAGTAAACCTGAAGTGAAACATCGGAATCTATAACTAGTGTCACAGGAATGGTTCAAAGCATGGTCAGTAAGAAGAGTCAGTCTTCTTGTAATTAAGTCGGCATTGTGCTTTTTGTTTTTAATTCCGATGCAATTTCTATGTTTCATCGTCAATAAGAAGGTCCAAGGGATACAGTAAACCTGGAGTGAAGCAGCGGAATCTATAACTAGTGTCACAGGAATGAACCAAAACGTAGTCAGTAAGAAGTGTCAGTCTTCTTGAACTAAAATCGGCATTGGGCCTTTTGTATTTAATTCCGATGCAATTTCAGTGTTTCATCGTCAATAAGAAGGACCAAGGGATACAGTAAACCTGAAGTGAAGCATCGTAATCTTTAACTAGTGTCACAGGGATGGTTCAAAATGTAGACAGTAAGGAGAGTCAGTATTCTTGTACTTAAGTCGGCATTGTGCCTTTTGTATTTAATTCCGACGCAATTTCTGTGTTTCATCGTCAATAAGAAGGTCAGAGGGATACAGTAAACCTGAACTGAAGCACCGGAATCTATAACTAGTGTCACAGGAATGGTTTAAAACATAGCCAGTAGGAAGAGTCAGTCTTCTTGTACTTAAGTCGGCATTGTGCCCTTTCTATTTAATTCCGATGCAATTTTTGTGTTTCATCGTTAATAAGAAGGTCCAAGGGATATAGTAAACTGGGAGTGAAGCATCGGAATCTATAACTAGTGTCACAAAAATGGTTCAAAACATAGTCAGTAAGAAGAGTCAGTCCTCTTGTACTTAAGTCGGCATTGTGCCTTTTGTATTTAATTCCGATGCAATTTCTATGTTTCATCGTCAATAAGAAGGTCCAAGGGATATACTAAACCTGGAGTGAAGCATCAGGAATCTATAACTAGTGTCACAGGAATGGTTCAAAACATCGACAGTAAGAAGAGTCAGTCTTCTTGTACTTAATTCGGCACTGTGCTTTTAATATTTAATTCCGATGCAATTTCAGTGTTTCATCGTCAATAAGAAGGTCCATGGGATACTGTAAACCTGAAGTGAAGCATCAGAATCTATGACTAGTGTCACTGGAATGGTTCAAAACATAGTCAGTAAGAAGAGCCAGTCTTCTTGTACTTAAGTCGGCATTGTGCCTTTTGTATTTATTTCCGAGTCAATTTCTGTGTTTCATCGTCAATAAGAAGGTCCAAGGGATACAGTAAACCTGAAGTGAAGCAGCGGAATCTATAACTAGTGTCACAGGAATGAATCAAACATACTCAGTAAGAAGAGTCAGTCTTCTTGTACTAAAGTCGGCATTGTGCCTTTTGTATTTAATTCCGATGCAATTTCAGTGTTTCATCGTCAATAAGAAGGTCCAAGGGATACAGTAAACCTGAAGTGAAGCAACTGAATCTATAACTAGTGTCAAAGGGATGGTTCAAAACATAGACAGTAAGAAGAGTCAGTATTCTTGTACTTAAGTCGGCATTGTGCCTTTTGTATTTAATTCCGAAGCAATTTCTGTGTTTCATCTTCAATAAGAAGGTCCAAGGGATACATTAAACCTAAAGTAAAGCATCAGAGTCTATAGCTAGTGTCACAGGAATGGTTCAAAGCATAGTCAGTAAGAAGAGTCAGTCTTCTTGTACATAAGTCGGAATTGTGCCTTTTGTATTTAATTCCGACTCAAATTCTGTGTTTCATCGTCAATAAGAAGGTCCAAGGGATACAGCAAACCTGAAGTGAAGCATCGGAATCTATAACTAGTGTAACAGGAATGGTTCAAAACATAGACAGTGGGAAGAGTCAGTCTTCTTGTACTTAAGTCGGCATTGTGCCTTTTGTATTTAATTCCGATGCAATTTCTATGTTTCATCGTCAATAAGAAGGTCCAAGGGATACAGTAAACCTGAAGTGAAGCAGCGGAATCTATAACTAGTGTCACAGGAATGAATCAAATCATAGCCAGTAAGAAGAGTCAGTCTTCTTGTACTAAAATCGGCATTGTGCCTTTTGTATTTAATTCCGATGCAATTTCAGTGTTTCATCGTCAATAAGAAGGACCAAGGGGTACAGTAAACCTGAAGTGAAGCAACGGAATCTATAACTAGTGTCACAGGGATGGTTCAAATCATAGACAGTAAGAAGAGTCAGTATTCTTGTACTTAAGTCGGCATTGTGCCTTTTGTATTTAATTCCGAAGCAATTTCCGTGTTTCATCTTCAATAAGAAGGGTCAAGGGATACAATAAACCTAAAGTGAAGCTTCAGAGTCTATAGCTAGTGTCACAGGAATGGTTCAAAGCATGGTCAGTAATAAGAGTCAGTCTTCTTGTACATAAGTCGGAATTGTGCCTTTTGTATTTAATTCCGATGCAATTTCTGTGTTTCATCGTCAATAAGAACGTCCAAGGGATACAGTTAACCAGAAGTGAAGCATCGGAATCTATAACTAGTGTAACAGGAATGGTTCAAAACATAGACAGTGGGAAGAGTCAGTTTTCTTGTACTTAAGTCGGCATTGTGACTTTTGTATTTAATTCCGACGCAATTTCTGTGTTTCATCGTCAATAAGAAGGTCAGAGGGATACAGTAAACCTGAACTGAAGCACCGGAATCTATAACTAGTGTCACAGGGATGGTTCAAAATATAGACAGTAAGGAGAGTCAGTATTCTTGTACTTAAGTCGGCATTGTGCCTTTTGTATTTAATTCCGAAGCAATTTCTGTGTTTCATCTTCAATAAGAAGGTTCAAGGGATACAATAAACCTAAAGTGAAGCATCAGAGTCTATAGCTAGTGTCACAGGAATGGTTCAAAGCATGGTCAGTAAGAAGAGTCAGTCTTCTTGTACATGTCGGAATTGTGCCCTTTCTATTTAATTCCGATGCAATTTTTGTGTTTCATCGTTAATAAGAAGGTCCAAGGGATATAGTAAACTGGGAGTGAAGCATCGGAATCTATAACTAGTGTCACAAAAATGGTTCAAAACATAGTCAGTAAGAAGAGTCAGTCCTCTTGTACTTAAGTCGGCATTGTGCCTTTTGTATTTAATTCCGATGCAATTTCTATGTTTCATCGTCAATAAGAAGGTCCAAGGGATATACTAAACCTGGAGTGAAGCATCAGGAATCTATAACTAGTGTCACAGGAATGGTTCAAAACTTAGACAGTAAGTAGCGTCAGTCTTCTTGTACTTAGGTCGGCATTGTGACTTTTTTATTTAATTCCGATGCAATTTCTGTGTTTCATCGTCAATAAGAAGGTCAAAGGGATACAGTAAACCTGGAGTGAAGCATCGGAATCTATAACTAGTGTCACAGGAATGGTTCAAAACATCGACAGTAAGAAGAGTCAGTCTTCTTGTACTTAATTCGGCACTGTGCCTTTAATATTTAATTTCGATGCAATTTCAGTGTTTCATCGTCAATAAGAAGGTCCATGGGATACAGTAAACCTGAAGTGAAGCATCAGAATCTATAACTAGTGTCACTGGAACGGTTCAAAACATAGTCAGTAAGAAGAGCCAGTCTTCTTGTACTTAAGTCGGCATTGTGCCTTTTGTATTTATTTCCGATGCAATTTCTGTGTTTCATCGTCAATAAGAAGGTCCACGGGATACAGTAAACCTGAAGTCAAGCACCGGAATCTATAACTAGTGTCACATGAATGGTTCAAATCATAGTAAGTGAGAAGAGTCAGACTTCTTGTACTTAAGTCGCCATTGTGCCTTTTGTATTTAATTCCGATGCAATTTCTGTGTTTCATCGTCAATAAGAAGGTCCAAGGGATACAGTAAACCTGGAGTGAAGCATTGGAATCTATAACTAGTGTCACATGAATGGTTCAAATCATAGACAGTAAGAAGAGTCTGTCTTCTTGTACTTAATTCGGAATTGTGACTTTTGTATTTAATTCCGATGCAATTTCTGTGTTTCATCGTCAGTAAGAAGGTCAGAGGGATACAGTAAAACTGAAGTGAAGCATCGGAATCTATAACTAGTGTCACAGGAATGGTTCAAAACATAGTCAGTAAGAAGAGTCAGTCTTCTTGTACTTAAGTCGGCATTGTGACTTTTGTATTTAATTCCGATGCAATTTCTGTGTTTCATCGTCAATAAGAAGGTCCAAGGGATACAGTTAACCTGGAGTGAAGCATCGGATTCTATAAGTAGTGCCACAGGAATTGTTCAAAACATAGACAGTAGGAAGAGTCAGTCTTCTTGCACTTAAGTCGGCATTGTGCCTTTTCTATTTAATTCCGATGCAATTGCTGTGTTTCATCGTCAATAAGAAGGACCAAGGGATACAGTAAACCTGGAGTAAAGCTCGGAATCTATAACTAGTGTCACAGGAATGGTTCAAAACATCGACAGTAAGAAGAGTCAGTATTCTTGTACTTAATTCGGCATTGTGCCTTTAGTATTTAATTCCGATGCAATTTCTGTGTTTCATCGTGTATAAGATGGTCAGAGGCATTCAGTAAATCTGAAGTCAAGCATCGGAATCTATAACTAGTGTCACAGGAATGGTTCAAAACATAGTCAGTAAGAAGAGTCAGTCTTCTTGTACTTAAGTCAGCTTTCTGCCTTTTGTATATAATTCCGATGCAATTTCTGTGTTTCATCGTCAATAAGAAGGTCCAAGGGACACAGTAAAACTGAAGTGAAGCAGCGGAATCTATAACTAGTGTCACAGGAATGAATCAAACATACTCAGTAAGAAGAGTCAGTCTTCTTGTACTAAAGTCGGCATTGTGCCTTTTGTATTTAATTCCGATGCAATTTCAGTGTTTCATCGTCAATACGAAGGTCCAAGGGATACAGTAAACCTGAAGTGAAGCAACGGAATCTATAACTAGTGCCACAGGGATGGTTCAAAAAAAGACAGTAAGAAGAGTCTGTATTCTTGTACTTAAGTCTTCATTGTGCCATTTGTATTTAATTCCGAAGCAATTTCTGTGTTTCATCTTCAATAAGAAGGTCCAAAGGATACAATAAACCTAAAGTGAAGCATCTGTGTCTATAGCTAGTGTCACAGGAATGGTTCAAAACATAGTCAGTAAGAAGAGTCAGTCTTCTTGTACATAAGTCGGAATTGTGCCTTTTGTATTTAATTCCGATGCAATTTCTGTGTTTCATCGTCAATAAGAAGGTCCAAGGGATACAGTAAACCTGAAGTGAAGCATCGGAATCTATAACTAGTGTAACAGGAATGGTTCAAAACATAGACAGTGGGAAGAGTCAGTCTTCTTGTACTTAAGTCGGCATTGTGCGTTTTGTATTTAATTCCGATGCAATTTCTATGTTTCATCGTCAATAAGAAGGTCCAAGGGATACAGTAAACCTGAAGTGAAGCAGCGGAATCTATAACTAGTGTCACAGGAATGAATCAAAACATAGTCAGTAAGAAGAGTTAGTCTTCTTGTACTAAAATCGGCATTGTGCCTTTTGTATTTAATTCCGATGCAATTTCAGTGTTTCTTCGTCAATAAGAAGGACCAAGGGATACAGTAAACCTGGAGTAAAGCTCGGAATCTATAACTAGTGTCACAGGAATGGTTCAAAACATCGACAGTAAGAAGAGTCAGTATTCTTGTACTTAATTCGGCATTGTGCCTTTAGTATTTAATTCCGATGCAATTTCTGTGTTTCATCGTGTATAAGATGGTCAGAGGCATACAGTAAATCTGAAGTCAAGCATCGGAATCTATAACTAGTGTCACAGGAATGGTTCAAAACATAGTCAGTAAGGAGAGTCAGTCTTCTTGTACTTAAGTCGGCTATGTGCCTTTTGTATTTAATTCCGATGCGATTTCTGTGTTTCATCGTCAATAAGAAGGTCCAAGGGACACAGTAAACATGAAGTGAAGCATCAGAATCTATAACTAGTGTCACAGGAATGGTTCAAAACATAGTCAGTAAGAAGAGTCAGTCTTCTTGTACTTCAGACGGCATTGTGCCTTTTGTATTTATTTCCGATCCAATTTCTGTTTTTCATCGTCAATAAGAGGGTCCAAGGGATACAGTAAACCTGAAGTGAAGCACCGGAATCTATAACAAGTGTCACATGAATGGTTCAAATCATAGTCAGTAAGAAGAGTCAGACTTCTTGCACTTAAGTCGCCATTGTGCCTTTTGTATTTAATTCCGATGCAATTTCTGTGTTTCATCGTCAATAAGAAGGTCCAAGGGATACAGTAAACCTGGAGTGAAGCATCGGAATCTATAACTAGCGTAACATGAATGGTTCAAAACATAGACAGTAAGAAGAGTCAGTCATCTTGTACTTAATTCGGAATTGTGAATTTTGTATTTAATTCCGATGCAATTTCTGTGTTTCATCGTCAATAAGAAGGTCAGAGGGATACAGTAAGCCAGAAGTGAAGCATCGGAATCTATAACTAGTGTAACAGGAATGGTTCAAAACATAGACAGTGGGAAGAGTCAGTCTTCTTGTACTTAAGTCGGCATTGTGCCTTTAGTATTTAATTCCGATGCAATTTCTGTGTTTCATCGTGTATAAGATGGTCAGAGGCATTCAGTAAATCTGAAGTCAAGCATCGGAATCTATAACTAGTGTCACAGGAATGGTTCAAAACATAGTCAGTAAGAAGAGTCAGGCTTCTTTTACTTAAGTCAGCTTTCTGCCTTTTGTATATAATTCCGATGCAATTTCTGTGTTTCATCGTCAATAAGAAGGTCCAAGATACACAGTAAAACTGAAGTGAAGCATCAGAATCTATAACTAGTGTCACAGGAATGGTTCAAAACATAGTCAGTAAGAAGAGTCAGTCTTCTTGTACTTCAGTCGGCATTGTGCCTTTTGTATTTATTTCCTATGCAATTTCTGTGTTTCATCGTCAATAAGAAGGTCCAAGGGATACAGTAAACCTGGAGTAAAGCTCTAAATCTATAACTAGTGTCACAGGAATGGTTCAAATCATCCACAGTAAGAAGAGTCAGTCTTCTTGTACTTAATTCGGCATTGTGCCTTTAGTATTTAATTCCGATGCAATTTCTGTGTTTCATCGTGTATAAGATGGTCAGAGGCATACAGTAAATCTGAAGTCAAGCATCGGAATCTATAACTAGTGTCACAGGAATGGTTCAAAACATAGTCAGTAAGGAGAGTCAGTCTTCTTGTACTTAAGTCGGCTTTGTGCCTTTTGTATTTAATTCCGATGCAATTTCTGTGTTTCATCGTCAATAAGAAGGTCCAAGGGACACAGTAAACATGAAGTGAAGCATCAGAATCTATAACTAGTGTCACAGGAATGGTTCAAAACATAGTCAGTAAGAAGAGTCAGTCTTCTTGTACTTCAGACGGCATTGTGCCTTTTGTATTTATTTCCGATGCAATTTCTGTGTTTCATCGTCAATAAGAGGGTCCAAGGGATACAGTAAACCTGAAGTGAAGCACCGGAATCTATAACAAGTGTCACATGAATGGTTCAAATCATAGTCAGTAAGAAGAGTCAGACTTCTTGCACTTAAGTCGCCATTGTGCCTTTTGTATTTAATTCCGATGCAATTTCTGTGTTTCATCGTCAATAAGAAGGTCCAAGGGATACAGTAAACCTGGAGTGAAGCATCGGAATCTATAACTAGCGTCACATGAATGGTTCAAAACATAGACAGTAAGAAGAGTCAGTCATCTTGTACTTAATTCGGAATTGTGAATTTTGTATTTAATTCCGATGCAATTTCTGTGTTTCATCGTCAATAAGAAGGTCAGAGGGATACAGTAAACCTGAACTGAAGCACCGGAATCTATAACTAGAGTCACAGAAATGGTTGAAAACATAGACAGTAGGAAGAGTCAGTCTTCTTGTACTTAAGTCGGCATTGTGCCTTTTCTAATTAATTCCTATGCAATTTCTGTGTTTCATCGTCAATAAGATGGTCCGAGGGATATAGTAAACCTGAAGTGAAGCATCGGAATCTATAACTAGTGTCACAGGAATGGTTCAAAACATCGTCAGTAAGAAGAGTCAGTCTTCTTGTAATTAAGTCGGCATTGTGCTTTTTGTTTTTAATTCCGATGCAATTTCTATGTTTCATCGTCAATACGAAGGTCCAAGGGATACAGTAAACCTGGAGTGAAGCAGCGGAATCTATAACTAGTGTCACAGGAATGATTCAAAACATAGTCAGTAAGAAGAGTCAGTCTTCTTGTACTAAAATCGGCATTGTGCCTTTTGTATTTAATTCCGAAGCAATTTCAGTGTTTCATCGTCAATACGAAGGACCAATGGATACAGTAAACCTGAAGTGAAGCATCGGAATCTATAACCAGTGTCACAGGGATGGTTCAAAACATAGACAGTAAGAAGAGTCAGTATTCTTGTACATAAGTCGGCATTGTGCCTTTTGTATTTAATTCCGAAGCAATTTCTGTGTTTCATTTTCAATAAGAAGGTTCAAGGGATACAATAAACCTAAAGTGAAGCACCAGAGTCTATAGCTAGTGTCACAGGAATGGTTCAAAGCATGGTCAGTAAGAAGAGTCAGTCTTCTTGTACATAAGTCGGAATTGTGCCTTTTGTATTTAATTCCGATGCAATTTCTGTGTTTCATCGTCAATAAGAAGGTCCAAGGGATACAGTAAACATGAAGTGAAGCATCGGAATCTATAAATAGTGTAACAGGAATGGTTCAAAACATAGACAGTGGGAAGAGTCAGTCTTCTTGTACTTAAGTCGGCATTGTGACTTTTGTATTTAATTTCGACGCAATTTCTGTGTTTCATCGTCAATAAGAAGGTTAGAGGGATACAGTAAACCTGAACTGAAGCACCGGAATCTATAACTAGTGTCACAGGAATGGTTCAAAACATAGACAGTAGGAAATGTCAGTCTTCTTGTACTTAAGTCGGCATTGTGCCTTTTCTATTTATTTCCTATGCAATTTCTGTGTTTCATCGTCAATAAGAAGGTCCAAGGGATACAGTAAACCCGGAGTAAAGCTCTAAATCTATAACTAGTGTCACAGGAATGGTTCAAAACATCGACAGTAAGAAGCGTCAGTCTTCTTGTACTTAATTCGGCATTGTGAATTTAGTATTTAATTCCGATGCAATTTCTGTGTTTCATCGTGTATAAGATGGCCAGAGGCATACAGTAAATCTGAAGTCAAGCATCGGAATCTATAACTGGTGTCACAGGAATGGTTCAAAACATAGTCAGTAAGAAGAGTCAGTCTTCTTGTACTTAAGCCGGCTTTGTGCCCTATGTATTTAATTCCGATGCAATTTCTGTGTTTCATCGTCAATCAGAAGGTCCAAGGGACACAGTAAACCTGGAGTGAAGCAGCGGAATGTATAACTAGTGTCACAGGAATGAATCAAAACATAGTCAGTAAGAAGAGTCAGTCTTCTTGTACTAAAATCGGCATTGTGCCTTTTGTATTTAATTCCGATGCAATTTCAGTGTTTCATCGTCAATACGAAGGACCAAGGGATACAGTAAACCTGAAGTGAAGCATCGGAATCTATAACTAGTGTCACAGGGATGGTTCAAAACATAGACAGTAAGAAGAGTCAGTATTCTTGTACTTAAGTCGGCATTGTGCCGTTTGTATTTAATTCCGAAGCAATTTCTGTGTTTCATCTTCACAAAGAAGGTTCAAGGGATACAGTAAACCTGAAGTGAAGCACCGGAATCTATAACTAGTGTCACATGAATGGTTCAAATCATAGTCAGTAAGAAGAGTCAGACTTCTTGCACTTAAGTCGCCATTGTGCCTTTTGTATTTAATTCCTATGCAACTTCTGTGTTTCATCGTCAATAAGAAGTTCCGAGGGATATAGTAACCCTGAAGTGAAGCATCGGAATGTATAACTAGTGTCACAGGAATGGTTCAAACATGGTCAGTAAGAAGAGTCAGTCTCCTTGTAATTAATCCGGCATTGTGCTTTTTGTTTTAATTTCCGATGCAATTTCTATGTTTCATCGTCAATACGAAGGTCCAAGGGATACAGTAAACCTGGAGTGAAGCATCGGAATCTATAACTAGCGTCACATGAATGGTTCAAAACATAGACAGTAAGAAGAGTCAGTCATGTTGTACTTAATTCGGAATTGTGAATTTTGTATTTCATTCCGATGCAATTTCTGTGTTTCATCGTCAATAAGAAGGTCAGAGGGATACAGTAAACCTGAACTGAAGCACCGGAATCTATAACTAAATTCACAGAAATGGTTCAAAACATAGACAGTAGGAAGAGTGAGTCTTCTTGTACTTAAGTCGGCATTGTGCCTTTTCTATTTAATTCCTATGCAATTTCTGTGTTTCATCGTCAATAAGAAGGTCCGAGGGATATAGTAAACCTGAAGTGAAGCATCGGAATCTATAACTAGTGTCACAGGAATGGTTCAAAACATGGTCAGTAAGAAGAGTCAGTCTTCTTGTAATTAAGTCGGCATTGTGCTTTTTGTTTTTAATTCCGATGCAATTTCTATGTTTCATCGTCAATAAGAAGGTCCAAGGGATACAGTAAACCTGGAGAGAAGCAGCGGAATCTATAACTAGTGTCACAGGAATGAATCAAAACATAGTCAGTAAGAAGAGTCAGTCTTCTTGTACTAAAATCGGCATTGTGCCTTTTGTATTTAATTCTGATGCAATTTCAGTGTATCATCGTCAATAAGAAGGACCAAGGGATACAGTAAACCTGAAGTGAAGCATCGGAATCTATAACCAGTGTCACAGGGATGGTTCAAAACATAGACAGTAAGAAGAGTCAGTATTCTTGTACATAAGTCGGCATTGTGCCTTTTGTATTTAATTCCGAAGCAATTTCTGTGTTTCATCTTCAATAAGAAGGTTCAAGGGATACAATAAACCTAAAGTGAAGCACCAGAGTCTATAGCTAGTGTCACAGGAATGGTTCAAAGCATAGTCAGTAAGAAGAGTCAGTCTTCTTGTACATAAGTCGGAATTGTGCCTTTTGTATTTAATTCCGATGCAATTTCTGTGTTTCATCGTCAATAAGAAGGTCCAAGGGATACAGTAAACATGAAGTGAAGCATCGTAATCTATAACTAGTGTAACAGGAATGGTTCAAAACATAGACAGTGGGAAGAGTCAGTCTTCTTGTACTTAAGTCGGCATTGTGACTTTTGTATTTAATTCCGACGCAATTTCTGTGTTTCATCGTCAATAAGAAGGTCAGAGGGATACAGTAAACCTGAACTGAAGCACCGGAATCTATAACTAGTGTCACAGGAATGGTTCAAAACATAGACAGTAGGAAATGTCAGTCTTCTTGTACTTAAGTCGGCATTGTGCCTTTTCTATTTATTTCCTACGCAATTTCTGTGTTTCATCGTCAATAAGAAGGTCCAAGGGATACAGTAAACCCGGAGTAAAGCTCTAAATCTATACCTAGTGTCACAGGAATGGTTCAAAACATCGACAGTAAGAAGCGTCAGTCTTCTTGTACTTAATTCGGCATTGTGCCTTTAGTATTTAATTCCGATGCAATTTCTGTGTTTCATCGTGTATAAGATGGTCAGAGGCATACAGTAAATCTGAAGTCAAGCATCGGAATCTATAACTGGTGTCACAGGAATGGTTCAAAACATAGTCAGTAAGAAGAGTCAGTCTTCTTGTACTTAAGTCGGCTTTGTGCCTTTTGTATTTAATTCCGATGCAATTTCTGTGTTTCATCGTCAATAAGAAGGTCCAAGGGACACAGTAAACCTGAAGTGAAGCATCAGAATCTGTAACTAGTGTCACAGGAATGGTTCAAAACATAGTCAGTAAGAAGAGTCAGTCTTCTTGTACTTCAGACGGCATTGTGCCTTTTGTATTTATTTCCGATGCAATTTCTGTGTTTCATCGTCAATAAGAAGGTCCAAGGGATACAGTAAACCTGAAGTGAAGCACCGGAATCTATAACTAGTGTCACATGAATGGTTCAAATCATAGTCAGTAAGAAGAGTCAGACTTCTTGCACTTAAGTCGCCATTGTGCCTTTTGTATTTAATTCCGATGCAATTTCTGTGTTTCATCGTCAATAAGAAGGTCCAAGGGATACAGTAAACCTGGAGTGAAGCACCGGAATCTATAACTAGAGTCACAGAAATGGTTCAAAACATAGACAGTAGGAAGAGTCAGTCTTCTTGTACTTAAGTCGGCATTGTGCCTTTTCTATTTAATTCCTATGCAATTTCTGTGTTTCATCGTCAATAAGATGGTCCGAGGGATATAGTAAACCTGAAGTGAAGCATCGGAATCTATAACTAGTGTCAAAGGAATGGTTCAAAACATGGTCAGTAAGAAGAGTCAGTCTTCTTGTAATTAAGTCGGCATTGTGCTTTTTGTTTTTAATTCCGATGCAATTTCTATGTTTCATCGTCAATAAGAAGGTCCAAGGGATACAATAAACCTGGAGTGAAGCAGCGGAATCTATAACTAGTGTCACAGGAGTGAATCAAAACATAGTCAGTAAGAAGAGTCAGTCTTCTTGTACTAAACTCGGCATTGCGCCTTTTGTATTTAATTCCGATGCAATTTTAGTGTTTCATCGTCAATACGAAGGACCAAGGGATACAGTAAACCTGAAGTGAAGCATCGGAATCTATAACTAGTGTCACAGGGATGGTTCAAAACATAGACAGTAAGAAGAGTCAGTATTCTTGTACTTAAGTCGGCATTGTGCCTTTTGAATTTAATTCCGAAGCAATTTCTGTGTTTCATCTTCAATAAGAAGGTTCAAGGGATACAATAAACCTAAAGTGAAGCATCAGAGTCTATAGCTAGTGTCACAGGAATGGTTCAAAGTATGGTCAGTAACAAGAGTCAGTCTTCTTGTACATAAGTCGGAATTGTGCCTTTTGTATTTAATTCCGATGCAATATCTGTGTTTCATCGTCAATAAGAACGTCCAAGGGATACAGTAAACCTGAAGTGAAGCTTCGGAATCTATAACTAGTGTAACAGGAATGGTTCAAAACATAGACAGTGGGAAGAGTCAGTCTTCTTGTACTTAAGTCGGCATTGTGACTTTTGTATTTAATTCCGATGCAATTTCAGTGTTTCATCGGCAATAAGAAGGACCAAGGGATACAGTAAACGTGAAGTGAAGCATCGGAATCTATAACCAGTGTCACAGGGATGGTTCAAAGCATAGACAGTAAGAAGAGTCAGTATTCTTGTACTTAAGTCGGCATTGTGCCTTTTCTATTTATTTCCTATGCAATTTCTGTGTTTCATCGTCAATAAGAAGGTCCAAGTGATACAGTAAACCTGGAGTAAAGCTCTAAATCTATAACTAGTGTCACAGGAATGGTTGAAAACATCGACAGTAAGAAGAGTCAGTCTTCTTGTACTTAATTCGGCATTGTGCCTTTAGTATTTAATTCCGATGCAATTTCTGTGTTTCATCGTGTATAAGATGGTCATAGGCATACAGTAAATCTGAAGTCAAGCATCGGAATCTATAACTAGTGTCACAGGAATGGTTCAAAACATAGTCAGTAAGAAGAGTCAGTCTTCTTGTACTTAAGTCGGCATTGTGCCATTTGTATTAAATTCCGAAGCAATTTCTGTGTTTCATCTTCAATAAGAAGGTCCAAGGGATACAGTAAACCTGAAGTGAAGCACCGGAATCTATAACTAGTGTCACATGATTGGTTCAAATCATAGTCAGTAAGAAGGGTCAGACTTCTTGCACTTAAGTCGCCATTGTGCCTTTTGTATTTAATTCCGATGCAATTTCTGTGTTTCATCGTCAATAAGAAGGTCCAAGGGATACAGTAAACCTGGAGTGAAGCATCGGAATCTATAACTAGCGTCACATGAATGGTTCAAAACATAGACAGTAAGAAGAGTCAGTCATCTTGTACTTAATTGGGAATTGTGAATTTTGTATTTAATTACGATGCAATTTCTGTGTTTTATCGTCAATAAGAAGGTCAGAGGGATACAGTAAACCTGAATTGAAGCACCGGAATCTATAACTAGAGTCACAGAAATGGTTCAAAACATAGACAGTAGGAGGAGTCAGTCTTCTTGTACTTAAGTCGGCATTGTGCCTTTTCCATTTAATTCCTATGCAATTTCTGTGTTTCATCGTCAATAAGAAGGTCCGAGGGATATAGTAAACCTGAAGTGAAGCATCGGAATCTGTAACTAGTGTCACAGGAATGGTTCAAAACATGGTCAGTAAGAAGAGTCAGTCTTCTTGTAATTAAATCGGCATTGTGCTTTTTGTTTTTAATTCCGATGCAATTTCTGCGTTTCATCGTCAATCCGAAGGACCAAGGGATACAGTAAACCTGAAGTGAAGCATCGGAATCTATAACTAGTGTCACAGGGATGGTTCAAAACATAGACAGTAAGAAGAGTCAGTATTCTTGTACTTAAGTCGGCATTGTGCCTTTTGTATTTAATTCCGAAGCAATTTCTGTGTTTCATCTTCAATAAGAAGGATCAAGGGAAACAGTAAACCTGAAGTGAAGCACCGGAATCTATAACTAGTGTCACATGAATGGTTCAAATCATAGTCAGTAAGAAGAGTCAGACTTCTTGCACTTAAGTCGCCATTGTGCCTTTTGTATTTAATTCCGATGCAATTTCTGTGTTTCATCGTCAATAAGAAGGTCCAAGGGATACAGTAAACCTGGAGTGAAGCATCGGAATCTATAACTAGCGTCACATGAATGGTTCAAAACATAGACAGTAAGAAGGGTCAGTCATCTTGTACTTAATTCGGAATTGTGAATTTTGTATTTAATTCCGATGCAATTTCTGTGTTTCATCGTCAATAAGAAGGTCAGAGGGGTACAGTAAACCTGAACTGAAGCACCGGAATCTATAACTAGATTCACAGAAATGGTTCAAAACATAGACAGTAGGAAGAGTCAGTCTTCTTGTACTTAAGTCGGCATTGTGCCTTTTCTATTTAATTCCTATGCAATTTCTGTGTTTCATCGTCAATAAGAAGGTCCGAGGGATATAGTAAACCTGAAGTGAAGCATCGGAATCTATAACTAGTGTCACGGGAATGGTTCAAAACATGGTCAGTAAGAAGAGTCAGTCTTCTTGTAATTAAGTCGGCATTGTGCTTTTTGTTTTTAATTCCGATGCAATTTCTATGTTTCATCGTCAATAAGAAGGTCCAAGGGATACAGTAAACCTGGAGTGAAGCAGCGGAATCTATAACTAGTGTCACAGGAATGAATCAAAACATAGTCAGTAAGAAGAGTCAGTCTTCTTGAACTGAAATCGGCATTGTGCCTTTTGTATTTAATTCCGATGCAATTTCAGTGTTTCATCGTTAATAAGAAGGACCAAGGGATACAGTAAACCTGAAGTGAAGCATCGGAATCTACACTCCTGGAAATGGAAAAAAGAACACATTGACACCAGTGTGTCAGACCCACCATACTTGCTTCGGACACTGCGAGAGGGCTGTACAAGCAATGATCACACGCACGGCACAGCGGACACACCAGGAACCGCGGTGTTGGCCGTCGAATGGCGCTAGCTGCGCAGCATTTGTGCACCGCCGCCGTCAGTGTCAGCCAGTTTGCCGTGGCATACGGAGCTCCATCGCAGTCTTTAACACTGGTAGCATGCCGCGACAGCGTGGACGTGAACCGTATGTGCAGTTGACGGACTTTGAGCGAGGGCGTATAGTGGGCATGCGGGAGGCCGGGTGGACGTACCGCCGAATTGCTCAACACGTGGAGCGTGAGGTCTCCACAGTACATCAATGTTGTCGCCAGTGGTCGGCGGAAGGTGCACGAGCCCGTCGACCTGGGACCGGACCGCAGCGACGCACGGATGCACGCCAAGACCGTAGGATCCTACGCAGTGCCGTAGGGGACCGCACCGCCACTTCCCAGCAAATTAGGGACACTGTTGCTCCTGGGGTATCGGCGAGGACCATTCGCAACCGTCTCCATGAAGCTGGGCTACGGTCCCGCACACCGTTAGGCCGTCTTCCGCTCACGCCCCAACATCGTGCAGCCCGCCTCCAGTGGTGTCGCGACGGGCGTGAATGGAGGGATGAATGGAGACGTGTCGTCTTCAGCGATGAGAGTCGCTTCTGCCTTGGTGCCAATGATGGTCGTATGCGTGTTTGGCGCCGTGCAGGTGAGCACCACAATTAGGACTGCATACGACCGAGGCACACAGGGCCAACACCCGGCATCATGGTGTGAGGAGCGATCTCCTACACTGGCCGTACACCACTGGTGATCGTCGAGGGGACACTGAATAGTGCACGGTACATCCAAACCGTCATCGAACCCATCGTTCTACCATTCCTAGACCGGCAAGGGAACTTGCTGTTCCAACAGGACAATGCACGTCCGCATGTATCCCGTGCCACCCAACGTGCTCTATAAGGTGTAAGTCAACTACCCTGGCCAGCAAGATCTCCGGATCTGTCCCCCATTGAGCATGTTTGGGACTGGATGAAGCGTCGTCTCACGCGGTCTGCACGTCCAGCACGAACGCTGGTCCAACTGGGGCGCCAGGTGGAAATGGCATGGCAAGCCGTTCCACAGGACTACATCCAGCATCTCTACGATCGTCTCCATGGGAGAATAGCAGCCTGCATTGCTGCTAAAGGTGGATATACACTGTACTAGTGCCGACATTGTGCATGCTCTGTTGCCTGTGTCTATGTGCCTGTGGTTCTGTCAGTGTGATCATGTGATGTATCTGACCCCAGGAATGTGTCAATAAAGTTTCCCCTTCCTGGGACAATGAATTCACGGTGTTCTTATTTCAATTTCCAGGAGTGTATAACTAGTGTCACAGGGATGGTTCAAAACATTGACAGTAAGAAGAGTCAGTATTCTTGTACTTAAGTCGGCATTGTGCCTTTTGTATTTAATTCCGAAGCAATTTCTGTGTTTCATCTTCAATAAGAAGGTTCAAGGGATACAATAAACCTAAAGTGAAGCATCAGAGTCTATAGCTAGTGTCACAGGAATGGTTCAAAGCATGGTCAGTAAGAAGAGTCAGTCTTCTTGTATATAAGTCGGAATTGTGCCTTTTGTATTTAATTCCGATGCAATTTCTGTGTTTCATCGTCAATTAGAAGGTCCAAGGGATACAGTAAACCTGAAGTGAAGCATCGGAATCTATAAATAGTGTAACAGGAATGGTTCAAAGCATAGACAGTGGGAAGAGTCAGTCTTCTTGTACTTAAGTCGGCATTGTGACTTTTGTATTTAATTCCGACGCAATTTCTGTGTTTCATCGTCAATAAGAAGGTCAGAGGGATACAGTAAACCTGAACTGAAGCACCGGAATCTATAACTAGTTGCACAGGAATGGTTCAAAACATAGACAGTAGTAAAAGTCAGTCTTCTTGTACTTCAGACGGCATTGTGCCTTTTCTATTTATTTCCTATGCAATTTCTGTGTTTCATCGTCAATAAGAAGGTCCAAGGGATACAGTAAACCTGAAGTGAAGCACCGGAATCTATAACTAGCTTCACATGAATGGTTCAAATCATAGTCAGTAAGAAGAGTCAGACTTCTTGCACTTAAGTCGCCATTGTGACTTTTGTATTTAATTCCGATGCAATTTCTGTGTTTCATCGTCAATAAGAAGGTCCAAGGGATACAGTAAACCTGGAGTGAAGCATCGGAATCTATAACTAGCGTCACATGAATGGTTCAAAACATAGACAGTAAGAAGAGTCAGTCATCTTGTACTTAATTCGGAATTGTGAATTTTGTATTTAATTCCGATGCAATTTCTGTGTTTCATCGTCAATAATAAGGTCAGAGGGATACAGTAAACCTGAACTGAAGCACCGGGATCTATAACTAGAGTCACAGAAATGGTTCAAAACATAGACAGTAGGAAGAGTCAGTCTTCTTGTACTTAAGTCGGCATTGTGCCTTTTCTATTTAATTCCTATGCAATTTCTGTGTTTCATCGTCAATAAGAAGGTCCGAGGGATATAGTAAACCTGAAGTGAAGCATCGGAATCTATAACTAGTGTCACAGGAATGGTTCAAAACATGGTCAGTAAGAAGAGTCAGTCTTCTTGTAATTAAGTCTGCATTGTGCTTTTTGTTTTTAATTCCGATGCAATTTCTATGTTTCATCGTCAATAAGAACGTCCAAGGGATACAGTAAACCTGAAGTGAAGCATCGGAATCTATAACTAGTGTAACAGGAATGGTTCAAAACATAGACAGTGGGAAGAGTCAGTCTTCTTGTACTTAAGTCGGCATTGTGACTTTTGTATTTAATTCCGACGCAATTTCTGTGTTTCATCGTCAATAAGAAGGTCAGAGGGATACAGTAAACCTGAACTGAAGCACCGGAATCTATAACTAGTGTCAGAGGAATGGTTCAAAACATAGACAGTAGGAAGAGTCAGTCTTCTTGTACTTAAGTCGGCATTGTGCCTTTTCTATTTATTTCCTATGCAATTTCTGTGTTTCATCGTCAATAAGAAGGTCCAAGTGATACAGTAAACCTGGAGTAAAGCTCTAAATCTATAACTAGTGTCACAGGAATGGTTCAAAACATCGACAGTAAGAAGAGTCAGTCTTCTTGTACTTAATTCGGCATTGTGCCTTTAGTATTTAATTCCGATGCAATTTCTGTGTTTCATCGTGTATAAGATGGTCATAGGCATACAGTAAATCTGAAGTCAAGCATCGGAATCTATAACTAGTGTCACAGGAATGGTTCAAAACATAGTCAGTAAGAAGAGTCTGTCTTCTTGTACTTAAGTCGGCATTGTGCCTTTTGTATTAAATTCCGAAGCAATTTCTGTGTTTCATCTTCAATAAGAAGGTCCAAGGGATACAGTAAACCTGAAGTGAAGCACCGGAATCTATAACTAGTGTCACATGAATGGTTCAAATCATAGTCAGTAAGAAGGGTCAGACTTCTTGCACTTAAGTCGCCATTGTGCCTTTTGTATTTAATTCCGATGCAATTTCTGTGTTTCATCGTCAATAAGAAGGTCCAAGGGATACAGTAAACCTGGAGTGATGCATCGGAATCTATACCTAGCGTCACATGAATGGTTCAAAACATAGACAGTAAGAAGAGTCAGTCATCTTGTACTTAATTCGGAATTGTGAATTTTGTATTTAATTCCGATGCAATTTCTGTGTTTTATCGTCAATAAGAAGGTCAGAGGGATACAGTAAACCTGAACTGAAGCACCGGAATCTATAACTAGATTCACAGAAATGGTTCAAAACATAGACAGTAGGAAGAGTCAGTCTTCTTGTACTTAAGTCGGCATTGTGCCTTTTCTATTTAATTCCTATGCAATTTCTGTGTTTCATCGTCAATAAGAAGGTCCGAGGGATATAGTAAACCTGAAGTGAAGCATCGGAATCTATAACTAGTGTCACAGGAATGGTTCAAAACATGGTCAGTAAGAAGAGTCAGTCTTCTTGTAATTAAGTCGGCATTGTGCTTTTTGTTTTTAATTCCGATGCAATTTCTATGTTTCATCGTCAATAAGAAGGTCCAGGGGATACAGTAAACCTGGAGTGAAGCAGCGGAATCTATAACTAGTGTCACAGGAATGAATCAAAACATAGTCAGTAAGAAGAGTCAGTCTTCTTGAACTAAAATCGGCATTGTGCCTTTTGTATTTAATTCCGATGCAATTTCAGTGTTTCATCGTCAATAAGAAGGACCAAGGGATACAGTAAACCTGAAGTGAAGCATCGGAATCTATTACTAGTGTCACAGGGATGGTTCAAAACATAGACAGTAAGAAGAGTCAGTATTCTTGTACTTAAGTCGGCATTGTGCCTTTTGTATTTAATTCCGAAGCAATTTCTGTGTTTCATCTTCAATAAGAAGGATCAAGGGACACAATAAACCTAAAGTGAAGCATCAGAGTCTATAGCTAGTGTCACAGGAATGGTTCAAAGCATGGTCAGTAAGAAGAGTCAGTCTTCTTGTACATAAGTCGGAACTGTGCCTTTTGTATCTAATTCCGATGCAATTTCTGTGTTTCATCGTCAATAAGAAGGTCCAAGGGATACAGTAAACCTGAAGTGAAGCATCGGAATCTATAAATAGTGTAACAGGAATGGTTCAAAGCATAGACAGTGGGAAGAGTCAGTCTTCTTGTACTTAAGTCGGCATTGTTACTTTTGTATTTAATTCCGACGCAATTTCTGTGTTTCATCGTCAATAAGAAGGTCAGAGGGATACAGTAAACCTGAACTGAAGCACCGGAATCTATAACTAGTTGCACAGGAATGGTTCAAAACATAGACAGTAGTAAGAGTCAGTCTTCTTGTACTTAAGTCGGCATTGTGCCTTTTCTATTTATTTCCTATGCAATTTCTGTGTTTCATCGTCAATAAGAAGGTCCAAGGGATACAGTAAACCTGGAGTAAAGCTCTAAATCTATAACTAGTGTCACAGGAATGGTTCAAAACATCGACAGTAAGAAGAGTCAGTCTTCTTGTACTTAATTCGGCATTGTGCCTTTAGTATTTAATTCCGATGCAATTTCTGTGTTTCATCGTGTATAAGATGGTCAGAGGCATACAGTAAATCTGAAGTCAAGCATCGGAATCTATAACTAGTGTCACAGGAATGGTTCAAAACATAGTCAGTAAGAAGAGTCAGTCTTCTTGTACTTAAGTCGGCTTTGTGCCTTTTGTATTTAATTCCGAAGCAATTTCTGTGTTTCATCGTCAATAAGAAGGTCCAAGGGACACAGTAAACCTGAAGTGAAGCATCAGAATCTATAACTAGTGTCACAGGAATGGTTCAAAACATAGTCAGTAAGAAGAGTCACTCTTCTTGTACTTCAGACGGCATTGTGCCTTTTGTATTTATTTCCGATGCAATTTCTGTGTTTCATCGTGAATAATAAGGTCCAAGGGATACAGTAAACCTAAAGTGAAGCACCGGAATCTATAACTAGCTTAACATGAATGGTTCAAATCATAGTCAGTAAGAAGAGTCAGACTTTTTGCACTTAAGTCGCCATTGTGCCTTTTGTATTTAATTCCGATGCAATTTCTGTGTTTCATCGTCAATAAGAAGGTCCAAGGGATACAGTAAACCTGGTGTGAAGCATCGGAATCTATAACTAGTGTCACAGGGATGGTTCAAAACATAGACAGTAAGAAGAGTCAGTATTCTTGTACTTAATTCGGCATTGTGCCTTTTGTATTTAATTCCGAAGCAATTTCTGTGTTTCATCTTCAATAAGAAGGTTCAAGGGATACAATAAACCTAAAGTGAAGCATCAGAGTCTATAGCTACTATCACAGGAATGGTTCAAAGCATGGTCAGTAAGAAGAGTCAGTCTTCTTGTACATAAGTCGGAATTGTGCCTTATGTATTTAATTCCGATTCAATTTCTGTGTTTCATCGACAATAAGAAGGTCCAAGGGATACAGTAAACCTGAAGTGAAGCATCGGAATCTATAACTAGTGTAACAGGAATGGTTCAAAACATAGACAGTGGGAAGAGTCAGTCTTCTTGTACTTAAGTCGGCATTGTGACTTTTGTATTTAATTCCGACGCAATTTCTGTGTTTCATCGTCAATAAGAAGGTCAGAGGGATACAGTAAACCTGAACTGAAACACCGGAATCTATAACTAGTGTCACAGGAATGGTTCAAAACATAGACAGTAGGACTAGTCAGTCTTCTTGTACTTAAGTCGGCATTGTGCCTTTTCTATTTATTTTCTATGCATTTTGTGTGTTTCATCGTCAATAAGAAGGTCCAAGGGATACAGTAAACCTGGAGTAAAGCTCTAAATCTATAACTAGTGTCACAGGAATGGTTCAAAACATCGACAGTAAGAAGAGTCAGTCTTCTTGTACTTAATTCGGCATTGTGCCTTTAGTATTTAATTCCGATGCGATTTCTGTGTTTCATCGTGTATAAGATGGTCAGAGGCATACAGTAAATCTGAAGTCAAGCATCGGAATCTATAACTAGTGTCACAGGAATGGTTCAAAACATAGTCAGTAAGAAGAGTCAGTCTTCTTGTACTTAAGTCGGCTTTGCGCCTTTTGTATTTAATTCCGATGCAATTTCTGTGTTTCATCGTCAATAAGAAGGTCCAAGGGACACAGTAAACCTGAAGTGAAGCATCAGAATCTATAACTAGTGTCACAGGAATGGTTCAAAACATAGTCAGTAAGAAGAGTCAGTCTTCTTGTACTTCAGTCGGCATTGTGCCTTTTGTATTTATTTCCGATGCAATTTCTGTGTTTCATCGTCAATAAGAAGGTCCAAGGGACACAGTAAACCTGAAGTGAAGCATCAGAATCTATAACTAGTGTCACAGGAATAGTTCAAAACATAGTCAGTAAGAAGAGTCAGTCTTCTTGTACTTAAGTCGGCATTGTGCCTTTTGTATTTATTTCCGATGCAATTTCTGTGTTTCATCGTCAATAAGAAGGTCCAAGGGATACAGTAAACCTGAAGTGAAGCACCGGAATCTATAATTAGTGTCACATGAATGGTTCAAAACATAGTCAGTAAGAAGAGTCAGTCTTCTTGTACTTCAGTCGGCATTGTGCCTTTTGTATTTATTTCCGATGCAATTTCTGTGTTTCATCGTCAATAAGAAGGTCCAAGGGATACAGTAAACCTGAAGTGAAGCACCGGAATCTATAATTAGTGTCACATGAATGGTTCAAATCATAGTCAGTAAGAAGAGACAGACTTCTTGTACTTAAGTCGCCATTGTGCCTTTTGTATTTAATTCCGATGTAATTTCTGTGTTTCATCGTCAATAAGAAGGTCCAAGGGATACAGTAAACCTGGAGTGAAGCATCGGAATCTATAACTAGCGTCACATGAATGGTTCAAAACATAGACAGTAAGAAGAGTCAGTCTTCTTGTACTTAATTCGGAATTGTGAATTTTGTATTCAATTCCGATGCAATTTCTGTGTTTCATCGTCAATAAGAAGGTCAGAGGGATACAGTTAACCTGAACTGAAGCACCGGAATCTATAACTAGAGTCACAGAAATGGTTCAAATATAGACAGTAGGAAGAGTCAGTCTTCTTGTACTTAAGTCGGCATTGTGCCTTTTCTATTTAATTCCTATGCAATTTCTGTGTTTCATCGTCAATAAGAAGGTCCGAGGGATATAGTAAACCTGAAGTGAAGCATCGGAGTCTATAACTAGTGTCACAGGAATGGTTCAAAACATGGTCAGTAAGAAGAGTCAGTCTTCTTGTAATTAAGTCGGCATTGTGCTTTTTGTTTTTAATTCCGATGCAATTTCTATGTTTCATCGTCAATAAGAAGCACCAAGGGATACAGAAAACCTGGAGTGAAGCAGCGGAATCTATAACTAGTGTCACAGGAATGAATCAAAACATAGTCAGTAAGAAGAGTCAGTCTTCTTGTACTAAAGTCGGCATTGTTCCTTTTGTATTTACTTCCGATGCAATGTCAGTGTTACATCGTCAATAAGAAGGTCAGACGGATACAGTAAACCTGAAGTGAAGCTTTGGAATCTATAACTAGTGTCACAGGAATGGTTCAAAACATAGACAGTAAGAAGAGTCAGTCTTCTTGTACTCAAGTCGGCATTGTGCCTTTTCTATTTAATTCCTATGCAATTTCTGTGTTTCATCGTCAATAAGAAGGTCCAAGGGATATAGTAAACCTGGAGTGACGCATCGGAATCTAACTAGTGACACAGGAATGGTTCAAAACATAGACAGTAGGATGAGTCAGTCTTCTTGCAGTTAAGTCGGCATTGTGCCTTTTCTATTTAATTCCGATGCAATTTTTGTGTTTCATCGTTAATAAGAAGGTCCAAGGGTTACAGTAAACTGGGAGTGAAGCATCGGAATCTATAACTAGTGTCACAAAAATGGTTCAAAACATAGTCAGTAAGAAGAGTCAGTCCTCTTGTACTTAAGTCGGCTTTGTGCCTTTTGTATTTAATTCCGATGCAATTTCTGTGTTTCATCGTCAATAAGAAGGTCCAAGGGACACAGTAAACCTGAAGTGAAGCATCAGAATCTATAACTAGTGTCACAGGAATGGTTCAAAACATAGTCAGTAAGAAGAGTCAGTGTTCTTGTACTTCAGACGGCTTTGTGCCTTTTGTATTTATTTCCGATGCAATTTCTGTGTTTCATCGTCAATAAGAAGGTCCAAGGGATACAGTAAACCTGAAGTGAAGCACCGGAATCTATAACTAGTGTCACATGAATGGTTCAAATCATAGTCAGTAAGAAGAGTCAGACTTCTTGCACTTAAGTCGCCATTGTGCCTTTTGTATTTAATTCCGATGCAATTTCTGTGTTTCATCGTCAATAAGAAGGTCCAAGGGATACAGTAAACCTGGAGTGAAGCAACGGAATCTATAACTAGCGTCACATGAATGGTTCAAAACATAGACAGTAAGAAGAGTCAGTCATCTTGTACTTAATTCGGAATTGTGAATTTTGTATTTAATTCCGATGCAATTTCTGTGTTTCATCGTCAATAAGAAGGTCAGAGGGATACAGTAAACCTGAACTGAAGCACCGGAATCTATAACTAGAGTCACAGAAATGGTTCAAAACATAGACAGTAGGAAGAGTCAGTCTTCTTGTACTTAAGTCGGCATTGTGCCTTTTCTATTTAATTCCTATGCAATTTCTGTGTTTCATCGTCAATAAGAAGGTCCGAGGGATATAGTAAACCTGAAGTGAAGCATCGGAATCTATAACTAGTGTCACAGGAATGGTTCAAAACATGGTCAGTAAGAAGAGTCAGTCTTCTTGTAATTAAGTCGGCATTGTGCTTTTTGTTTTTAATTCCGATGAAATTTCTATGTTTCATCGTCAATAAGAAGGTCCAAGGGATACAGTAAACCTGGAGTGAAGCAGCGGAATCTATAACTAGTGTCACAGGAATGAATCAAAACATAGTCAGTAAGAAGAGTCAGTCTTCTTGTACTAAAATCGGCATTGTGCCTTTTGTATTTAATTCCGATGCAATTTCAGTGCTTCATCGTCAATAAGAAGGACCAAGGGATACAGTAAACCTGAAGTGAAGCATCGGAATCTATAACTAGTGTCACAGGGATGGTTCAAAACATAGACAGTGGGAAGAGTCAGTCTTCTTGTACTTAAGTCGGCATGGTGTCTTTTGTATTTAATTTCGACGCAATTTCTGTGTTTCATCGTCAATAAGAAGGTCAGAGGGATACAGTAAACCTGAACTGAAGCACTGGAATCTATAACTAGTGTCACAGGAATGGTTCAAAACATAGACAGTTGGAAGAGTCACTCTTCTTGTACTTAAGTCGGCATTGTGCCTTTAGTATTTAATTCCGATGCAATTTCTGTGCTTCATCGTGTATAAGATGGTCAGAGGCATACAGTAAATCTGAAGTCTAGCATCGGAATCTATAACTAGTGTCACAGGAATGGTTCAAAACATAGTCAGTAAGAAGAGTCAGTCTTCTTGTACTTAAGTCGGCTTTGTGCCTTTTGTATTTAATTCCGATGCAATTTCTGTGTTTCATCGTCAATAAGAAGGTCCAAGGGATACAGTAAACCTGAAGTGAAGCATCGGAATCTATAACTAGTGTCACAGGAATGGTTCAAAACATAGTCAGTAAGAAGAGTCAGTCTTCTTGTACTTAAGTCGGCATTGTGCCTTTTGTTTAAATTCCGAAGCAATTTCTGTGTTTCATCTTCAATAAGAAGGTCCAAGGGATACAGTAAACCTGAAGTGAAGCACCGGAATCTATAACTAGTGTCACATGAATGGTTCAAATCATAGTCAGTAAGAAGGGTCAGACATCTTGCACTTAAGTCGCCATTGTGCCTTTTGTATTTAATTCCGATGCAATTTCTGTGTTTCATCGTCAATAAGAAGGTCCAAGGGATACAGTAAACCTGGAGTGAAGCATCGGAATCTATAACTAGCGTCACATGAATGGTTCAAAACATAGACAGTAAGAAGAGTCAGTCATCTTGTACTTAATTCGGAATTGTGAATTTTGTATTTAATTCCGATGCAATTTCTGTGTTTTATCGTCAATAAGAAGGTCAGAGGGATACAGTAAACCTGAACTGAAGCACCGGAATCTATAACTAGAGTCACAGAAATGGTTCAAAACATAGACAGTAGGAAGAGTCAGTCTTCTTGTACTTAAGTCGGCATTGTGCCTTTTCTATTTAATTCCTATGCAATTTCTGTGTTTCATCGTCAATAAGAATGTCCGAGGGATATAGTAAACCTGAAGTGAAGCATCGGAATCTATAACTAGTGTCACAGGAATGGTTCAAAACATGGTCAGTAAGAAGAGTCAGTCTTCTTGTAATTAAGTCGGCATTGTGCTTTTTGTTTTTAATTCCGATGCAATTTCTATGTTTCATCGTCAATTGGAAGGTCCAAGGGATACAGTAAACATGGAGTGAAGCAGCGGAATCTATAACTAGTGTCACAGGAATGAATCAAAACATAGTCAGTAAGAAGAGTCAGTCTTCTTGTACTAAAATCGACATTGTGCCTTTTGTATTTAATTCTGATGCAATTTCGGTGTTTCATCGTCAATACGAAGGACCAAGGGATACAGTAAACCTGAAGTGAAGCATCGGAATCTATAACTAGTGTCACAGGGATGGTTCAAAACATAGACAGTAAGAAGAGTCAGTATTCTTGTACTTAAGTCGGCATTGTGCCTTTTGTATTTAATTCCGAAGCAATTTCTGTGTTTAATCTTCAATAAGAAGGTTCAAGGGATACAGTAAACCTGAAGTGAAGCACCGGAATCTATAACTAGTGTCACATGAATGGTTCAAATCATAGTCAGTAAGAAGAGTCAGACTTCTTGCACTTAAGTCGCCATTGTGCCTTTTGTATTTAATTCCGATGCAATTTCTGTGTTTTATCGTCAATAAGAAGGTCCAAGGGATACAGTAAACCTGGAGTGAAGCATCGGAATGTATAACTAGCGTCACATGAATGGTTCAAAACATAGACAGTAAGAAGAGTCAGTCATCTTGTACTTAATTCGGAATTGTGAATTTTGTATTTAATTCCGATGCAATTTCTGTGTTTCATCGTCAATAAGAAGGTCAGAGGGATACAGTAAACCTGAACTGAAGGACCGGAATCTATAACTAGATTCACAGAAATGGTTCAAAACATAGACAGTAGGAAGAGTCAGTCTTCTTGTACTTAAGTCGGCATTGTGCCTTTTCTATTTAATTCCTATGCAATTTCTGTGTTTCATCGTCAATAAGTAGGTCCGAGGGATATAGTAAACCTGAAGTGAAGCATCGGAATCTATAACTAGTGTCACAGGAATGGTTCAAAACATGGTCAGTAAGAAGAGTCAGTCTTCTTGTAATTAAGTCGGCATTGTGCTTTTTGTTTTTAATTCCGATGCAATTTCTATGTTTCATCGTCAATAAGAAGGTCCAAGGGATACAGTAAACCTGGAGTGAAGCAGCGGAATCTATAACTAGTGTCACAGGAATGAATCAAAACATAGTCAGTAAGAAGAGTCAGTCTTCTTGAACTAAAATCGGCATTGTGCCTTTTGTATTTCATTCCGATGCAATTTCAGTGTTTCATCGTCAATAAGAAGGACCAAGGGATACAGTAAACCTGAAGTGAAGCATCGGAATCTATAACTAGTGTCACAGGGATGGTTCAAAACATAGACAGTAAGAAGAGTCAGTATTCTTGTACTTAAGTCGGCATTGTGCCTTTTGTATTTAATTCCGAAGCAATTTCTGTGTTTCATCTTCAATAAGAAGGTTCAAGGGATACAATAAACCTAAAGTGAAGCATCAGAGTCTATAGCTAGTGTCACAGGAATGGTTCAAAGCATGGTCAGTAGGAAGAGTCAGTCTTCTTGTACTTAAGTCGGCATTGTGCCTTTTCTATTTATTTCCTATGCAATTTCTGTGTTTCACCGTCAATAAGAAGGTCCAAGGGATACAGTAAACCTGGAGTAAAGCTCTAAATCTATAACTAGTGTCACAGGAATGGTTCAAAACATCGACAGTAAGAAGAGTCAGTCTTCTTGTACTTAATTTGGCATTGTGCCTTTAGTATTTAATTCCGATGCAATTTCTGTGTTTCATCGTGTATAAGATGGTCAGAGGCATACAGTAAATCTGAAGTCAAGCATCGGAATCTATAACTAGTGTCACAGGAATGGTTCAAAACATAGTCAGTAAGAAGAGTCAGTCTTCTTGTACTTAAGTCGGCTTTGTGCCTTTTGTATTTAATTCCGATGCAATTTCTGTGTTTCATCGTCAATAAGAAGGTCCAAGGGACACAGTAAACCTGAAGTGAAGCATCAGAATCTATAACTAGGGTCACAGGAATGGTTCAAAACATAGTCAGTAAGAAGAGTCACTCTTCTTGTACTTCAGACGGCATTGTGCCTTTTGTATTTATTTCCGATGCAATTTCTGTGTTTCATCGTCAATAAGAAGGTCCAAGGGATACAGTAAACCTGAAGTGAAGCACCGGAATCTATAACTAGTGTCACATGAATGGTTCAAATCATAGTCAGTAAGAAGAGTCAGACTTCCTGCACTTAAGTCGACATTGTGCCTTTTGTATTTAATTCCGATGCAATTTCTGTGTTTCATCGTCAATAAGAAGGTCCAAGGGATACAGTAAACCTGGAGTGAAGCATCGGAATCTATAACTAGCGTCACATTAATGGTTCAAAACATAGACAGTAAGAAGAGTCAGTCATCCTGTACTTAATTCGGAATTGTGAATTTTGTATTTAATTCCGATGCAATTTCTGTGTTTCATCGTCAATAAGAAGGTCAGAGGGATACAGTAAACCTGAACTGAAGCACCGGGATCTATAACTAGAGTCGCAGAAATGGTTCAAAACATAGACAGTATTAAGAGTCAGTCTTCTTGTACTTAAGTCGGCATTGTGCCTTTTCTATTTAATTCCTATGCAATTTCTGTGTTTCATCGTCAATAGGAAGGTCCGAGGGTTATAGTAAACCTGAAGTGAAGCATCGGAATCTATAACTAGTGTCACAGGAATGGTTCAAAACATGGTCAGTAAGAAGAGCCAGTCTTCTTGTAATTAAGTCGGCATTGTGCTTTTTGTTTTTTATTCCGATGCAATTTCTATGTTTCATCGTCAATAAGAAGGTCCAAGGGATACAGTAAACCTGGAGTGAAGCAGCGGAATCTATAACTAGTGTCACAGGAATGAATCAAAACATAGTCAGTAAGAAGAGTCAGTCTTCTTGTACTAAAATCGGCATTGTGCCTTTTGTATTTAATTCCGATGCAATTTCAGTGTTTCATCGTCAATACGAAGGACCAAGGGATACAGTAAACCTGAGGTAAAGCATCGGAATCTATAACTAGTGTCACAGGGATGGTTCAAAACATAGACAGTAAGAAGAGTCAGTATTCTTGTACTTAAGTCGGCATTGTGCCTTTTGTAATTAATTCCGAAGCAAATTTCTGTGTTTCATCTTCAATAAGAAGGTTCAAGGGATACAATAAACCTAAAGTGAAGCATCAGAGTCTATAGCTAGTATCACAGGAATGGTTCAAAGCATGGTCAGTAAGAAGAGTCAGTCTTCTTGTACATAAGTCGGAATTGTGCCTTTTGTATTTAATTCCGATGCAATTTCTGTGTTTCATCGTCAATAAGAAGGTCCAAGGGATACAGTAAACCTGAAGTGAAGCATCGGAATCTATAACTAGTGTAACAGGAATGGTTCAAAACATAGACAGTGGGAAGAGTCAGTCTTCTTGTACTTAAGTCGGCATTGTGACTTTTGTATTTAATTCCGACGCAATTTCTGTGTTTCATCGTCAATAAGAAGGTCAGAGGGATACAGTAAACCTGAACTGAAGCACCGGAATCTATAACTAGTGTCACAGGAATGGTTCAAAACATAGACAGTAGGACTAGTCAGTCTTCTTGTACTTAATTCGGCATTGTGCCTTTAGTATTTAATTCCGATGCAATTTCTGTGTTTCATCGTGTATAAGATGGTCAGAGGCATACAGTAAATCTGAAGTCAAGCATCGGAATTTATAACTAGTGTCACAGGAATGGTTCAAAACATAGTCAGTAAGAAGAGTCAGTCTTCTTGTACTTAAGTCGGCTTTGCGCCTTTTGTATTTAATTCCGATGCAATTTCTGTGTTTCATCGTCAACAAGAAGGTCCAAGGGACACAGTAAACCTGAAGTGAAGCATCAGAATCTATAACTAGTGTCACAGGAATGGTTCAAAACATAGTCAGTAAGAAGAGTCAGTCTTCTTGTACTTCAGTCGTCATTGTGCCTTTTGTATTTATTTCCGATGCAATTTCTGTGTTTCATCGTCAATAAGAAGGTCCAAGGGATACAGTAAACCTGGAGTGAAGCATCGGAATCTATAACTAGCGTCACATGAATGGTTCAAAACATAGACAGTAAGAAGAGTCAGTCTTCTTGTACTTAATTCGGAATTGTGAATTTTGTATTTAATTCCGATGCAATTTCTGTGTTTCATCGTCAATAAGAAGGTCAGAGGGATACAGTTAACCTGAACTGAAGCTCCGGAATCTATAACTAGAGTCACAGAAATGGTTCAAAACATAGACAGTAGGAAGAGTCAGTCTTCTTGTACTTAAGTCGGCATTGTGCCTTTTCTATTTAATTCCTATGCAATTTCTGTGTTTCATCGTCAATAAGAAGGTCCGAGGGATATAGTAAACCTGAAGTGAAGCATCGGAATCTATAACTAGTGTCACAGGAATGGTTCAAAACATGGTCAGTAAGAAGAGTCAGTCTTCTTGTAATTAAGTCGGCATTGTGCTTTTTGTTTTTAATTCCGATGCAATTTCTATGTTTCATCGTCAATAAGAAGGACCAAGGGATACAGTAAACCTGGAGTGAAGCAGCGGAATCTATAACTAGTGTCACAGGAATGAATGAAAACATAGTCAGTAAGAAGAGTCAGTCTTCTTGTACTAAAGTCGGCATTGTTCCTTTTGTATTTAATTCCGATGCAATGTCGGTGTTACATCGTCAATAAGAAGGTCAGAGGGATACAGTAAACCTGAAGTGAAGCATCGGAATCTATAACTAGTGTCACAGGAGTGGTTCAAAACATAGTCAGTAGGAAGAGTCAGTCTTCCTGTACTCAAGTCGGCATTGTGCCTTTTCTATTTAATTCCTATGCAATTTCTGTGTTTCATCGTCAATAAGAAGGTCCAAGGGATATAGTAAACCTGGAGTGACGCATCGGAATCCAACTAGTGACACAGGAATGGTTCAAAACATAGACAGTAGGATGAGTCAGTCTTCTTGCACTTAAGTCGGCATTGTGCCTTTTCTATTTAATTCCGATGCAATTTTTGTGTTTCATCGTTAATAAGAAGGTCCAAGGGTTACAGTAAACTGGGAGTGAAGCATCGGAATCTATAACTAGTGTCACAAAAATGGTTCAAAACATAGTCAGTAAGAAGAGTCAGTCCTCTTGTACTTAAGTCGGCTTTGTGCCTTTTGTATTTAATTCCGATGCAATTTCTGTGTTTCATCGTCAATAAGAAGGTCCAAGGGACACAGTAAACCTGAAGTGAAGCATCAGAATCTATAACTAGTGTCACAGGAATGGTTCAAAACATAGTCAGTAAGAAGTGTCAGTCTTCTTGTACTTCAGACGGCATTGTGCCTTTTGTATTTATTTCCGATGCAATTTCTGTGTTTCATCGTCAATAAGAAGGTCCAAGGGATACAGTAAACCTGAAGTGAAGCACCGGAATCTATAACTAGTGTCACATGAATGGTTCAAATCATAGTCAGTAAGAAGTGTCAGACTTCTTGCACTTAAGTCGCCATTGTTCCTTTTGTATTTAATTCCGATGCAATTTCTGTGTTTCATCGTCAATAAGAAGGTCCAAGGGATACAGTAAACCTGGAGTGAAGCATCGGAATCTATAACTAGCGTCACATGAATGGTTCAAAACATAGACAGTAAGAAGAGTCAGTCATCTTGTACTTAATTCGGAATTGTGAATTTTGTATTTAATTCCGATGCAATTTCTGTGTTTCATCGTCAATAAGAAGGTCAGTGGGATACAGTAAACCTGAACTGAAGCACCGGAATCTATAACTAGAGTCACAGAAATGGTTCAAAACATAGACAGTAGGAAGAGTCAGTCTTCTTGTACTTAAGTCGGCATTGTGCCTTTTCTATTTAATTCCTATGCAATTTCTGTGTTTCATCGTCAATAAGAAGGTCCGAGGGATATAGTAAACCTGAAGTGAAGCATCGGAATCTATAACTAGTGTCACAGGAATGGTTCAAAACATGGTCAGTAAGAAGAGTCAGTCTTCTTGTAATCAAGTCGGCATTGTGCTTTTTGTTTTTAATTCCGATGAAATTTCTATGTTTCATCGTCAATAAGAAGGTCCAAGGGATACAGTAAACCTGGAGTGAAGCAGCGGAATCTATAACTAGTGTCACAGGAATGAATCAAAACATAGTCAGTAAGAAGAGTCAGTCTTCTTGTACAAAATTCGGCATTGTGCCTTTGGTATTTAATTCCGATGCAATTTCAGTGCTTCATCGTCAATAAGAAGGACCAAGGGATACAGTAAACCTGAAGTTAAGCATCGGAATCTATAACTAGTGTCACAGGGATGGTTCAAAACATAGACAGTGGGATGAGTCAGTCTTCTTGTACTTAAGTCGGCATGGTGATTTTTGTATTTAATTTCGACGCAATTTCTGTGTTTCATCGTCAATAAGAAGGTCAGAGGGGTACAATAAACCTGAACTGAAGCACCGGAATCTATAACTAGTGTCACAGGAATGGTTCAAAACATAGACAGTTGGAAGAGTCACTCTTCTTGTACTTAAGTCGGCATTGGGCCTTTTCTATTTATTTCCTATGCAATTTCTGTGTTTCATCGTCAATAAGAAGGTCCAAGGGATACAGTAAACCTGGAGTAAAGGTCTAAATCTATAACTAGTGTCACAGGAATGGTTCAAAACATCGACAGTAAGAAGAGTCAGTCTTCTTGTACTTAATTCGGCATTGTGCCATTAGTATTTAATTCCGATGCAATTTCTGTGCTTCATCGTGTATAAGATGGTCAGAGGCATACAGTAAATCTGAAGTCAAGCATCGGAATCTATAACTAGTGTCACAGGAATGGTTCAAAACATAGTCAGTAAGAAGAGTCAGTCTTCTTGTACTTAAGTCGGCTTTGTGCCATTTGTATTTAATTCCGATGCAATTTCTGTGTTTCATCGTCAATAAGAAGGTCCAAGGGATACAGTAAACCTGAAGTGAAGCACCGGAATCTATAATTAGTGTCACATGAATGGTTCAAATCATAGTCAGTGAGAAGAGACAGACTTCTTGTACTTAAGTCGCCATTGTGCCTTTTGTATTTAATTCCGATGTAATTTCAGTGTTTCATCGTCAATAAGAAGGTCCAAGGGATACAGTAAACCTGGAGTGAAGCATCGAAATCTATAACTAGCGTCACATGAATGGTTCAAAACATAGACAGTAAGAAGAGTCAGTCTTCTTGTACTTAATTTGGAATTGTGAATTTTGTATTTAATTCCGATGCAATTTCTGTGTTTCATCGTCAATAAGAAGGTCAGAGGGATACAGTTAACCTGAACTGAAGCACCGGAATCTATAACTAGAGTCACAGAAATGGTTCAAAACATAGACAGTAGGAAGAGTCAGTCTTCTTGTACTTAAGTCGGCATTGTGCCTTTTCTATTTAATTCCGATGCAAATTTTGTGTTTCATCGTTAATAAGAAGGTCCAAGGGTTACAGTAAACTGGGAGTGAAGCATCGGAATCTATAACTAGTGTCACAAAAAGGGTTCAAAACATAGTCAGTAAGAAGAGTCAGTCCTCTTGTACTTAAGTCGGCTTTGTGCCTTTTGTATTTAATTCCGATGCAATTTCTGTGTTTCATCGTCAATAAGAAGGTCCAAGGGACACAGTAAACCTGAAGTGAAGCATCAGAATCTATAACTAGTGTCACGGGAATGGTTCAAAACATAGTCAGTAAGAAGAGTCAGTCTTCTTGTACTTCAGACGGCATTGTGCCTTTTGTATTTATTTCCGATGCAATTTCTGTGTTTCATCGTCAATAAGAAGGTCCAAGGGATACAGTAAACCTGAAGTGAAGCACCGGAATCTATAACTAGTGTCACATGAATGGTTCATATCATAGTCAGTAAGAAGAGTCAGTCCTCTTGTACTTAAGTCGGCTTTGTGCCTTTTGTATTTAATTCCGATGCAATTTCTGTGTTTCATCGTCAATAAGAAGGTCCAAGGGACACAGTAAACCTGAAGTGAAGCATCAGAATCTATAACTAGTGTCACAGGAATGGTTCAAAACATAGCCAGTAAGAAGAGTCAGACACCTTGTACTTAATTGGGAATTGTGAATTTTGTATTTAATTCCGATGCAATTTCTGTGTTTCATCGTCAATAAGAAGGTCAGAGGGATACAGTAAACCTGAACTGAAGCACCGGAATCTATAACTAGAGTCACAGAAATGGTTCAAAACATAGACAGTAGGAAGAGTCAGTCTTCTTGTACTTAAGCCGGCATTGTGCCTTTTCTATTTAATTCCTATGCAATTTCTGTGTTTCATCGTCAATAAGAAGGTCCGAGGGATATAGTAAACCTGAAGTGAAGCATCGGAATCTATAACTAGTGTCACAGGAATGGTTCAAAGCATGGTCAGTAAGAAGAGTCAGTCTTCTTGTAATTAAGTCGGCATTGTGCTTTTTGTTTTTAATTCCGATGAAATTTCTATGTTTCATCGTCAATAAGAAGGTCCAAGGGATACAGTAAACCTGGAGTGAAGCAGCGGAATCTATAACTAGTGTCACAGGAATGAATCAAAACATAGTCAGTAAGAAGAGTCAGTCTTCTTGTACAAAAATCGGCATTGTGCCTTTCGTATTTATTTCCGATGCAATTTCAGTGCTACATCGTCAATAAGAAGGACCAAGGGATACAGTAAACATGAAGTGAAGTATCGGAATCTATAACTAGTGTCACAGGGATGGTTCAAAACATAGACAGTGGGAAGAGTCAGTCTTCTTGTACTTAGGTCGGCATGGTGACTTTTGTATTTAATTTCGACGCAATTTCTGTGTTTCATCGTCAATAAGAAGGTCAGAGGGATACAGTAAACCTGAACTGAAGCACCGGAATCTATAACTAGTGTCACAGGAATGGTTCAAAACATAGACAGTTGGAAGAGTCACTCTTCTTGTACTTCAGTCGGCATTGTGCCTTTTCTATTTATTTCCTATGCAATTTCTGTGTTTCATCGTCAATAAGAAGGTCCAAGGGATACAGTAAACCTGGAGTAAAGGTCTAAATCTATAACTAGTGTCACAGGAATGGTTCAAAACATCGACAGTAAGAAGAGTCAGTCTTCTTGTACTTAAGTCGGCATTGTGCCTTTTGTATTTAATTCCGATGCAATTTCTGTGCTTCATCGTGTGTAAGATGGTCAGAGGCATACAGTAAATCTGAAGTCAAGCATCGGAATCTATAACTAGTGTCACAGGAATGGTTCAAACATAGTCAGTAAGAAGAGTCAGTCTTCTTGTACTTAAGTCGGCTTTGTGCCTTTTGTATTTAATTCCGATGCAATTTCTGTGTTTCATCGTCAATAAGAAGGTCCAAGGGATACAGTAAACCTGAAGTGAAGCACCGGAATCTATAATTAGTGTCACATGAATGGTTCAAATCATAGTCAGTAAGAAGAGACAGACTTCTTGTACTTAAGTCGCCATTGTGCCTTTTGTATTTAATTCCGATGTAATTTCTGTGTTTCATCGTCAATAAGAAGGTCCAAGGGATACAGTAAACCTGGAGTGAAGCATCGGAATCTATAACTAGCGTCACATGAATGGTTCAAAACATAGACAGTAAGAAGAGTCAGTCTTCTTGTACTTAATTCGGAATTGTGCCTTTTGTATTTAATTCCGATGCAATTTCTGTGTTTCATCGTCAATAAGAAGGTCAGAGGGATACAGTTAACCTGAACTGAAGCACCGGAATCTATAACTAGAGTCACAGAAATGGTTCAAAACATAGACAGTAGGAAGAGTCAGTCTTCTTGTACTTAAGTCGGCATTGTGCCTTTTCTATTTAATTCCTATGCAATTTCTGTGTTTCATCGTCAATAAGAAGGTCCGAGGGATATAGTAAACCTGAAGTGAAGCATCGGAATCTATAACTAGTGTCACAGGAATGGTTCAAAACATGGTCAGTAAGAAGAGTCAGTCTTCTTGTAATTAAGTCGGCATTGTGCTTTTAGTTTTTAATTCCGATGCAATTTCTATGTTTCATCGTCAATAAGAAGGTCCAAGGGATACAGTAAACCTGGAGTGAAGCAGCGGAATCTATAACTAGTGTCACAGGAATGAATCAAAACATAGTCAGTAAGAAGAGTCAGTCTTCTTGTACTAAAGTCGGCGTTGTTCCTTTTGTATTTAATTCCGATGCAATGTCAGTTTTACATCGTCAATAAGAAGGTCAGAGGGATACAGTAAACCTGAAGTGAAGCATCGGAATCTATAACTAGTGTCACAGGAATGGTTCAAAACATAGACAGTAGGAAGAGTCAGTCTTCTTGTACTCAAGTCGGCATTGTGCCTTTTCTATTTAATTCCTATGCAATTTCTGTGTTTCATCGTCAATAAGAGGTCCAAGGGATATAGTAAACCTGGAGTGACGCATCGGAATCTAACTAGTGACACAGGAATGGTTCAAAACATAGACAGTAGGATGTGTCAGTCTTCTTGTACTTAAGTCGGCATTGTGCCTCTTCTATTTAATTCCGATGCAATTTTTGTGTTACATCGTTAATAAGAAGGTCCAAGGGATACAGTAAACTGGGAGTGAAGCATCGGAATCTATAACTAGTGTCACAAAAATAGTTCAAAACATAGTCAGTAAGAAGAGTCAGTCCTCTTGTACTTAAGTCGGCTTTGTGCCCTTTGTATTTAATTCCGATGCAATTTCTGTGTTTCATCGTCAATAAGAAGGTCCAAGGGACACAGTAAACCTGAAGTGAAGCATCAGAATCTATAACTAGTGTCACAGGAATGGTTCAAAACATAGTCAGTAAGAAGAGTAAGTCTTCTTGTACTTCAGACGGCATTGTGCCTTTTGTATTTATTTCCGATGCAATTTCTGTGTTTCATCGTCAATAAGAAGGTCCAAGGGATACAGTAAACCTGAAGTGAAGTACCGGAATCTATAACTAGTGTCACATGAATGGTTCAAATCATAGTCAGTAAGAAGAGTCAGACTTCTTGCACTTAAGTCGCCATTGTGCCTTTTGTATTTAATTCCGATGCAATTTCTGTGTTTCATCGTCAATAAGAAGGTCCAAGGGATACAGTAAACCTGGAGTGAAACATCGGAATCTATAACTAGCGTCACATGAATGGTTCAAAACATAGACAGTAAGAAGAGTCAGTCATCTTGTACTTAATTCGGAATTGTAAATTTTGTATTTAATTACGATGCAATTTCTGTGTTTCATCGTCAAGAAGAAGGTCAGAGGGATACAGTAAACTTGAACTGAAGCACCGGAATCTATAACTAGAGTCACAGAAATGGTTCAAAACATAGACAGTAGGAAGAGTCAGTCTTCTTGTACTTAAGTCGCCATTCTTCCTTTTCTATTTAATTCCTATGCAATTTCTGTGTTTCATCGTCAATAAGAAGGTCCGAGGGATATAGTAAACCTGAAGTGAAGCATCGGAATCTATAACTAGTGTCACAGGAATGGTTCAAAACATGGTCATTAAGAAGAGTCAGTCTTCTTGTAATTATGTCGGCATTGTGCTTTTTGTTTTTAATTCCGATGAAATTTCTATGTTTCATCGTCAATAAGAACGTCCAAGGGATACAGTAAACCTGGAGTGAAGCAGCGGAATCTATAACTAGTGTCACAGGAATGAATCAAAACATAGTCAGTAAGAAGAGTCAGTCTTCTTGTACTAAAATCGGCATTGTGCCTTTTGTATTTAATTCCGATGCAATTTCAGTGTTTCATCGTCAATAAGAAGGACCAAGGGATACAGTAAACCTGAAGTGAAGCATCGGAATCTATAACTAGTGTAACAGGAATGGTTCAAAACATAGACAGTGGGAAGAGTCAGTCTTCTTGTACTTAAGTCGGCATTGTGACTTTTGTATTTAATTCCGACGCAATTTCTGTGTTTCATCGTCAATAAGAAGGTCAGAGGGATACAGTAAACCTGAACTGAAGCACCGGAATCTATAACTATTGTCACAGGAATGGTTCAAAACATAGACAGTAGGAAGAGTCACTTTTCTTGTACTTAAGTCGGCATTGTGCCTTTTCTATTTATTTCCTATGCAATTTCTGTGTTTCATCGTCAATAAGAAGGTCCGAGGGATACAGTAAACCTGGAGTAAAGCTCTAAAACTATAACTAGTGTCACAGGAATGGTTCAAAACATCGACAGTAAGAAGAGTCAGTCTTCTTGTACTTAATTCGGCATTGTGCCTTTAGTGTTTAATTCCGATGCAATTTCTGTGTTTCATCGTGTATAAGATGGTCAGAGGCATACAGTAAATCTTAAGTCAAGCATCGGAATCTATAACTAGTGTCACAGGAATGGTTCAAAACATAGACAGTAAGAAGAGTCAGTTTTCTTGTACTTAAGTCGGCATTGTGCCTTTTGTATATAATTCCGATTCAATTTCTGTGTTTCTTCGTCAATAAGAAGGTCAGAGAAATACAGAAAACCTGAAGTGAAGCATCGGAATCTATAACTAGTGTCACAGGAATGGTTCAAAACATAGACAGTAAGAAGAGTCAGTCTTTTTGTACTTAAATCGGCATTGTGCCTTTTGTATTTGCTTCCGATGCAATTTCTGTGTTTCATCATCAATACGAAGGTCAGAGGGATACAATAAACCTGAAATGAAGCATCGGAATCTATAACTAGTGTCACAAGAGTGGTTCAAATCATAGACAGTAAGAAGAGTCAGTCTTCTTGTACTTAAGTCGGCATTGTGACTTTTGAATTTAATTCCGATGCAATTTACGTGTTTCATCGTCAATAAGAAGGTCAGAGGGATACAGTAAACCTGAAGTGAAGCATCGGAATCTATAACTAGTGTCACAGGAATGGTTCCAAACATAAACAGTAAGAAGAGTCAGTTTTCTTGTTCTTAGGTCGGCATTGTGCCTTTTGTATTTAATTCCGATGCAATTTCAGTGTTACATCGTCAATAAGAAGGTCAGAGGGATACAGGAAACCTGAAGTGAAGCATCGGAATCTATAACTAGTGTCACAGGAATGGTTCAAAACATAGACAGTAGGAAGAGTCAGTCTTCTTGTACTCAAGTCGGCATTGTGCCTTTTCTATTTAATTCCTATGCAATTTCTGTGTTTCATCGTCAATAAGAAGGTCCAATGGATATAGTAAACCTGGAGTGACGCATCGGAATCTATAACTAGTGACACAGGAATGGTTCAAAACATAGACAGTAGGATGAGTCAGTCTTCTTGCACTTAAGTCGGCATTGTGCCTTTTCTATTTAATTCCGATACAATTTTTGTGTTTCATCGTTAATAAGAAGGTCCAAGGGATACAGTAAACTGGGAGTGAAGCATCGGAATCTATAACTAGTGTCACAAAAATGGTTCAAAACATAGTCAGTAAGAAGAGTCAGTCCTCTTGTACTTAAGTCGGCATTGTGCCTTTTGTATTTAATTCCGATGCAATTTCTATGTTTCATCGTCAATAAGAAGGTCCAAGGGATATAGTTAACCTGGAGTGAAGCATCGGAATCTATAACTAGCGTCAAAGGAATGGTTCAAGACTTAGACAGTAAGTAGCGTCAGTCTTCTTGTACTTAAGTCGGCATTGTGCCTTTTTTATTTAATTCCGATGCAATTTCTGTGTTTCATCGTCAATAAGAAGGTCAAAGGGATACAGTAAACCTGGAGTAAAGCATCGGAATCTATAACTAGTGTCACAGGAATGGTTCAAAACATCGGCAGTAAGAAGAGTCAGTCTTCTTGTACTTAATTCGGCATTGTGCCTTTAATATCTAATTCCGACACAATTTCAGTGTTTCATCGTCAATAAGAAGGTCCATGGGATACAGTAAAACTGAAGTGAACCATCGGAATCTATAACTAGTGTCACATTAATGGTTCAAATCATAGTCAGTAAGAAGAGTCAGACTTCTTGCACTTAAGTCACCATTGTGCCATTTGTATTTAATTCTGATGCAATTTCTGTGTTTCATCGTCAATAAGAAGGTCCAAGGGATACAGTAAACCTGGAGTGAAGCATCGGAATCTATAACTAGTGTCACAAGAATGGCTCAAAACATAGTCAGTAAGAAGAGTCAGTCTTCTTGTACTTAAGTCGGCTTTGTGCCTTTTGTATTTAATTCCGATGCAATTTCTGTGTTTCATCGTCAATAAGAAGGTCCAAGGGATACAGTATACCTGAAGTGAAGCATCAGAATCTATAACTAGTGTCACAGGAATGGTTCAAAACATAGTCAGTAAGAAGAGCCAGTCTTCTTGTACTTAAGTCGACATTGTGCCTTTTGTATTTATTTCCGATGCAATTTCTGTGTTTCATCGTCAATAAGAAGGTCCAAGGGACACAGTAAACCTGAAGTCAAGCACCGGAATCTATAACTAGTGTCACATGAATGGTTCAAATCATAGTAAGTAAGAAGAGTCAGTCTTCTTGTACTTAATTCGGAATTGTGCCTTTTGTATTTAATTCCGATGCAATTTCTGTGTTTCATCGTCAGTAAGAAGGTCAGAGGGATACAGTAAACCTGAAGTGAAGCATCGGAATCTATAACTAGTGTCACAGGAATGGTTCAAAACATAGTCAGCAAGAAGAGTCAGTCTTCATGTACTTAAGTCGGCATTGTGACTTTTGTATTTAATTCCGATGCAATTTCTGTGTTTCATCGTCAATAAGAAGGTCCAAGGGATACAGTTAACCTGGAGTGAAGCATCAGAATCTATAAGTAGTGCCACAGGAATGGTTTAAAACATAGACAGTAGGAAGAGTCAGTCTTCTTGCACTTAAGTCGGCATTGTGCCTTTTCTATTTAATTCCGATGCAATTGCTGTGTTTCATCGTCAATAAGAAGATCCAAGGGATACAGTAAACCTGAAGTGAAGCATCGGAATCTATAACTAGTGAAACAGGAATGGTTCAAAACATAGTCAGTAAGAAGAGTCAGTCTTCTTGTACTTATGCCGGCATTGTGCCTTTTGTATTTAATTCCGATGCAATTTCTATGTTTCTTCGTCAATAAGAAGGTCCAAGGGATACAGTAAACCTGAAGTGAAGCAGCGGAATCTATAACTAGTGTCACAGGAATGAATCAAACATACTCAGTAAGAAGAGTCAGTGTTCTTGTACTAAAGTCGGCATTGTGCCTTTTGTATTTAATTCCGATGCAATTTCAGTGTTTCATTGGCAATAAGAAGGTCCAAGGGATACAGTAAACCTGAAGTGAAGCAACGGAATCGATAACTAGTGTCACAGGTATGGTTCAAAACATAGACAGTAAGAAGAGTCAGTATTCTTGTACTTAAGTCGGCATTGTGCCGTTTGTATTTAATTCCGAAGCAATTTCTGTGTTTCATCTTCAATAAGAAGGTCCAAGGGATACAATAAACCTAAAGTGAAGCATCAGAGTCTATAGCTAGTGTCACAGGAATGGTTCAAAACATAGTCAGTAAGAAGAGTCAGTCTTCTTGTACATAAGTCGGAATTGTGCCTTTTGTATTTAATTCCGATGCAAATTTCTGTGTTTCATCGTCAATAAGAAGGTCCAAGGGATACAGTAAACCAGAAGTGAAGCATCGGAATCTATAACTAGTGTAACAGGAATGGTTCAAAACAAAGACAGTGGGAAGAGTCAGTCTTCTTGTACTTAAGTCGGCATTGTGACTTTTGTATTTAATTCCGACGCAATTTCTGTGTTTCATCGTCAATAAGAAGGTCAGAGGGATACAGTAAACCTGAACTGAAGCATCTGAATCTATAACTAGTGCCACAGGAATGGTTCCAAACATAGTCAGTAAGAAGAGTCAGTCTTCTTGTACTTAAGTCGGCATTGTGCCTTTTGTATTTAATTCCGATGCAATTTCTATGTTTCATCGTCAATAAGAAGGTCCAAGGGATACAGTAAACCTGAAGTGAAGCAGCGGAATCTATAACTATTGTCACAGGAATGAATCAAACATACTCAGTAAGAAGAGTCAGTCTTCTTGTACTAAAGTCGGCATTGTGCCTTTTGTATTTAATTCCGATGCAATTTCAGTGTTTCATCGTCAATAAGAAGGTCCAAATGATACAGTAAACCTGAAGTGAAGCAACGGAATCTATAACTAGTGTCACAGGGATGGTTCAAAACATAGACAGTAAGAAGAGTCTGTCTTCTTGTACATAAGTCGGAATTGTGCCTTTTGTATTTAATTCCGATGCAATTTCAGTGTTTCATCGTCAATAAGAAGGTCCAAGGGATACAGTAAACCTGAAGTGAAGCATCGGAATGTATAACTAGTGTAACAGGAATGGTTCGAAACATAGACAGTGGTAAGAGTCAGTCTTCTTGTACTTAAGTCGGCATTGTGCCTTTTGTATTTAATTCCGATGCAATTTCTATGTCTCATCGACAATAAGAAGGTCCAAGCGATACAGTAAACCTGAAGTGAAGCAGCGGAATCTATAACTAGTGTCACAGGAATGAATCAAAACATAGTTAGTAAGAAGAGTCAGTCTTCTTGTACTAAAATCGGCATTGTGCTTTTTGTATTTAATTCCGATGCAATTTCAGTGTTTCATCGTCAATAAGAAGGGCCAAGGGATACAGTAAACCTGAAGTGAAGCATCGGAATCTATAACTAGTGTCACAGGGATGGTTCAAAACATAGACAGTAAGAAGAGTCAGTATTCTTGTACTTAAGTCGGCATTGTGCCTTTAGTATTTAATTCCGATGCAATTTCTGTGTTTCATCGTGTATAAGATGGTCAGAGGCATACAGTAAATCTGAAGTCATGCATCGTAATCTATAACTAGCGTCACATGAATGGTTCAAAACATAGACAGTAAGAAGAGTCAGTCTTCTTGTACTTAATTTGCAATTGTGAATTTTGTATTTACTTCCGATGAAATTTCTGTATTTCATCGTCAATAAGAAGGTCAGAGGGATACAGTAAACCTGAAGTGAAGCATCGGAATCTATAACTAGTGTCACAGGAATGGTTCAAAACATAGGCAGTAGGAAGAGTCAGTAATCTTGTACTCAAGTCGGCATTGTGCCTTTTCTATTTAATTCCTATGCAATTTCTGTGTTTCATCGTCAATAAGAAGGTCCAAGGGATATAGTAAACCTGGAGTGACGCATCGGAATCTATAACTAGTGACACCGGAATGGTTCAAAACATAGACAGTAGGAAGAGTCAGTCTTCTTGCACTTAAGTCGGCATTGTGCCTTTTCTATTTAATTCCGATGCAATTTTTGTGTTTCATCGTTAATAAGAAGGTCCAAGGGATACAGTAAACTGGGAGTGTAGCATCGGAATTTATAACTAGTGTCACAAAAATGGTTCAAAACATAGTCAGTAAGAAGAGTCAGTCCTCTTGTACTTAAGTCGGCATTGTGCATTTTGTATTTAATTCCGGTGCAATTTCTATGTTTCATCGTCAATAAGAAGGTCCAAGGGATATAGTAAACCTGGAGTGAAGCATCGGAATCTATAACTTGTGTCACAGGAATGGTTCAAAACATAGACGGTAAGTAGCGTCAGTCTTCTTGTACTTAAGTCGGCATTGTGACTTTTGTATTTAATTCCGATGCAATTTCTGTGTTTCATCGTCAATAAGAAGGTCCAAGGGATACAGTAAACCTGAAGTGAAGTACCGGAATCTATAACTAGTGTCACATGAATGGTTCAAATCATAGTCAGTAAGAAGAGTCAGACTTCTTGCACTTAAGTCGCCATTGTGCCTTTTGTATTTAATTCCGATGCAATTTCTGTGTTTCATCGTCAATAAGAAGGTCCAAGGGATACAGTAAACCTGGAGTGAAACATCGGAATCTATAACTAGCGTCACATGAATGGTTCAAAACATAGACAGTAAGAAGAGTCAGTCATCTTGTACTTAATTCGGAATTGTGAATTTTGTATTTAATTCCGATGCAATTTCTGTGTTTCATCGTCAAGAAGAAGGTCAGAGGGATACAGTAAACTTGAACTGAAGCACCGGAATCTATAACTAGAGTCACAGAAATGGTTCAAAACATAGACAGTAGGAAGAGTCAGTCTTCTTGTACTTAAGTCGCCATTCTTCCTTTTCTATTTAATTCCTATGCAATTTCTGTGTTTCATCGTCAATAAGAAGGTCCGAGGGATATAGTAAACCTGAAGTGAAGCATCGGAATCTATAACTAGTGTCACAGGAATGGTTCAAAACATGGTCATTAAGAAGAGTCAGTCTTCTTGTAATTATGTCGGCATTGTGCTTTTTGTTTTTAATTCCGATGAAATTTCTATGTTTCATCGTCAATAAGAACGTCCAAGGGATACAGTAAACCTGGAGTGAAGCAGCGGAATCTATAACTAGTGTCACAGGAATGAATCAAAACATAGTCAGTAAGAAGAGTCAGTCTTCTTGTACTAAAATCGGCATTGTGCCTTTTGTATTTAATTCCGATGCAATTTCAGTGTTTCATCGTCAATAAGAAGGACCAAGGGATACAGTAAACCTGAAGTGAAGCATCGGAATCTATAACTAGTGTCACAGGGATGGTTCAAAACATAGACAGTAAGAAGAGTCAGTATTCTTGTACTTAAGTCGGCATTGTGCCTTTTGTATTTAATTCCGAAGCAATTTCTGTGTTTCATCTTCAATAAGAAGGTTCAAGGGATACAATAAACCTAAAGTGAAGCATCAGAGTCTATAGCTAGTGTCACAGGAATGGTTCAAAGCATGGTCAGTAAGAAGAGTCAGTCTTCTTGTACATAAGTCGGAATTGTGCCTTTTGTATTTAATTCCGATGCAATTTCTGTGTTTCATCGTCAATAAGAAGGTCCAAGGGATACAGTAAACCTGAAGTGAAGCATCGGAATCTATAACTAGTGTAACAGGAATGGTTCAAAACATAGACAGTGGGAAGAGTCAGTCTTCTTGTACTTAAGTCGGCATTGTGACTTTTGTATTTAATTCCGACGCAATTTCTGTGTTTCATCGTCAATAAGAAGGTCAGAGGGATACAGTAAACCTGAACTGAAGCACCGGAATCTATAACTATTGTCACAGGAATGGTTCAAAACATAGACAGTAGGAAGAGTCACTTTTCTTGTACTTAAGTCGGCATTGTGCCTTTTCTATTTATTTCCTATGCAATTTCTGTGTTTCATCGTCAATAAGAAGGTCCGAGGGATACAGTAAACCTGGAGTAAAGCTCTAAAACTATAACTAGTGTCACAGGAATGGTTCAAAACATCGACAGTAAGAAGAGTCAGTCTTCTTGTACTTAATTCGGCATTGTGCCTTTAGTATTTAATTCCGATGCAATTTCTGTGTTTCATCGTGTATAAGATGGTCAGAGGCATACAGTAAATCTTAAGTCAAGCATCGGAATCTATAACTAGTGTCACAGGAATGGTTCAAAACATAGACAGTAAGAAGAGTCAGTTTTCTTGTACTTAAGTCGGCATTGTGCCTTTTGTATATAATTCCGATTCAATTTCTGTGTTTCTTCGTCAATAAGAAGGTCAGAGAAATACAGAAAACCTGAAGTGAAGCATCGGAATCTATAACTAGTGTCACAGGAATGGTTCAAAACATAGACAGTAAGAAGAGTCAGTCTTTTTGTACTTAAATCGGCATTGTGCCTTTTGTATTTGCTTCCGATGCAATTTCTGTGTTTCATCATCAATACGAAGGTCAGAGGGATACAATAAACCTGAAATGAAGCATCGGAATCTATAACTAGTGTCACAAGAGTGGTTCAAATCATAGACAGTAAGAAGAGTCAGTCTTCTTGTACTTAAGTCGGCATTGTGACTTTTGAATTTAATTCCGATGCAATTTACGTGTTTCATCGTCAATAAGAAGGTCAGAGGGATACAGTAAACCTGAAGTGAAGCATCGGAATCTATAACTAGTGTCACAGGAATGGTTCCAAACATAAACAGTAAGAAGAGTCAGTTTTCTTGTTCTTAGGTCGGCATTGTGCCTTTTGTATTTAATTCCGATGCAATTTCAGTGTTACATCGTCAATAAGAAGGTCAGAGGGATACAGGAAACCTGAAGTGAAGCATCGGAATCTATAACTAGTGTCACAGGAATGGTTCAAAACATAGACAGTAGGAAGAGTCAGTCTTCTTGTACTCAAGTCGGCATTGTGCCTTTTCTATTTAATTCCTATGCAATTTCTGTGTTTCATCGTCAATAAGAAGGTCCAATGGATATAGTAAACCTGGAGTGACGCATCGGAATCTATAACTAGTGACACAGGAATGGTTCAAAACATAGACAGTAGGATGAGTCAGTCTTCTTGCACTTAAGTCGGCATTGTGCCTTTTCTATTTAATTCCGATACAATTTTTGTGTTTCATCGTTAATAAGAAGGTCCAAGGGATACAGTAAACTGGGAGTGAAGCATCGGAATCTATAACTAGTGTCACAAAAATGGTTCAAAACATAGTCAGTAAGAAGAGTCAGTCCTCTTGTACTTAAGTCGGCATTGTGCCTTTTGTATTTAATTCCGATGCAATTTCTATGTTTCATCGTCAATAAGAAGGTCCAAGGGATATAGTTAACCTGGAGTGAAGCATCGGAATCTATAACTAGCGTCAAAGGAATGGTTCAAGACTTAGACAGTAAGTAGCGTCAGTCTTCTTGTACTTAAGTCGGCATTGTGCCTTTTTTATTTAATTCCGATGCAATTTCTGTGTTTCATCGTCAATAAGAAGGTCAAAGGGATACAGTAAACCTGGAGTAAAGCATCGGAATCTATAACTAGTGTCACAGGAATGGTTCAAAACATCGGCAGTAAGAAGAGTCAGTCTTCTTGTACTTAATTCGGCATTGTGCCTTTAATATCTAATTCCGACACAATTTCAGTGTTTCATCGTCAATAAGAAGGTCCATGGGATACAGTAAAACTGAAGTGAACCATCGGAATCTATAACTAGTGTCACATTAATGGTTCAAATCATAGACAGTAAGAAGAGTCAGACTTCTTGCACTTAAGTCACCATTGTGCCATTTGTATTTAATTCTGATGCAATTTCTGTGTTTCATCGTCAATAAGAAGGTCCAAGGGATACAGTAAACCTGGAGTGAAGCATCGGAATCTATAACTAGTGTCACAAGAATGGCTCAAAACATAGTCAGTAAGAAGAGTCAGTCTTCTTGTACTTAAGTCGGCTTTGTGCCTTTTGTATTTAATTCCGATGCAATTTCTGTGTTTCATCGTCAATAAGAAGGTCCAAGGGATACAGTATACCTGAAGTGAAGCATCAGAATCTATAACTAGTGTCACAGGAATGGTTCAAAACATAGTCAGTAAGAAGAGCCAGTCTTCTTGTACTTAAGTCGACATTGTGCCTTTTGTATTTATTTCCGATGCAATTTCTGTGTTTCATCGTCAATAAGAAGGTCCAAGGGACACAGTAAACCTGAAGTCAAGCACCGGAATCTATAACTAGTGTCACATGAATGGTTCAAATCATAGTAAGTAAGAAGAGTCAGTCTTCTTGTACTTAATTCGGAATTGTGCCTTTTGTATTTAATTCCGATGCAATTTCTGTGTTTCATCGTCAGTAAGAAGGTCAGAGGGATACAGTAAACCTGAAGTGAAGCATCGGAATCTATAACTAGTGTCACAGGAATGGTTCAAAACATAGTCAGCAAGAAGAGTCAGTCTTCATGTACTTAAGTCGGCATTGTGACTTTTGTATTTAATTCCGATGCAATTTCTGTGTTTCATCGTCAATAAGAAGGTCCAAGGGATACAGTTAACCTGGAGTGAAGCATCAGAATCTATAAGTAGTGCCACAGGAATGGTTTAAAACATAGACAGTAGGAAGAGTCAGTCTTCTTGCACTTAAGTCGGCATTGTGCCTTTTCTATTTAATTCCGATGCAATTGCTGTGTTTCATCGTCAATAAGAAGATCCAAGGGATACAGTAAACCTGAAGTGAAGCATCGGAATCTATAACTAGTGAAACAGGAATGGTTCAAAACATAGTCAGTAAGAAGAGTCAGTCTTCTTGTACTTATGCCGGCATTGTGCCTTTTGTATTTAATTCCGATGCAATGTCTATGTTTCTTCGTCAATAAGAAGGTCCAAGGGATACAGTAAACCTGAAGTGAAGCAGCGGAATCTATAACTAGTGTCACAGGAATGAATCAAACATACTCAGTAAGAAGAGTCAGTGTTCTTGTACTAAAGTCGGCATTGTGCCTTTTGTATTTAATTCCGATGCAATTTCAGTGTTTCATTGGCAATAAGAAGGTCCAAGGGATACAGTAAACCTGAAGTGAAGCAACGGAATCGATAACTAGTGTCACAGGTATGGTTCAAAACATAGACAGTAAGAAGAGTCAGTATTCTTGTACTTAAGTCGGCATTGTGCCGTTTGTATTTAATTCCGAAGCAATTTCTGTGTTTCATCTTCAATAAGAAGGTCCAAGGGATACAATAAACCTAAAGTGAAGCATCAGAGTCTATAGCTAGTGTCACAGGAATGGTTCAAAACATAGTCAGTAAGAAGAGTCAGTCTTCTTGTACATAAGTCGGAATTGTGCCTTTTGTATTTAATTCCGATGCAAATTTCTGTGTTTCATCGTCAATAAGAAGGTCCAAGGGATACAGTAAACCAGAAGTGAAGCATCGGAATCTATAACTAGTGTAACAGGAATGGTTCAAAACAAAGACAGTGGGAAGAGTCAGTCTTCTTGTACTTAAGTCGGCATTGTGACTTTTGTATTTAATTCCGACGCAATTTCTGTGTTTCATCGTCAATAAGAAGGTCAGAGGGATACAGTAAACCTGAACTGAAGCATCTGAATCTATAACTAGTGCCACAGGAATGGTTCCAAACATAGTCAGTAAGAAGAGTCAGTCTTCTTGTACTTAAGTCGGCATTGTGCCTTTTGTATTTAATTCCGATGCAATTTCTATGTTTCATCGTCAATAAGAAGGTCCAAGGGATACAGTAAACCTGAAGTGAAGCAGCGGAATCTATAACTATTGTCACAGGAATGAATCAAACATACTCAGTAAGAAGAGTCAGTCTTCTTGTACTAAAGTCGGCATTGTGCCTTTTGTATTTAATTCCGATGCAATTTCAGTGTTTCATCGTCAATAAGAAGGTCCAAATGATACAGTAAACCTGAAGTGAAGCAACGGAATCTATAACTAGTGTCACAGGGATGGTTCAAAACATAGACAGTAAGAAGAGTCTGTCTTCTTGTACATAAGTCGGAATTGTGCCTTTTGTATTTAATTCCGATGCAATTTCAGTGTTTCATCGTCAATAAGAAGGTCCAAGGGATACAGTAAACCTGAAGTGAAGCATCGGAATGTATAACTAGTGTAACAGGAATGGTTCGAAACATAGACAGTGGTAAGAGTCAGTCTTCTTGTACTTAAGTCGGCATTGTGCCTTTTGTATTTAATTCCGATGCAATTTCTATGTCTCATCGACAATAAGAAGGTCCAAGCGATACAGTAAACCTGAAGTGAAGCAGCGGAATCTATAACTAGTGTCACAGGAATGAATCAAAACATAGTTAGTAAGAAGAGTCAGTCTTCTTGTACTAAAATCGGCATTGTGCCTTTTGTATTTAATTCCGATGCAATTTCAGTGTTTCATCGTCAATAAGAAGGGCCAAGGGATACAGTAAACCTGAAGTGAAGCATCGGAATCTATAACTAGTGTCACAGGGATGGTTCAAAACATAGACAGTAAGAAGAGTCAGTATTCTTGTACTTAAGTCGGCATTGTGCCTTTAGTATTTAATTCCGATGCAATTTCTGTGTTTCATCGTGTATAAGATGGTCAGAGGCATACAGTAAATCTGAAGTCAAGCATCGTAATCTATAACTAGCGTCACATGAATGGTTCAAAACATAGACAGTAAGAAGAGTCAGTCTTCTTGTACTTAATTTGCAATTGTGAATTTTGTATTTACTTCCGATGAAATTTCTGTATTTCATCGTCAATAAGAAGGTCAGAGGGATACAGTAAACCTGAAGTGAAGCATCGGAATCTATAACTAGTGTCACAGGAATGGTTCAAAACATAGGCAGTAGGAAGAGTCAGTAATCTTGTACTCAAGTCGGCATTGTGCCTTTTCTATTTAATTCCTATGCAATTTCTGTGTTTCATCGTCAATAAGAAGGTCCAAGGGATATAGTAAACCTGGAGTGACGCATCGGAATCTATAACTAGTGACACCGGAATGGTTCAAAACATAGTCAGTAAGAAGAGCCAGTCTTCTTGTACTTAAGTCGGCATTGTGCCTTTTGTATTTATTTCCGATGCAATTTCTGTGTTTCATCGTCAATAAGAAGGTCAAAGGGATACAGTAAACCTGAAGTCAAGCACCGGAATCAATGACTAGTGTAACATGAATGGTTCAAATCATGGTAAGTAAGAAGAGTCAGACTTCTTGTACTTAAGTCGCCATTGTGCCTTTTGTATTTAATTCCGATGCAATTTCTGTGTTTCATCGTCAATAAGAAGGTCCAAGGGATACAGTAAACCTGGAGTGAAGCATTGGAATCTATAACTAGTGTCACATGAATGGTTCAAATCATAGACAGTAAGATGAGTCAGTCTTCTTGTACTTAATTCGGAATTGTGCATTTTGTATTTAATTCCGATGCAATTTCTGTGTTTCATCGTCAGTAAGAAGGTCAGAGGGATACAGTAAACCTGAAGTGAAGCATCGGAATCTATTACTAGTGTCACAGGAATGGTCCAAAACATAGTCAGTAAGAAGAGTCAGTCATCTTGTACTTAAGTCGGCATTGTGACTTTTGTATTTAATTCCGATGCAATTTCTGTGTTTCATCGTCAATAAGAAGGTCCAAGGGATACAGTTAACCTGGAGTGAAGCATCGGAGTCTATAAGTAGTGCCACAGGAATGGTTCAAAACATAGACAGTAGGAAGAGTTAGTCTTCTTGCACTTAAGTCGGCATTGTGCCTTTTCTATTTAATTCCGATGCAATTGCTGTGTTTCATCGTCAATAAGAAGATCCAAGGGATACAGTAAACCTGAAGTGAAGCATCGGAACCTATAACTAGTGCCACAGGAATAGTTCAAATTATAGTCAGTAAGAAGAGTCAGTCTTCTTGTACTTAAGTCGGCATTGTGCCTTTTGTATTTAATTCCGATGCCATTTCAGTGTTTCATCGTCAATAAGAAGGTCCAAGGGATACAGTAAACCTGAAGTAAGGCAACGGAATCTAAAACTAGTGTCACAGGGATGGTTCAAAACATAGACAGTAAGAAGAGTCAGTATTCTTGTGCTTAAGTCGGCATTGTGCCTTTTGTATTTAATTCCGAAGCAATATCTGTGTTTTATCTTCAATAAGAAGGTCCAAGGGATACAATAACCCTAAAGTGAAGCATCAGAGTCTATAGCTAGTGTCACAGGAACGGTTCAAAACATAGTCAGTAAGAAGTGTCAGTCTTCTTGTACTTAAGTCGGCATTGTGCCTTTTGTATTTAATTAAGATGCAAATTCTATGTTTCATCGTCAATATGAAGGTCCAAGGGATACAGTAAACCTGAAGTGAAGCAGTGGAATCTATAACTAGTGTCACAGGAATGAATCAAAACATAGTCAGTAAGAAGAGTCAGTCTTCTTGTACTAAAATCGGCATTGTGCCTTTTGTATTTAATTCCGATGCAATATCAGTGTTTCATCGTCAATAAGAAGGTCCAAGGGATACAGTAAACCTGAAGTGAAGCATCGGAATCTATAACTAGTGTCACAGGGATGGTTCAAAACATAGAGAGTAAGAAGAGTCAGTATTCTTGTACTTAAGTCGGCATAGTGCCTTTTGTATTTAATTCCGAAGCAATTTCTGTGTTTCATCTTCAATAAGAAGGTTCAAGGGATACAATAAACCTAAAGTGAAGCATCAGAGCCTATAGCTAGTGTTACAGGAATGGTTCAAATCATGGTCAGTAAGAAGAGTCAGTCTTCTTGTACATAAGTCGGAATTGTGCCTTTAGTATTTAATTCCGATGCAATTTCTGTGTTTCATCGTCAATAAGAAGGTCAGAGGGATACAGTAAACCTGAACTGAAGCACCGGAATCTATAACTAGTGTCACAGGAATGTTTCAAAACATAGACAGTAGGAAGAGTCAGTCTTCCTGTACTTAAGCCGGCATTGTGCCTTTTCTATTTATTTCCTATGAAATTTCTGTGTTTCATCGTCAATAAGAAGGTCCAAGGGATACAGTAAACCTGGAGTGAAGCTCGGAATCTATAACTAGTGTCACAGGAATGGTTTAAAACATCGACAGTAAGAAGAGTCAGTCTTCTTGTACTTAATTCGGCATTGTGCCCTTAGTATTTAATTCCGATGCAATTTCTGTGTTTCATCGTGTATAAGAAGGTCAGAGGCATACAGTAAATCTGCAGTCAAGCATCGAAATCTATAACTAGTGTCACAGGAAAGGTTCAAAACATAGTCAGTAAGATGAGTCAGTCTTCTTGTACTTAAGTCGGCTTTGTGCCTTTTGTATTTATTTCTGATGCAATTTCTGTGTTTCATCGTCAATAAGAAGGTCCAAGGGGCACAGTAAACCTGAAGTGAAGCATCAGAATCTATAACTAGTGTCACAGGAATGGTTCAAAACATAGTCAGTAAGAAGAGTCAGTCTTCTTGTACTTCAGTCGGCATTGTGCCTTTTGTATTTATTTCCGATGCAATTTCTGTGTTTCATCGTCAATAAGAAGGTCCAAGGGATACAGTAAACCTGAAGTGAAACACCGGAATCTATAACTAGTGTCACATGAATGGTTCAAATCATAGTCAGTAAGAAGAGTCAGACTTCTTGTACTTAAGTCGCCATTGTGCCTTTTGTATTTAATTCCGATGTAATTTCTGTGTTTCATCGTCAATAAGAAGGTCCAAGGGATACAGTAAACCTGAAGTGAAGCATCGGAATCTATAACTAGTGCCACAGGAATGGTTCAAATTATAGTCAGTAAGAAGAGTCAGTCTTCTTGTACTTAAGTCGGCATTGTGCCTTTTGTATTTAATTCCGATGCCATTTCAGTGCTTCATCGTCAATAAGAAGGTCCAAGGGATACAGTAAACCTGAAGTGAGGCAACGGAATCTAAAACTAGTGTCACAGGGATGGTTCAAAACATAGACAGTAAGAAGAGTCAGTATTCTTGTGCTTAAGTCGGCATTGTGCCTTTTGTATTTAATTCCGAAGCAATTTCTGTGTTTCATCATCAATAAGAAGGTCCAAGGGATACAATAAACCTAAAGTGAAGCATCAGAGGCTATAGCTAGTGTCACAGGAATGGTTCAAACATAGTCAGTAAGAAGAGTCAGTCTTCTTGTACATAAGTCGGAATTGTGCCTTTTGTATTTAATTCCGATGCAATTTCTGTGTTTCATCGTCAATAAGAGGGTCCAAGGGATACAGTAAACCTAAAGTGAAGCATCGGAATCTATAACTAGTGTAACAGGAATGGTTCAAAACATAGACAGTGGGAAGAGTCAGTCTTCTTGTACTTAAGTCGGCATTGTGCCTTTTGTATTTAATTCCGATGAAAATTCTATGTTTCATCGTCAATAAGAAGGTCCAAGGGATACAGTAAACCTGAAGTGAAGCAGCGGAATCTATAACTAGTGTCACAGGAATGAATCAAAACATAGTCAGTAAGAAGAGTCAGTCTTCTTGTACTAAAATCGGCATTGTGCCTTTTGTATTTAATTCCGATGCAATTTCAGTGTTTCATCGTCAATAAGAAGGTCCAAGTGATACAGTAAACCTGAAGTGAAGCATCGGAATCTATAACTAGTGTCACAGGGATGGTTCAAAACATAGACAGTAAGAAGAGTCAGTATTCTTGTACTTAAGTCGGCATTGTGCCTTTTGTATTTAATTCCGAAGCAATTTCTGTGTTTCATCTTCAATAAGAAGGTTCAAGGGATACAATAAACCTAAAGTGAAGCATCAGAGCCTATAGCTAGTGTTACAGGAATGGTTCAAAACATCGTCAGTAAGAAGAGTCAGTCTTCTTGTACATAAGTCGGAATTGTGCCTTTTGTATTTAATTCCGATGCAATTGCTGTGTTTCATCGTCAATAAGAAGGTCCAAGGGATACAGTTAACCTGGAGTGAAGCATCGGAGTCTATAAGTAGTGCCACAGGAATGGTTCAAAACATAGACAGTAGGAAGAGTCAGTCTTCTTGCACTTAAGTCGGCATTGTGCCTTTTCTATTTAATTCCGATGCAATTGCTGTGTTTCATCGTCAATACGAAGATCCAAGGGATACAGTAAACCTGAAGTGAAGCATCGGAACCTATAACTAGTGCCACAGGAATGGTTCAAATTATAGTCAGTAAGAAGAGTCAGTCTTCTTGTACTTAGGTCGGCATTGTGCCTTTTGTATTTAATTCCGATGCCATTTCAGTGTTTCATCGTCAATAAGAAGGTCCAAGGGATACAGTAAACCTGAAGTGAGGCAACGGAATCTAAAACTAGTGTCACAGAGATGGTTCAAAACATAGACAGTAAGAAGAGTCAGTATTCTTGTGCTTAAGTCGGCATTGTGCCTTTTGTATTTAATTCCGAAGCAATATCTGTGTTTTATCTTCAATAAGAAGGTCCAAGGGATACGATAACCATAAAGTGAAGCATCAGAGTCTATAGCTAGTGTCACAGGAATGGTTCAAAACATAGTCAGTAAGAAGAGTCAGTCTTCTTGTACTTAATTCGGCATTGTGCCTTTAGTATTTAATTCCGATGCAATTTCTGTGTTTCATCGTGTATAAGAAGGTCAGAGGCATACAGTAAATCTGCAGTCAAGCATCGAAATCTATAACTAGTGTCACAGGAAAGGTTCAAAACATAGTCAGTAAGAAGAGTCAGTCTTCTTGTACTTAAGTCGGCTTTGTGCCTTTTGTATTTATTTCTGATGCATTTTCTGTGTTTCATTGTCAATAAGAAGGTCCAAGGGACACAGTAAACCTGAAGTGAAGCATCAGAATCTATAACTAGTGTCACAGGAATGGTTCAAAGCATAGTCAGTAAGAAGAGTCAGTCTTCTTGTACTTCAGTCGGCATTGTGCCCTTTGTATTTATTTCCGATGCAATTTCTGTGTTTCATCGTCAATATGAAGGTCCAAGGCATACAGTAAACCTGAAGTGAAGCACCGGAATCTATAACTAGTGTCACATGAATGGTTCAAATCATAGTCAGTAAGAAGAGTCAGACTTCTTGTACTTAAGTCGATATTGTGCCTTCTGTATTTAATTCCGATGCAATTTCTGTGTTTCATCGTCAATAAGAAGGTCCAAGGGATACAGTAAACCTGAAGTGAAGCATCGGAATCTATAACTAGTGCCACAGGAATGGTTCAAATTACAGTCAGTAAGAAGAGTCAGTCTTCTTGTACTTAAGTCGGCATTGTGCCTTTTGTATTTAATTCCGATGCCATTTCAGTGCTTCATCGTCAATAAGAAGGTCCAAGGGATACAGTAAACCTGAAGTGAGGCAACGGAATCTAAAACTAGTGTCACAGGGATGGTTCAAAACATAGACAGTAAGAAGAGTCAGTATTCTTGTGCTTAAGTCGGCATTGTGCCTTTTGTATTTAATTCCGAAGCAATTTCTGTGTTTCATCATCAATAAGAAGGTCCAAGGGATACAATAAACCTAAAGTGAAGCATCAGAGTCTATAGCTAGTGTCACAGGAATGGTTCAAAACATAGTCAGCAAGAAGAGTCAGTCTTCTTGTACATAAGTCGGAATTGTGCCTTTTGTATTTAATTCCGATGCAATTTCTGTGTTTCATCGTCAATAAGAGGGTCCAAGGGATACAGTAAACCTAAAGTGAAGCATCGGAATCTATAACTAGTGTAACAGGAATGGTTCAAAACATAGACAGTGGGAAGAGTCAGTCTTCTTGTACTTAAGTCTGCATTGTGCCTTTTGTATTTAATTCCGATGCAAATTCTATGTTTCATCGTCAATAAGAAGGTCCAAGGGATACAGTAAACCTGAAGTGAAGCAGCGGAATCTATAACTAGTGTCACAGGAATGAATCAAAACATAGTCAGTAAGAAGAGTCAGTCTTCTTGTACTAAAATCGGCATTGTGCCTTTTGTATTTAATTCCGATGCAATTTCAGTGTTTCATCGTCAATAAGAAGGTCCAAGTGATACAGTAAACCTGAAGTGAAGCATCGGAATCTATAACTAGTGTCACAGGGATGGTTCAAAACATAGACAGTAAGAAGAGTCAGTATTCTTGTACTTAAGTCGGCATTGTGCCTTTTGTATTTAATTCCGAAGCAATTTCTGTGTTTCATCTTCAATAAGAAGGTTCAAGGGATACAATAAACCTAAAGTGAAGCATCAGAGCCTATAGCTAGTGTTACAGGAATGGTTCAAAACATGGTCAGTAAGAAGAGTCAGTCTTCTTGTACATAAGTTGGAATTGCGCCTTTTGTATTTAATTCCGATGCAATTTCTGTGTTTCATCGTCAATAAGAAGGTCAGAGGGATACTGTAAACCTGAACTGAAGCACCGGAATCTATAACTAGTGTCACAGGAATGTTTCAAAACATAGACAGTAGGAAGAGTCAGTCTTCCTGTACTTAAGCCGGCATTGTGTCTTTTCTATTTATTTCCTATGCAATTTCTGTGTTTCATCGTCAATAAGAAGGTCCAAGGGATACAGTAAACCTGGAGTAAAACTCGGAATCTATAACTAGTGTCACAGGAATGGTTCAAAACATCGACAGTAAGAAGAGTAAGTCTTCTTGTACTTAATTCGGCATTGTGCCTTTAGTATTTAATTCCGATGCAATTTCTGTGTTTCATCGTGTATAAGAAGGTCGGAGGCATACAGTAAATCTGCAGTCAAGCATCGAAATCTATAACTAGTGTCACAGGAATGGTTCAAAACATAGTCAGTAAGAAGAGTCAGTCTTCTTGTACTTAAGTCGGCTTTCTGCCTTTTGTATTTATTTCCGATGCAATTTCTGTGTTTCATCGTCAATAAGAAGGTCCAAGGGATACAGTAAACCTGAAGTGAAGCACCGGAATCTATAACTAGTGTCACAGGAATGGTTCAAATCATAGTCAGTAAGAAGAGTCAGACTTCTTGTACTTAAGTCGCCATTGTGCATTTTGTATTAAATTCCGATGCAATTTCTGTGTTTCATCGTCAATACGAAGGTCCAAGGGATACAGTAAACCTGGAGTGAAGCATCGGAATCTATAACTAGCGTCACATGAATGGTTCAAAACATAGACAGTAAGAAGAGTCATTCTTCCTGTACTTAATTCGGAATTGTGAATTTTGTATTTAATTCCGTTGCAATTTCTGTGTTTCATCGTCAATAAGAAGGTCAGAGGGATACAGTAAACCTGAAGTGAAGCACCGGAATCTATAACTAGAGTCACAGAAATGGTTCAAAACATAGACAGTAGGAAGAGTCAGTCTTCTTGTACTTAAGTCGGCATTGTGCCTTTTCTATTTAATTCCTATGCAATTTCTGTAATTCATCGTCAATATGAAGGTCCAAGGGATACAGTAAACCTGGAGTGAAGCAGCGGAATCTATAACTAGTGTCACAGGAATGAATCAAAACATAGTCAGTAAGAAGAGTCAGTCTTCTTGTATTAAAGTCGGCATTGCGCCTTTTGTATTTAATTCCGATGCAATTTCAGTGTTACATCGTCAATAAGAAGGTCAGAGGGATACAGTAAACCTGAAGTGAAGCATCGGAATCTATAACTAGTGTCACAGGAATGGTTCAAATCATAGACAGTAGGAAGAGTCAGTCTTCTTGTACTCAAGTCGGCATTGTGCCTTTTCTATTTAATTCCTATGCAATTTCTGTGTTTCATCGTCAATAAGAAGGTCCAAGGGATATAGTAAACCTGGAGTGACGCATCGGAATCTGTAACTAGTGACACAGGAACGGTTCAAAACATAGACAGTAGGAAGAGTCAGTCCACTTGTACTTAAGTCGGCATTGTGCCTTTTGTATTTAATTCCGATGCAATTTCTGTGTTTCATCGTCAATAAGAAGGTCCAAGGGATATAGTAAACCTGGAGTGAAGCATCGGAATCTATAACTAGTGTCACAAAAATGGTTCAAAACATAGTCAGTAAGAAGAGTCAGTCCACTTGTACTTAAGTCGGCATTGTGCCTTTTGTATTTAATTGCGATGCAATTTCTATGTTTCATCGTCAATAAGAAGGTCCAATGGATATAGTAATTCTGGAGTGAAGCATTGGAATCTATAACTAGTGTCACATGAATGGTTAAAATCATAGACAGTAAGAAGAGTCAGTCTTCTTGTACTTAATTCGGAATTGTGCCTTTTGTATTTAATTCCGATGCAATTTCTGTGTTTCATCGTCAGTAAGAAGGTCAGAGGGATACAGTAAACCTGAAGTGAAACATCGGAATCTATAACTAGTGTCACAGGAATGGTTCAAAACATAGTCAGTAAGAAGAGTCAGTCTTCTTGTACTTAAGTCGGCATTGTGACTTTTGTATTTAATTCCGATGCAATTTCTGTGTTTCATCGTCAATAAGAAGGTCCAAGGGATACAGTTAACCTGAAGTGAAGCATCGGAATCTATAAGTAGTGCCACAGGAATGGTTCAAACATAGACAGTAGGAAGAGTCAGTCTTCTTGCACTTAAGTCGGCATTGTGCTATTTCTATTTAATTCCGATGCAATTGCTGTGTTTCATCGTCATTAAGAAGGTCCAAGGGATACAGTAAACCTGAAGTGAAGCAGCGGAATCTGTAACTAGGGTCACAGGAATGAATCAAATCATAGTCAGTAAGAAGAGTCAGTCTTCTTGTACTAAAATCGGCATTGTGCGTTTTCTATTTAATTCCGATGCAATTTCAGTGTTTCATCGTCAATATGAAGGACCAAGGGATACAGTAAACCTGAAGTGAAGCATCGGAATCTATAACTAGTGTCACAGGGATGATTCAAAACATAGACAGTAAGAAGAGTCAGTATTCCTGTACTTAATTCGGCATTGTGCCTTTTGTATTTAATTCCGAAGCAATTTCTGTGTTTCATCTTCAATAAGAAGGTTCAAGGGATACAATAAACCTAAAGTGAAGCATCAGAGTCTATAGCTAATGTCACAGGAATGGTTCAAAACATAGACAGTAGGAAGAGTCAGTCTTCTTGCACTTAAGTCGGCATTGTGCCTTTTCTATTTAATTCCGATGCAATTGCTGTGTTTCATCGTCAATAAGAAGATCCAAGGGATACAGTAAACCTGAAGTGAAGCATCGGAATCTATAACTAGTGCCACAGGAATGGTTCAAAACATAGTCAGTAAGAAGAGTCAGTCTTCTTGTACTTAAGTCGGCATTATGCCTTTTGTATTTAATTCCGATGCAATTTCTATGTTTCATCGTCAATAAGAAGGTCCAAGGGATACAGTAAACCTGAAGTGAAGCAGCGGAATCTATAACTAGTGTCACAGGAATGAATAAAGCATACTCAGTAAGAAGAGTCAGTGTTCTTGTACTAAAGTCGGCATTGTGCCTTTTGTATTTATTTTCCGATGCAATTTCAGTGTTTCATTGTCAATAAGAAGGTCCAAGGGATACAGTAAACCTGAAGTGAAGCAACGGAATCTATAACTAGTGTCACAGGTATGGTTCAAAACATAGACAGTAAGAAGAGTCAGTATTCTTGTACTTAAGTCTGCATTGTGCCGTTTGTATTTAATTCCGAAGCAATTTCTGTGTTTCATCTTCAATAAGAAGGTCCAAGGGATACAATAAACCTAAAGTGAAGCATCAGAGTCCATAGCTAGTGTCACAGGAATGGTTCAAAACATAGTCAGTAGGAAGAGTCAGTCTTCTTGTACATAAGTCGGAATTGTGCCTTTTGTATTTAATTCCGATGCAATTTCTGTGTTTCATCGTCAATAAGAAGGTCCAAGGGATACAGTAGACCTGAAGTGAAGCATCGGAATCTATAACTAGTGTAACAGGAATGGTTCAAAACATAGAGAGTGGGAAGAGTCAGTCTTCTAGTACTTAAGTCGGCATTGTGCCTTTTGTATTTGATTCCGATGCAATTTCTATGTTTCATCGTCAATAAGAAGGTCCAAGGGATACAGTAAACCTGAAGTGAAGCAGCGGAATCTATAACTAGTGTCACAGGAATGAATCAAAACATAGTCAGTAAGAAGAGTCAGTCTTCTTGTACTAAAATCGGCATTGTGCGTTTTCTATTTAATTCCGATGCAATTTCAGTGTTTCATCGTCAATATGAAGGACCAAGGGATACAGTAAACCTGAAGTGAAGCATCGGAATCTATAACTAGTGTCACAGGGATGATTCAAAACATAGACAGTAAGAAGAGTCAGTATTCCTGTACTTAAGTCGGCATTGTGCCTTTTGTATTTAATTCCGATGCAATTTCTATGTTTCATCGTCAATAAGAAGGTCCAAGGGATACAGTTAACCTGGAGTGAAGCATCGGAGTCTATAAGTAGTGCCACAGGAATGGTTCAAAACATAGACAGTAGGAAGAGTCAGTCTTCTTGTACTTAATTCGGAATTGTGCATTTTGTATTTAATTCCGATGCAATTTCTGTGTTTCATCGTCAGTAAGAAGGTCAGAGGGATACAGTAAACCTGAAGTGAAGCATCGGAATCTATTACTAGTGTCACAGGAATGGTCCAAAACATAGTCAGTAAGAAGAGTCAGTCATCTTGTACTTAAGTCGGCATTGTGACTTTTGTATTTAATTCCGATGCAATTTCTGTGTTTCATCGTCAATAAGAAGGTCCAAGGGATACAGTTAACCTGGAGTGAAGCATCGGAGTCTATAAGTAGTGCCACAGGAATGGTTCAAAACATAGACAGTAGGAAGAGTCAGTCTTCTTGCACTTAAGTCGGCATTGTGCCTTTTCTATTTAATTCCGATGCAATTGCTGTGTTTCATCGTCAATAAGAAGATCCAAGGGATACAGTAAACCTGAAGTGAAGCATCGGAACCTATAACTAGTGCCACAGGAATGGTTCAAATTATAGTCAGTAAGAAGAGTCAGTCTTCTTGTACTTAAGTCGGCATTGTGCCTTTTGTATTTAATTCCGATGCCATTTCAGTGTTTCATCGTCAATAAGAAGGTCCAAGGGATACAGTAAACCTGAAGTAAGGCAACGGAATCTAAAACTAGTGTCACAGGGATGGTTCAAAACATAGACAGTAAGAAGAGTCAGTATTCTTGTGCTTAAGTCGGCATTGTGCCTTTTGTATTTAATTCCGAAGCAATATCTGTGTTTTATCTTCAATAAGAAGGTCCAAGGGATACAATAACCCTAAAGTGAAGCATCAGAGTCTATAGCTAGTGTCACAGGAACGGTTCAAAACATAGTCAGTAAGAAGTGTCAGTCTTCTTGTACTTAAGTCGGCATTGTGCCTTTTGTATTTAATTCCGATGCAAATTCTATGTTTCATCGTCAATATGAAGGTCCAAGGGATACAGTAAACCTGAAGTGAAGCAGCGGAATCTATAACTAGTGTCACAGGAATGAATCAAAACATAGTCAGTAAGAAGAGTCAGTCTTCTTGTACTAAAATCGGCATTGTGCCTTTTGTATTTAATTCCGATGCAATATCAGTGTTTCATCGTCAATAAGAAGGTCCAAGGGATACAGTAAACCTGAAGTGAAGCATCGGAATCTATAACTAGTGTCACAGGGATGGTTCAAAACATAGACAGTAAGAAGAGTCAGTATTCTTGTACTTAAGTCGGCATAGTGCCTTTTGTATTTAATTCCGAAGCAATTTCTGTGTTTCATCTTCAATAAGAAGGTTCAAGGGATACAATAAACCTAAAGTGAAGCATCAGAGCCTATAGCTAGTGTTACAGGAATGGTTCAAATCATGGTCAGTAAGAAGAGTCAGTCTTCTTGTACATAAGTCGGAATTGTGCCTTTAGTATTTAATTCCGATGCAATTTCTGTGTTTCATCGTCAATAAGAAGGTCAGAGGGATACAGTAAACCTGAACTGAAGCACCGGAATCTATAACTAGTGTCACAGGAATGTTTCAAAACATAGACAGTAGGAAGAGTCAGTCTTCCTGTACTTAAGCCGGCATTGTGCCTTTTCTATTTATTTCCTATGAAATTTCTGTGTTTCATCGTCAATAAGAAGGTCCAAGGGATACAGTAAACCTGGAGTGAAGCTCGGAATCTATAACTAGTGTCACAGGAATGGTTTAAAACATCGACAGTAAGAAGAGTCAGTCTTCTTGTACTTAATTCGGCATTGTGCCCTTAGTATTTAATTCCGATGCAATTTCTGTGTTTCATCGTGTATAAGAAGGTCAGAGGCATACAGTAAATCTGCAGTCAAGCATCGAAATCTATAACTAGTGTCACAGGAAAGGTTCAAAACATAGTCAGTAAGAAGAGTCAGTCTTCTTGTACTTAAGTCGGCTTTGTGCCTTTTGTATTTATTTCTGATGCAATTTCTGTGTTTCATCGTCAATAAGAAGGTCCAAGGGGCACAGTAAACCTGAAGTGAAGCATCAGAATCTATAACTAGTGTCACAGGAATGGTTCAAAACATAGTCAGTAAGAAGAGTCAGTCTTCTTGTACTTCAGTCGGCATTGTGCCTTTTGTATTTATTTCCGATGCAATTTCTGTGTTTCATCGTCAATAAGAAGGTCCAAGGGATACAGTAAACCTGAAGTGAAACACCGGAATCTATAACTAGTGTCACATGAATGGTTCAAATCATAGTCAGTAAGAAGAGTCAGACTTCTTGTACTTAAGTCGCCATTGTGCCTTTTGTATTTAATTCCGATGTAATTTCTGTGTTTCATCGTCAATAAGAAGGTCCAAGGGATACAGTAAACCTGAAGTGAAGCATCGGAATCTATAACTAGTGCCACAGGAATGGTTCAAATTATAGTCAGTAAGAAGAGTCAGTCTTCTTGTACTTAAGTCGGCATTGTGCCTTTTGTATTTAATTCCGATGCCATTTCAGTGCTTCATCGTCAATAAGAAGGTCCAAGGGATACAGTAAACCTGAAGTGAGGCAACGGAATCTGAAACTAGTGTCACAGGGATGGTTCAAAACATAGACAGTAAGAAGAGTCAGTATTCTTGTGCTTAAGTCGGCATTGTGCCTTTTGTATTTAATTCCGAAGCAATTTCTGTGTTTCATCATCAATAAGAAGGTCCAAGGGATACAATAAACCTAAAGTGAAGCATCAGAGGCTATAGCTAGTGTCACAGGAATGGTTCAAACATAGTCAGTAAGAAGAGTCAGTTTTCTTGTACATAAGTCGGAATTGTGCCTTTTGTATTTAATTCCGATGCAATTTCTGTGTTTCATCGTCAATAAGAGGGTCCAAGGGATACAGTAAACCTAAAGTGAAGCATCGGAATCTATAATTAGTGTAACAGGAATGGTTCAAAACATAGACAGTGGGAAGAGTCAGTCTTCTTGTACTTAAGTCGGCATTGTGCCTTTTGTATTTAATTCCGATGAAAATTCTATGTTTCATCGTCAATAAGAAGGTCCAAGGGATACAGTAAACCTGAAGTGAAGCAGCGGAATCTATAACTAGTGTCACAGGAATGAATCAAAACATAGTCAGTAAGAAGAGTCAGTCTTCTTGTACTAAAATCGGCATTGTGCCTTTTGTATTTAATTCCGATGCAATTTCAGTGTTTCATCGTCAATAAGACGTTCCAAGTGATACAGTAAACCTGAAGTGAAGCATCGGAATCTATAACTAGTGTCACAGGGATGGTTCAAAACATAGACAGTAAGAAGAGTCAGTATTCTTGTACTTAAGTCGGCATTGTGCCTTTTGTATTTAATTCCGAAGCAATTTCTGTGTTTCATCTTCAATAAGAAGGTTCAAGGGATACAATAAACCTAAAGTGAAGCATCAGAGCCTATAGCTAGTGTTACAGGAATGGTTCAAAACATGGTCAGTAAGAAGAGTCAGTCTTCTTGTACATAAGTCGGAATTGTGCCTTTTGTATTTAATTCCGATGCAATTGCTGTGTTTCATCGTCAATAAGAAGGTCCAAGGGATACAGTTAACCTGGAGTGAAACATCGGAGTCTATAAGTAGTGCCACAGGAATGGTTCAAAACATAGACAGTAGGAAGAGTCAGTCTTCTTGCACTTAAGTCGGCATTGTGCCTTTTCTATTTAATTCCGATGCAATTGCTGTGTTTCATCGTCAATACGAAGATCCAAGGGATACAGTAAACCTGAAGTGAAGCATCGGAACCTATAACTAGTGCCACAGGAATGGTTCAAATTATAGTCAGTAAGAAGAGTCAGTCTTCTTGTACTTAGGTCGGCATTGTGCCTTTTGTATTTAATTCCGATGCCATTTCAGTGTTTCATCGTCAATAAGAAGGTCCAAGGGATACAGTAAACCTGAAGTGAGGCAACGGAATCTAAAACTAGTGTCACAGAGATGGTTCAAAACATAGACAGTAAGAAGAGTCAGTATTCTTGTGCTTAAGTCGGCATTGTGCCTTTTGTATTTAATTCCGAAGCAATATCTGTGTTTTATCTTCAATAAGAAGGTCCAAGGGATACGATAACCATAAAGTGAAGCATCAGAGTCTATAGCTAGTGTCACAGGAATGGTTCAAAACATAGTCAGTAAGAAGAGTCAGTCTTCTTGTACTTAATTCGGCATTGTGCCTTTAGTATTTAATTCCGATGCCATTTCAGGGCTTCATCTTCAATAAGAAGGTCCAAGGGATACAGTAAACCTGAAGTGAGGCAACGGAATCTAAAACTAGTGTCACAGGGATGGTTCAAAACATAGACAGTAAGAAGAGTCAGTATTCTTGTGCTTAAGTCGGCATTGTGCCTTTTGTATTTAATTCCGAAGCAATTTCTGTGTTTCATCATCAATAAGAAGGTCCAAGGGATACAATAAACCTAAAGTGAAGCATCAGAGTCTATAGCTAGTGTCACAGGAATGGTTCAAAACATAGTCAGTAAGAAGAGTCAGTCTTCTTGTACATAAGTCGGATTGTGCCTTTTGTATTTAATTCCGATGCAATTTCTGTGTTTCATCGTCAATAAGAGGGTCCAAGGGATACAGTAAACCTAAAGTGAAGCATCGGAATCTATAACTAGTGTAACAGGAATGGTTCAAAACATAGACAGTGGGAAGAGTCAGTCTTCATGTACTTATGTCTGCATTGTGCCTTTTGTATTTAATTCCGATGCAAATTCTATGTTTCATCGTCAATAAGAAGGTCCAAGGGATACAGTAAACCTGAAGTGAAGCAGCGGAATCTATAACTAGTGTCACAGGAATGAATCAAAACATAGTCAGTAAGAAGAGTCAGTCTTCTTGTACTAAAATCGGCATTGTGCCTTTTGTATTTAATTCCGATGCAATTTCAGTGTTTCATCGTCAATAAGAAGGTCCAAGTGATACAGTAAACCTGAAGTGAAGCATCGGAATCTATAACTAGTGTCACAGGGATGGTTCAAAACATAGACAGTAAGAAGAGTCAGTATTCTTGTACTTAAGTCGGCATTGTGCCTTTTGTATTTAATTCCGAAGCAATTTCTGTGTTTCATCTTCAATAAGAAGGTTCAAGGGATACAATAAACCTAAAGTGAAGCATCAGAGCCTATAGCTAGTGTTACAGGAATGGTTCAAAACATGGTCAGTAAGAAGAGTCAGTCTTCTTGTACATAAGTCGGAATTGCGCCTTTTGTATTTAATTCCGATGCAATTTCTGTGTTTCATCGTCAATAAGAAGGTCAGAGGGATACTGTAAACCTGAACTGAAGCACCGGAATCTATAACTAGTGTCACAGGAATGTTTCAAAACATAGACAGTAGGAAGAGTCAGTCTTCCTGTACTTAAGCCGGCATTGTGTCTTTTCTATTTATTTCCTATGCAATTTCTGTGTTTCATCGTCAATAAGAAGGTCCAAGGGATACAGTAAACCTGGAGTAAAACTCGGAATCTATAACTAGTGTCACAGGAATGGTTCAAAACATCGACAGTAAGAAGAGTAAGTCTTCTTGTACTTAATTCGGCATTGTGCCTTTAGTATTTAATTCCGATGCAATTTCTGTGTTTCATCGTGTATAAGAAGGTCGGAGGCATACAGTAAATCTGCAGTCAAGCATCGAAATCTATAACTAGTGTCACAGGAATGGTTCAAAACATAGTCAGTAAGAAGAGTCAGTCTTCTTGTACTTAAGTCGGCTTTGTGCCTTTTGTATTTATTTCTGATGCATTTTCTGTGTTTCATTGTCAATAAGAAGGTCCAAGGGACACAGTAAACCTGAAGTGAAGCATCAGAATCTATAACTAGTGTCACAGGAATGGTTCAAAGCATAGTCAGTAAGAAGAGTCAGTCTTCTTGTACTTCAGTCGGCATTGTGCCTTTTGTATTTATTTCCGATGCAATTTCTGTGTTTCATCGTCAATAAGAAGGTCCAAGGCATACAGTAAACCTGAAGTGAAGCACCGGAATCTATAACTAGTGTCACATGAATGGTTCAAATCATAGTCAGTAAGAAGAGTCAGACTTCTTGTACTTAAGTCGATATTGTGCCTTTTGTATTTAATTCCGATGCAATTTCTGTGTTTCATCGTCAATAAGAAGGTCCAAGGGATACAGTAAACCTGAAGTGAAGCATCGGAATCTATAACTAGTGCCACAGGAATGGTTCAAATTACAGTCAGTAAGAAGAGTCAGTCTTCTTGTACTTATGTCGGCATTGTGCCTTTTGTATTTAATTCCGATGCCATTTCAGTGCTTCATCGTCAATAAGAAGGTCCAAGAGATACAGTAAACCTGAAGTGAGGCAACGGAATCTAAAACTAGTGTCACAGGGATGGTTCAAAACATAGACAGTAAGAAGAGTCAGTATTCTTGTGCTTAAGTCGGCATTGTGCCTTTTGTATTTAATTCCGAAGCAATTTCTGTGTTTCATCATCAATAAGAAGGTCCAAGGGATACAATAAACCTAAAGTGAAGCATCAGAGTCTATAGCTAGTGTCACAGGAATGGTTCAAAACATAGTCAGTAAGAAGAGTCAGTCTTCTTGTACATAAGTCGGATTGTGCCTTTTGTATTTAATTCCGATGCAATTTCTGTGTTTCATCGTCAATAAGAGGGTCCAAGGGATACAGTAAACCTAAAGTGAAGCATCGGAATCTATAACTAGTGTAACAGGAATGGTTCAAAACATAGACAGTGGGAAGAGTCAGTCTTCTTGTACTTATGTCTGCATTGTGCCTTTTGTATTTAATTCCGATGCAAATTCTATGTTTCATCGTCAATAAGAAGGTCCAAGGGATACAGTAAACCTGAAGTGAAGCAGCGGAATCTATAACTAGTGTCACAGGAATGAATCAAAACATAGTCAGTAAGAAGAGTCAGTCTTCTTGTACTAAAATCGGCATTGTGCCTTTTGTATTTAATTCCGATGCAATTTCAGTGTTTCATCGTCAATAAGAAGGTCCAAGTGATACAGTAAACCTGAAGTGAAGCATCGGAATCTATAACTAGTGTCACAGGGATGGTTCAAAACATAGACAGTAAGAAGAGTCAGTATTCTTGTACTTAAGTCGGCATTGTGCCTTTTGTATTTAATTCCGAAGCAATTTCTGTGTTTCATCTTCAATAAGAAGGTTCAAGGGATACAATAAACCTAAAGTGAAGCATCAGAGCCTATAGCTAGTGTTACAGGAATGGTTCAAAACATGGTCAGTAAGAAGAGTCAGTCTTCTTGTACATAAGTCGGAATTGCGCCTTTTGTATTTAATTCCGATGCAATTTCTGTGTTTCATCGTCAATAAGAAGGTCAGAGGGATACTGTAAACCTGAACTGAAGCACCGGAATCTATAACTAGTGTCACAGGAATGTTTCAAAACATAGACAGTAGGAAGAGTCAGTCTTCCTGTACTTAAGCCGGCATTGTGTCTTTTCTATTTATTTCCTATGCAATTTCTGTGTTTCATCGTCAATAAGAAGGTCCAAGGGATACAGTAAACCTGGAGTAAAACTCGGAATCTATAACTAGTGTCACAGGAATGGTTCAAAACATCGACAGTAAGAAGAGTAAGTCTTCTTGTACTTAATTCGGCATTGTGCCTTTAGTATTTAATTCCGATGCAATTTCTGTGTTTCATCGTGTATAAGAAGGTCGGAGGCATACAGTAAATCTGCAGTCAAGCATCGAAATCTATAACTAGTGTCACAGGAATGGTTCAAAACATAGTCAGTAAGAAGAGTCAGTCTTCTTGTACTTAAGTCGGCTTTCTGCCTTTTGTATTTATTTCCGATGCAATTTCTGTGTTTCATCGTCAATAAGAAGGTCCAAGGGATACAGTAAACCTGAAGTGAAGCACCGGAATCTATAACTAGTGTCACAGGAATGGTTCCAATCATAGTCAGTAAGAAGAGTCAGACTTCTTGTACTTAAGTCGCCATTGTGCATTTTGTATTTAATTCCGATGCAATTTCAGTGTTACATCGTCAATAAGAAGGTCAGAGGGATACAGTAAACCTGAAGTGAAGCATCGGAATCTATAACTAGTGTCACAGGAATGGTTCAAATCATAGACAGTAGGAAGAGTCAGTCTTCTTGTACTCAAGTCGGCATTGTGCCTTTTCTATTTAATTCCTATGCAATTTCTGTGTTTCATCGTCAATAAGAAGGTCCAAGGGATATAGTAAACCTGGAGTGACGCATCGGAATCTGTAACTAGTGACACAGGAACGGTTCAAAACATAGACAGTAGGAAGAGTCAGTCCACTTGTACTTAAGTCGGCATTGTGCCTTTTGTATTTAATTCCGATGCAATTTCTGTGTTTCATCGTCAATAAGAAGGTCCAAGGGATATAGTAAACCTGGAGTGAAGCATCGGAATCTATAACTAGTGTCACAAAAATGGTTCACAACATAGTCAGTAAGAAGAGTCAGTCCACTTGTACTTAAGTCGGCATTGTGCCTTTTGTATTTAATTGCGATGCAATTTCTATGTTTCATCGTCAATAAGAAGGTCCAATGGATATAGTAATTCTGGAGTGAAGCATTGGAATCTATAACTAGTGTCACATGAATGGTTAAAATCATAGACAGTAAGAAGAGTCAGTCTTCTTGTACTTAATTCGGAATTGTGCCTTTTGTATTTAATTCCGATGCAATTTCTGTGTTTCATCGTCAGTAAGAAGGTCAGAGGGATACAGTAAACCTGAAGTGAAACATCGGAATCTATAACTAGTGTCACAGGAATGGTTCAAAACATAGTCAGTAAGAAGAGTCAGTCTTCTTGTACTTAAGTCGGCATTGTGACTTTTGTATTTAATTCCGATGCAATTTCTGTGTTTCATCGTCAATAAGAAGGTCCAAGGGATACAGTTAACCTGAAGTGAAGCATCGGAATCTATAAGTAGTGCCACAGGAATGGTTCAAACATAGACAGTAGGAAGAGTCAGTCTTCTTGCACTTAAGTCGGCATTGTGCTATTTCTATTTAATTCCGATGCAATTGCTGTGTTTCATCGTCAATAAGAAGGTCCAAGGGATACAGTAAACCTGAAGTGAAGCAGCGGAATCTGTAACTAGTGTCACAGGAATGAATCAAATCATAGTCAGTAAGAAGAGTCAGTCTTCTTGTACTAAAATCGGCATTGTGCGTTTTCTATTTAATTCCGATGCAATTTCAGTGTTTCATCGTCAATATGAAGGACCAAGGGATACAGTAAACCTGAAGTGACGCATCGGAATCTATAACTAGTGTCACAGGGATGATTCAAAACATAGACAGTAAGAAGAGTCAGTATTCCTGTACTTAAGTCGGCATTGTGCCTTTTGTATTTAATTCCGAAGCAATTTCTGTGTTTCATCTTCAATAAGAAGGTTCAAGGGATACAATAAACCTAAAGTGAAGCACCAGAGTCTATAGCTAGTGTCACAGGAATGTTTCAAAACATAGACAGTAGGAAGAGTCAGTCTTCTTGCACTTAAGTCGGCATTGTGCCTTTTCTATTTAATTCCGATGCAATTGCTGTGTTTCATCGTCAATAAGAAGATCCAAGGGATACAGTAAACCTGAAGTGAAGCATCGGAATCTATAACTAGTGCCACAGGAATGGTTCAAAACATAGTCAGTAAGAAGAGTCAGTCTTCTTGTACTTAAGTCGGCATTATGCCTTTTGTATTTAATTCCGATGCAATTTCTATGTTTCATCGTCAATAAGAAGGTCCAAGGGATACAGTAAACCTGAAGTGAAGCAGCGGAATCTATAACTAGTGTCACAGGAATGAATAAAGCATACTCAGTAAGAAGAGTCAGTGTTCTTGTACTAAAGTCGGCATTGTGCCTTTTGTATTTATTTTCCGATGCAATTTCAGTGTTTCATTGTCAATAAGAAGGTCCAAGGGATACAGTAAACCTGAAGTGAAGCAACGGAATCTATAACTAGTGTCACAGGTATGGTTCAAAACATAGACAGTAAGGAGAGTCAGTATTCCTGTACTTAAGTCTGCATTGTGCCGTTTGTATTTAATTCCGAAGCAATTTCTGTGTTTCATCTTCAATAAGAAGGTCCAAGGGATACAATAAACCTAAAGTGAAGCATCAGAGTCCATAGCTAGTGTCACAGGAATGGTTCAAAACATAGTCAGTAGGAAGAGTCAGTCTTCTTGTACATAAGTCGGAATTGTGCCTTTTGTATTTAATTCCGATGCAATTTCTGTGTTTCATCGTCAATACGAAGGTCCAAGGGATACAGTAGACCTGAAGTGAAGCATCGGAATCTATAACTAGTGTAACAGGAATGGTTCAAAACATAGAGAGTGGGAAGAGTCAGTCTTCTAGTACTTAAGTCGGCATTGTGCCTTTTGTATTTGATTCCGATGCAATTTCTATGTTTCATCGTCAATAAGAAGGTCCAAGGGATACAGTAAACCTGAAGTGAAGCAGCGGAATCTATAACTAGTGTCACAGGAATGAATCAAAACATAGTCAGTAAGAAGAGTCAGTCTTCTTGTACTAAAATCGGCATTGTGCGTTTTCTATTTAATTCCGATGCAATTTCAGTGTTTCATCGTCAATATGAAGGACCAAGGGATACAGTAAACCTGAAGTGAAGCATCGGAATCTATAACTAGTGTCACAGGGATGATTCAAAACATAGACAGTAAGAAGAGTCAGTATTCCTGTACTTAAGTCGGCATTGTGCCTTTTGTATTTAATTCCGATGCAATTTCTATGTTTCATCGTCAATAAGAAGGTCCAAGGGATACAGTAAACCTTAAGTGAAGCAGCGGAATCTATAACTAGTGTCACAGGAATGAATCAAACATACTCAGTAAGAAGAGTCAGTCTTCTTGTACTAAAGTCGGCATTGTGCCTTTTGTATTTAATTCCGATGCAATTTCAGTGTTTCATCGTCAATAAGAAGGTCCAAGGGATACAATAAACCTAAAGTGAAGCATCAGAGTCTATAGCTAGTGTCACAGGAATGGTTCAAAACATAGTCAGTAAGAAGAGTCAGTCTTCTTGTACATAAGTCGGAATTGCGCCTTTTGTATTTAATTCCGATGCAATTTCTGTGTTTCATCGTCAATAAGAAGGTCCAAGGGATACAGTAAACCTGAAGTGAAGCATCGGAATCTATAACTAGTGTAACAGGAATGGTTCAAAACATAGACAGTGGGAAGAGTCAGTCTTCTTGTACTTAAGTCGGCATTGTGCCTTTTGTATTTATTTCCGATGCAATTTCTATGTCTCATCGACAATAAGAAGGTCCAAGGGATACAGTAAACCTGAAGTGAAGCAGCGGAATCTATAACTAGTGTCACACGAATGAATCAAAACATAGTTAGTAAGAAGAGTCAGTCTTCTAGTACTAAAATCGGCATTGTGCCTTTTGTATTCAATTACGATGCAATTTCAGTGTTTCATCGTCAATAAGAAGGGCCAAGGGATACAGTAAACCTGGAGTGAAGCATCGGAATCTATAACTAGTGTCACAAGAATGGCTCAAAACATAGTCAGTAAGAAGAGTCAGTATTCTTGTACTTAAGTCGGCATTGTGCCTTTAGTATTTAATTCCGATGCAATTTCTGTGTTTCATCGTGTATAAGATGGTCAGAGGCATACAGTAAATCTGAAGTCAAGCATCGGAATCTGTAACTAGTGTCACAGGAATGGTTCAAAACATAGTCAGTAAGAAGAGTCAGTCTTCTTGTACTTAAGTCGGCTTTGTGCCTTTTGTATTTAATTCCGATTCAATTTCTGTGTTTCATCGTCAATAAGAAGGTCCAAGGGACACAGTAAACCTGAAGTGAAGCATCAGAATCTATAACTAGTGTCACAGGAATGGTTCAAAACATAGTCAGTAAGAAGACTCAGTCTTCTTGTACTTCAGTCGGCATTGTGCCATTTGTATTTATTTCCGATGCAATTTCTGTGTTTCATCGTCAATAAGAAGGTCCAAGGGATACAGTAAACCTGAAGTGAAGCACCGGAATCTATAACTAGTGTCACTTGAATGGTTCAAATCATAGTCAGTAAGAAGAGTCAGACTTCTTGTACTTAAGTCGCCATTGTGCCTTATGTATTTAATTCCGATGCAATTTCTGTGTTTCATCGTCAATAAGAAGGTCCAGGGGATACAGTAAACCTGTAGTGAAGCATCGTAATCTATAACTAGTGTCACAGGAATGGTTCAAAACATAGACAGTAAGTAGCGTCAGTCTTCTTGTACTTAAGTCGGCATTGTGCCATTTTTATTTAATTCCGATGCAATTTCTGTGGTTCATCGTCAATAAGAAGGTCCAAGGGATACAGTAAACCTGGAGTGAAGCATCGGAATCTATAACTTGTGTCACAAGAATGGCTCAAAACATAGTCAGTAAGAAGAGTCAGTCTTCTTGTACTTAAGTCGGCTTTGTGCCTTTTGTATTTAATTCCGATGCAATTTCTGTGTCTCATCTTCAATAAGAATGTCCAAGGGATACAGTAAACCTGAAGTCAAGCACTGGAATCTATAACTAGAGTCACATGAATGGTTCAAATCATAGTAAGTAAGAAGAGTCAGACTTCTTGTACTTAAGTCGCCATTGTGCCTTTTGTATTTAATTCCGAAGCAATTTCTGTGTTTCATCGTCAATAATAAGGTCCAAGGGATACAGTAAACCTGGAGTGAAGCATTGGAATCTATAACTAGTGTCACATGAATGGTTCAAATCATAGACAGTAAGATGAGTCAGTCTTCTTGTACTTAATTCGGAATTGTGCCTTTTGTATTTAATTCCAATGCAATTTCCGTGTTTCATCGTCAGTAAGAAGGTCAGAGGGATACAGTAAACCTGAAGTGAAGCATGGGAATCTATAACTAGTGTCACAGGAATGGTTCAATACATAGTCAGTAAGAAGAGTCAGTCTTCTTGTACTTAAGTCGGTATTGTGACTTTTGTATTTAATTCCGATGCAATTTCTGTGTTTCATCGTCAATAAGAAGGTCCAAGGGATACAGTTAACCTGGAGTGAAGCATCGGAAACTATAAGTAGTGCCACAGGAATGGTTCAAAACATAGACAGTAGGAAGAGTCAGTCTTCTTGCACTTAAGTCGGCATTGTGCCTTTTCTATTTATTTCCGATGCAATTGCTGTGTTTCATCGTCAATAAGAAGATCCAAGGGATACAGTAAACCTGAAGTGAAGCATCGGAATCTATAACTAGTGCCACAGGAATGGTTCAAATTATAGTCAGTAAGAAGAGTCAGTCTTCTTGTACTTAAGTCGGCATTGTGCCTTTTGTATTTAATTCCGATGCAATTTCAGTGTTTCATCGTCAATAAGAAGGTCCAAGGGATACAGAAAACCTGAAGTGAGGCAACGGAATCTAAAACTAGTGTCACAGGGATGGTTCAAAACATAGACAGTAAGAAGAGTCAGTATTCTTGTGGTTAAGTCGGCATTGTACCTTTTGTATTTTATTCCGAAGCAATTTCTGTGTTTCATCTTCAATAAGAAGGTCCAAGGGATACAATAAACCTAAAGTGAAGCATCAGAGTCTATAGCTAGTGTCACAGGAATGGTTCAAAACATAGTCAGTAAGAAGAGTCAGTCTTCTTGTACATAAGTCGGAATTGTGCCTTTTGTATTTAATTCCGATGCAATTTCTGTGTTTCATCGTCAATAAGAGGGTCCAAGGGATACGGTAAACCTGAAGTGAAGCATCGGAATCTATAACTAGTGTCACAGGAATGGTTCAGAACATAGTCAGTAAGAAGAGCCAGTCTTCTTGTACTTAAGTCGGCATTGTGACTTTGTATTTATTTCCGATGGAATTTCTGTGTTTCATCGTCAATAAGAAGGTCCAAGGGATACAGTAAACCTGAAGTCAAGCACCGGAATCTATAACTAGTGTCACATGAATGGTTCAAATCATAGTAAATAAGAAGAGTCAGACTTCTTGTACTTAAGTCGCCATTGTGCCTTTTGTATTTAATTCCGATGCAATTTCAGTGTTTCATCGTTAATAAGAAGGTCCAAGGGATACAATAAACCTAAAGTGAAGCATCAGAGTCTATAGCTAGTGTCACAGGAATGGTTCAAAACATAGTCAGTAAGAAGAGTCAGTCTTCTTGTACATAAGTCGGAATTGCGCCTTTTGTATTTAATTCCGATGCAATTTCTGTGTTTCATCGTGAATAAGAAGGGCCAAGGGATACAGTATACCTGAAGTGAAGCATCGGAATCTATAACTAGTGTCACAGGGATGGTTCAAAACATAGACAGTAAGAAGAGTCAGTATTCTTGTACTGAAGTCGGCATTGTGCCTTTAGTATTTAATTCCGATGCAATTTCTGTGTTTCATCGTGTATAAGATGGTCAGAGGCATACAGTAAATCTGAAGTCAGGCATCGGAATCTGTAACTAGTGTCACAGGAATGGTTCAAAACATAATCAGTAAGAAGAGTCAGTCTTCTTGTACTTAAGTCGGCTTTGTGCCTTTTGTATGTAATTCCGATGCAATTTCTGTGTTTCATCGTCAATAAGAAGGTCCAAGGGACACAGTAAACCTGAAGTGAAGCATCAGAATCTATAACTAGTGTCACAGGAATGGTTGAAAACATAGTCAGTAAGAAGACTCAGTCTTCTTGTACTTCAGTCGGCATTGTGCCATTTGTATTTATTTCCGATGCAATTTCTGTGTTTCATCGTCAATAAGAAGGTCCAAGGGATACAGTATACCTGAAGTGATGCAACGGAATCTATAACTAGTGTCACATGAATGGTTCAAATCATAATCAGTAAGAAGAGTCAAACTTCTTGTACTTAAGTCGCCATTGTGCCTTAAGTATTTAATTCCGATGCAATTTCAGTGTTTCATCGTCAATAAGAAGGTCCAAGGGATACAGTAAACCTGGAGTGAACCATCGGAATCTATAACTAGCGTCACATGAATGGTTCAAGACATAGACAGTAAGAAGAGTCAGTCTTCTTGTACTTAATTCGGAATTGTGAATTTTGTATTTAATTCCGATGCAATTTCTGTGTTTCATCGTCAATAGGAAGGTCAGAGGGATACAGTAAACCTGAAGTGAAGCATCGGAATCTATAACTAGTGTCACAGGAATGGTTCAAAACATAGACAGTAGGAAGAGTCAGTCATCTTGTACTCAAGTCGGCATTGTGCCTTTTCTATTTAACTCCTATGCAATTTCTGTGTTTCATCGTCAATAAGAAGGTCCAAGGGATATAGTAAACCTGGAGTGAAGCATCGGAATCTATAACTAGTGTCACAGGAATGGTTCAAAACATAGACAGTAAGTAGCGTCAGTCTTCTTGTACTTAAGTCGGCATTGTGCCATTTTTATTTAATTCCGATGCAATTTCTGCGTTTCATCGTCAATAAGAAGGTCCAAGGGATACAGTAAACCTGGAGTGAAGCATCGGAATCTATAACTAGTGTCACAAGAATGGCTCAAAACATAGTCAGTAAGAAGAGTCAGTCATCTTGTACTTAAGTCGGCTTTGTGCCTTTTGTATTTCATTCCGATGCAATTTCTGTGTTTCATCGTCAGTAAGAAGGTCCAAGGGATACAGTAAACCTGAAGTCAAGCACCGGAATCTATAACTAGTGTCACATGAATGGTTCAAATCATAGTAAGTAAGAAGAGTCAGACTTCTTGTACTTAAGTCGCCATTGTGCCTTTTGTATTTAATTCCGATGCAATTTCTGTGTTTCATCGTCAATAAGAAGGTCCAAGGGATACAGTAAACCTGGAGTGAAGCATTGGAATCTATAACTAGTGTCACATGAATGGTTCAAATCATAGACAGTAAGATGAGTCAGTCGTCTTGTTCTTAATTCGGAATTGTGACTTTTGTATTTAATTCCAATGCAATTTCTGTGTTTCAGCGTCAGTAAGTAGGTCAGAGGGATACAGTAAACCTGAAGTGAAGCATCGGAATCTATAACTAGTGTCACAGGAATGGTTCAAAACATAGTCAGTAAGAAGAGTCAGTCTTCTTGTACTTAAGTCGGCATTGTGACTTTTGTATTAATTCCGATGCAATTTCTGTGTTTCATCGTCAATAAGAAGGTCCAAGGGATACAGTTAACCTGGAGTGAAGCATCGGAAAGTATAAGTAGTGCCACAGGAATGGTTCAAAACATAGACAGTAGGAAGAGTCAGTCTTCTTGAACTTAAGTCGGCATTGTGCCTTTTCTATTTAATTCCGATGCAATTTCAGTGTTTCATCGTCAATAAGAAGGTCCAAGGGATACAGAAAACCTGAAGTGAGGCAACGAAATCTAAAACTAGTGTCACAGGGATGGTTCAAAACATAGACAGTAAGAAGAGTCAGTATTCTTGTGGTTAAGTCGGCATTGTGCCTTTTGTATTTTATTCCGAAGCAATTTCTGTGTTTCATCTTCAATAAGAAGGTCCAAGGGATACAATAAACCTAAAGTGAAGCATCAGAGTCTATAGCTAGTGTCACAGGAATGGTTCAAAACATAGTCAGTAAGAAGAGTCAGTCTTCTTGTACATAAGTCGGAATTGTGCCTTTTGTATTTAATTCCGATGCAATTTCTGTGTTTCATCGTCAATAAGAGGGTCCAAGGGATACGGTAAACCTGAAGTGAAGCATCGGAATCTATAACTAGTGTCACAGGAATGGTTCAAAACATAGTCAGTAAGAAGAGCCAGTCTTCTTGTACTTAAGTCGGCATTGTGACTTTGTATTTATTTCCGATGCAATTTCTGTGTTTCATCGTCAATAAGAAGGTCCAAGGGATACAGTAAACCTGAAGTCAAGCACCGGAATCTATAACTAGTGTCACATGAATGGTTCAAATCATAGTAAATAAGAAGAGTCAGACTTCTTGTACTTAAGTCGCCATTGTGCCTTTTGTATTTAATTCCGACGCAATTTCTGTGATTCATCGTCAACAAGAAGGTCCAAGGGATACAGTAAACGTGGAGTGAAGCATTGGAATCTATAACTAGTGTCACATGAATGGTTCAAATCATAGACAGTAAGATGAGTCAGTCTTCATGTACTTAAATCGGAATTGTGCCTTTTGTATGTAATTCCGATGCAATTTCTGTGTTTCATCGTCAGTAAGAAGGTCAGAGGGATACAGTAAACCTGAAGTGAAGCATCGGAATCTATAACTAGTGTCACAGGAATGGTTCAAAACATAGTCAGTAAGAAGAGTCAGTCTTCATGTACTTAAGTCGGCATTGTGACTTTTGTATTTAATTCCGATGCAATTTCTGTGTTGCATCGTCAATAAGAAGGTCCAAGGGATACAGTTAACCTGGAGTGAAGCATCGGAATCTATAAGTAGTGCCACAGGAATGGTTCAAAACATAGACAGTAGGAAGAGTCAGTCTTCTAGCACTTAAGTCGGCATTGTGCCTTTTCTATTTAATTCCGATGCAATTGCTGTGTTTCATCGTCAATAAGAAGATCCAAGGGATACAGTAAACCTGAACTGAAGCATCGGAATCTATAACTAGTGCCACAGGAATGGTTCAAATTATAGTCAGTAAGAAGAGTCAGTCTTCTTGTACTTAAGTCGGCATTGTGCCTTTTGTATTTAATTCCGATGCAGTTTCAGTGTTTCATCGTCAATAAGAAGGTCCAAGGGATACAGTAAACCTGAAGTGAGGCAACGGAATCTAAAATTAGTGTCACAGGGATGGTTCAAAACATAGACAGTAAGAAGAGTCAGTATTCTTGTGCTTAAGTCGGCATTGTGCCTTTTGTATTTAATTCCGAAGCAATTTCTGTGTTTCATCTTCAATAAGAAGGTCCAAGGGATACAGTAAACCTAAAGTGAAGCATAAGAGTCTATAGCTAGTGTCACAGGAATGGTTCAAAACATAGTCAGTAAGAAGAGTCAGTCTTCTTGTACATAAGTCGGAATTGTGCCTTTTGTATTTAATTCCGATGCAATTTCTGTGTTTCATCGTCAATAAGAGGGTCCAAGGGATACAGTAAACCTGAAGTGAAGCAGCGGAATCTATAACTAGTGTCACAGGAATGAATCAAAACATAGTCAGTAAGAAGAGTCAGTCTTCTTGTACTAAAATCGGCATTGTGCCTTTTGTATTTAATTCTGATGCAATTTCAGTGTTTCATCGTCAATAAGAAGGTCCAAGGGATACAGTAAACCTGAAGTGAAGCATCGGAATCTATAACTAGTGTAACAGGAATGGTTCAAAACATAGACAGTGGGAAGAGTCAGTCTTCTTGTACTTAAGTCGGCATTGTGACTTTTATATTTAATTCCGACGCAATTTCTGTGTTTCATCGTCAATAAGAAGGTCAGAGGGATACAGTAAACCTGAACTGAAGCACCGGAATCTATAACTAGTGTCACAGGAATGTTTCAAAACATAGACAGTAGGAAGAGTCAGTCTTCCTGTACTTAACCCGGCAATGTGCCTTTTCTATTTATTTCCTATGCAATTTCTGTGTTTCATCGTCAATAAGAAGGTCCAAGGGATACAGTAAACCTGGAGTAAAGCTCGGAATATATAACTAGTGTCATAGGAATGGTTCAAAACATCGACAGTAAGAAGGGTCAGTCTTCTTGTACTTAATTCGGCATTGTGCCTTTAGTATTTAATTCCGATGCAATTTCGGTGTTTCATCGTGTATAAGAAGGCCAGAGGCATACAGTAAATCTGAAGTCAAGCATCGAAATCTATAACTAGTGTCACAGGAATGGTACAAAACATAGTCAGTCAGAAGAGTCAGTTTTCTTGTACTTAAGTCGGCTTTGTGCCTTTTGTATTTATTTCTGATGCAATTTCTGTGTTTCATCGTCAATAAGAAGGTCCAAGACGCACAGTAAACCTGAAGTGAAGCATCAGAATCTATAACTAGTGTCACAGGAATGGTTCAAACATAGTCAGTAAGAAGAGTCAGTCTTCTTGTACTTAAGTCGGCATTGTGCTTTTTGTATTTATTTCCGATGCAATTTCTGTGTTTCATCGTCAATAAGAAGGTCCAAGGGATACAGTAAACCTGAAGTGAAGCACCGGAATCTGTAACTAGTGTCACATGAATGGTTCAAATCCTAGTCAGTAAGAAGAGTCAGACTTCTTGTACTTAAGTCGCCATTGTGCCTTTTGTATTTAATTCCGATGCAATTTATGTGTTTCATCGTCAATAAGAAGGTCCAAGGGATACAGTAAACCTGGAGTGAAGCATCGGAATCTATAACTAGCGTCACATGAATGGTTCCAAACATAGACAGTAAGAAGAGTCATTCTTCTTGTACTTAATTCGGAATTGTGAATTTTGTATTTAATTCCGTTGCAATTTCTGTGTTTCATCGTCAATAAGAAGGTCAGAGGGATACAGTAAACCTGAAGTGAAGCACCGGAATCTATAACTAGAGTCACAGAAATGGTTCAAAACATAGACAGTAGGAAGAGTCAGTCTTCTTGTACTTAAGTCGGCATTGTGCCTTTTCTATTTCATTCCTATGCAATTTCTGTGTTTCATCGTCAATAAGAAGGTCCAAGGGATACAGTAAACCTGGAGTGAAGCAGCGGAATCTATAACTAGTGTCACAGGAATGAATCAAAACATAGTCAGTAAGAAGAGTCAGTCTTCTTGTATTAAAGTCGGCATTGTGCCTTTTGTATTTAATTCCGATGCAATTTCAGTGTTACATCGTCAATAAGAAGGTCAGAGGGATACAGTAATCCTGAAGTGAAGCATCGGAATCTATAACTAGTGTCACAGGAGTGGTTCAAAACATAGACAGTAGGAAGAGTCAGTCTTCTTGTACTCAAGTCGGCATTGTGCCTTATCTATTTAATTCCTATGCAATTTCTGTGTTTCATCGTCAATAAGAAGGTCCAAGGGATATAGTAAACCTGGAGTGACGCATCTTAATCTGTAACTAGTGACACAGGAATGGTTCAAAACATAGACAGTAGGAAGAGTCAGTCTTCTTGCACTTAAGTCGGCATTGTGCCTTTTCTATTTAATTCCGATGCAATTTTTGGTGTTTCATCGTTATTAAGAAGGTCCAAGGGATATAGTAAAATGGGAGTGAAGCATCGGAATCTATAACTAGTGTCACAAAAATTGTTCAAAACATAGTCAGTAAGAAGAGTCAGTCCACTTGTACTTAAGTCGGCATTGTGCCTTTTGTATTTAATTCCGATGCAATTTCTATGTTTCATCGTCAATAAGAAGGTCCAAGGGATATAGTAAACCTGGAGTGAAGCATCGGAATCTAAAACTAGTGTCACAGGAATGGTTCAAAACTTAGACAGTAAGTAGCGTCAGTCTTCTTGTACTTAAGTCGGCATTGTGCCTTTTTTATTTAATTCCGATGCGATTTCTGTGTTTCATCGTCAATAAGAACGTCAAAGGGGTACAGTAAACCTGTAGTGAAGCATCGGAATCTATAACTAGTTCCACAGGAATGGTTCAAAACATCGACAGTAAGAAGAGTCAGTCTTCTTGTACTTAATTCGGCATTGTGCCTTTAATATTTAATTCCGATGCAATTTCAGTGATTCATCGTCAATAAGAAGGTCCATGGGATACAGTAAACCTGAAGTGAAGCATCGGAATCTATAACTAGTGTCACATGAATGGTTCAAATCATAGTCAGTAAGAAGAGTCAGACTTCTTGTACTTAAGTCACCATTGTGCCATTTGTATTCAATTCCGATGCAATTTCTGTGTTTCATCGTCAATAAGAAGGTCCAAGGGATACAGTAAACCTGGAGTGAAGCATCGGAATCTATAACTAGTGTCACAAGAATGGCTCAAAACATTGTCAGTAAGAAGATTCAGTCTTCTTGTACTTAATTCGGCATTGTGCCTTTTGTATTTAATTCCGATGCATTGTCTGTGTTTCATCGTCAATAAGAAGGTCAGTGGGATACAGTAAACCTGAAGTGAAGCACCGGAATCTATAACTAGTGTCACAGGAATGGTTCAAAACATAGTCAGTAAGAAGAGTCAGTCATATTGTACTTAAGTAGGCATTGAGCCTTTTGTATTTAATTCCGATGCAATTTGTGTGTTTCATCGTCAATAAGAAGGTCCAAGGGATACAGTAAACCTGGAGTGAAGCATCGGAATCTATAACTAGTGACACAGGAATGGTTCAGAACATAGACAGTAGGAAGAGTCAGTCTTCTTGCACTTAAGTCGGCATTATGCCTTTTCTATTTACTTCCGATGCAATTGCTGTGTTTCATCGTCAACAAAAAGGTCAGAGGGATACAGTAAAACTGAAGTGAAGCATCGGAATCTATAACTAGTGTCACAGGAATGGTTCAAATCATAGACAGTAGGAAGAGTCAGTCTATTTGTACTTAAGTCGGCAATCAGAATTTTCTATTTAACTCCGATGCAATTTCTGTGTTTCATCGTCAATAAGAAGGTCCAACGGATATAGTAAACCTGGAGTGAAGCATCGGAATCTATAATTAGTGTCACAGGAATGGTTCAAGTCATAGGCAGTAAGAAGAGTCAGTCCTCTTGTACTTAAGTCGGCATTGTGCCTTTTTTATTTAATTCGGATGCAATTTCTGTATTTCATCGTCAATAATAAGGTCTAGGGGATATAGTAAACCTGAAGTGAAGCATCAGAATCTATAACTAGTGTCACAGGAATGGTTCAAAACATAGTCAGTAAGAAGAGACAGTCTCCTTGTACTTAAGTCGGCATTGTGCTTTTGTATTAAATTCCGATGCAATTTCTGTGTTTCATCGTCAATAAGAAGGTCCAAGGGATACAGTAAACCTGAAGTGAAGCATCGGAATCTATAATTAGTGTCTCATGAATGGTTCAAAGCATAGTCAGTAAGAAGAGTCAGTCTTCTTGTACTTAAGTCGGCATTGTGACTTTTGTATTTAATTCCGATGCAATTTCTGTCTTTCATCGTCAATAAGAAGGTCCAAGGGATACAGTAAACCTGGAGTGAAGCATCGGAATCTATAACTAGTGTCACAGGAATGGTTCAAAACATAGTCAGTAATAAGAGTCAGTCTTCTTGTACTTAAGTCGGTATTGTTCCTTTACTATTTAATTCCTATGCAATTTCTGAGTTTCTTCGTCAATAAGAAGGTCCAATTGATATAGTAAACCTGGAGTGAAGCATCGGAATCTATAACTAGTATCACAGGAATGGTTCAAAACATAGACAGTAAGTAGCGTCAGTCTTCTTGTACTTAAGTCGGCATTGTGCTTTTTTTATTTAATTCCGATGCAATTTCTTTGTTTCGTCGTCTATAAGAAGGCCCAAGTGATACAGTAAACCAGGAGTGAAGCATCGGAATCTATAACTAGTGTCACAGGAATGGTTCAAAAACATCGACAGTAAGAAGAGTCAGTCTTCTTGTACTTAATTCGGCATTGTGCCTTTAGTATTTTATTCCGATGCAATTTCTGTGTTTCATCGTCAATAAGAAGGTCAGAGGGATACAGTAAATCTGAAGTCAAGCATCGGAATCTATAACTAGTGTCACAGGAATGGTTCAAAGCATAGTCAGTAAGAAGAGTCAGTCTTCTTGTACTTAAGTCGGCATTGTGCCTTTTGTATTTAATTCTGATGCAATTTCTGTGTTTCATCGTCAATACGAACGTCCAAGGGATACAGTAAACCTGATGTGAAGCATCAGAATCTATAACTAGTGTCACAGGAATGGTTCAAAACATAGTCAGTAAGAAGAGTCAGTCTTCTTGTACTTAAGCCGGCATTGTTACTTTTGTATTTATTTACGATGCAATTTCTGTGTTTCATCGTCAATAAGAAGGTCCAAGGGATACTGTAAACCTGAAGTGAAGCATCGGAATCTATAACTAGTGTCACATGAATGGTTCAAGTCATAGTCGGTAAGAAGAATCAGTCTTCTTGTACTTAAGACGCCATTGTGCCTTTTGTATTTAATTCCAATGCAATTTCTGTGTTTCATCGTCAATAAGAAGGTCCATGGGTTACAGTAAACCTGGAGTGAAGCATCGGAACCTATAACCAGTGTCACATGAAAGGCTCAAAACATAGACAGTAGGAAGGGTCAATCTTCTTTTACTTAATTTGGCATTGTGCCTTTTGTATTTAATTCCGATGCAAATTGTATGTTTCATCGCCAAAAAGAAGATCAGAGGGATACAGTAAACCTCAAGTGAAGCATCGGAATCTATAATTAGTGTCACATGAATGGTTCAAAACATAGTCAGTAAGAAGAGTCAGTCTTCTTGTACTTAAGTCGGCATTGTGCCTTTTGTATTTAATTCCGATGCAATTTCTGTCTTTCATCGTCAATAAGAAGGTCCAAGGGATACAGTAAACCAGGAGTGAAGCATCGGAATCTATAACTAGTGTCACAGGAATGAATCAAAACATAGTCAGTAAGAAGAGTCAGTCTTCCTGTACTTAATTCGGCATTGTGCCTTTTGTATTAAATTCCGATGCAATTTCTGTGTTTCGTTGTCAATAAGAAGGTCAGATGGATACAGTAAACTAGAACTGAAGCACCGGAATCTATAACTAGTGTCACAGGAATGGTTCAAAACATAGACTGTAAGTAGCGGCAGTCTTCTTGTACTTAAGTCGGCATTGTTCCTTTTTTATTTAATTCCGATGCAATTTCTGTGTTTCATCGTCAATAACAAGGTCCAAGGGATACAGTAAACCTGGAGTGAAGAATCGGAATCCGTAACTAGTGTCACAGGAATGGTTCAAAGCATCCACAGTAAGAAGAGTCAGTCTTCTTGTACGTAATTCGGCATTGTGCCTTTAGTATTTAATTCCGATGCAATTTCTGAGTTTCATCGTGAATAAGAAGGTCAGAGGGATACAGTAAATCTGAAGTCAGGCATCGGGATCTATAACTACTGTCACAGGAATGGTTCAAAACATAGTCAATAAGATGAGTCAGTCTTCTTGTACTTAAGTCGGCTTTGTGCCTTTTGTATTTAATTCCGATGCAATTTCTGTGTTTCATCGTCAATAAGAGGGTCCAAGGGATACAGTAAACCTGAAGTGAAGCATCAGAATTTATAACTAGTGTCACAGGAATGGTTCAAAACATAGTCAGTAAGAAGAGCCAGTCTTCTTGTACTTAAGTCGGCATTGTGCCTTTTGTATTTATTTCCGATGCAATTTCTGTGTTTCATCGTCAATAAGTAGGTCCAAGGGATACAGACAACCTGAAGTCAAGCACCGGAATCTATAACTAGTGTCACATGAATGGTTCAAATCATAGTAAGTAAGAAGAGACAGACTTCTTGTACTTAAGTCGCCATTGTGCCTTTTGTATTTAATTCCGATGCAATTTCTGTGTTTCATCGTCAATAAGAAGGTCCAAGTGATACAGTAAACCTGGAGTGAAGCATTGGAATCTATAACTAGTGTCACATGAATGGTTCAAATCATAGACCATAAGAAGAGTCAGTTTTCTTGTACTTAATTCGGAATTGTGCCTTTTGTATTTAATTCTGATGCAGTTTCTGTGTTTCATCGTCAGTAAGAAGGTCAGAGGGATACAGAAAACCTGAAGTGAAGCATCGGAATCTATAACTAGTGTCACAGGAATTGATCAAAACATAGTCAGTAAGAAGAGTCAGTCTTCTTGTACTTAAGTCGGCATTGTGACTTTTGTATTTAATTCCGATGCAATTTCTGTGTTTCATCGTAAATAAGAAGGTCCAAGGGATACAGTTAACCTGGAGTGAAGCATCGGAATCTATAAGTAGTGCCACAGGATTGGTTCAAAACATAGACAGTAGGAAGATTCAGTCTTCTTGCACTTAACTCGGCATTGTGCCTTTTCTATTTAATTCCGATGCAATTGCTGTGTTTCTTCGTCAATAAGAAGATCCAAGGGATACAGAAAACCTGAAGTGAAGCATCGGAAACTATAACTAGTGCCACAGGAATGGCTCAAAACATAGACAGTGGGAAGAGTCAGTCTTCTTGTACTTAAGTCGGCATTGTGCCTTTTGTATTTCAATCCGATGCAATTTCTATGTTTCATCGTCAATAAGAAGGTCCAAGGGATACAGTAAACCTGAAGTGAAGCAGCGGAATCTTTAACTAGTGTCACAGGAATGAATCAAAACATAGTCAGTAAAAAGAGTCAGTCTTCTTGTACTAAAATCGGCATTGTGCCTTATGTATTTAATTCCGATGCAATTTCAGTGTTTCATCGTCAATAAGAAGGTCCAAGGGATACAGTAAACCTGAAGTGAAGCATCGGAATCTATAACTAGTGTCACAGGGATGGTTCAAAACATAGACAGTAAGAAGAGTCAGTATTCTTGTACTTAATTCGGAATTGTGAATTTTGTATTTAATTCCGTTGCAATTTCTGTGTTTCATCGTCAATAAGAAGGTCAGAGGGATACAGTAAACCTGAAGTGAAGCACCGGAATCTATAACTAGAGTCACAGAAATGGTTCAAAACATAGACAGTAGGAAGAGTCAGTCTTCTTGTACTTAAGTCGGCATTGTGCCTTTTCTATTTCATTCCTATGCAATTTCTGTGTTTCATCGTCAATAAGAAGGTCCAAGGGATACAGTAAACCTGGAGTGAAGCAGCGGAATCTATAACTAGTGTCACAGGAATGAATCAAAACATAGTCAGTAAGAAGAGTCAGTCTTCTTGTATTAAAGTCGGCATTGTGCCTTTTGTATTTAATTCCGATGCAATTTCAGTGTTACATCGTCAATAAGAAGGTCAGAGGGATACAGTAATCCTGAAGTGAAGCATCGGAATCTATAACTAGTGTCACAGGAGTGGTTCAAAACATAGACAGTAGGAAGAGTCAGTCTTCTTGTACTCAAGTCGGCATTGTGCCTTATCTATTTAATTCCTATGCAATTTCTGTGTTTCATCGTCAATAAGAAGGTCCAAGGGATATAGTAAACCTGGAGTGACGCATCTTAATCTGTAACTAGTGACACAGGAATGGTTCAAAACATAGACAGTAGGAAGAGTCAGTCTTCTTGCACTTAAGTCGGCATTGTGCCTTTTCTATTTAATTCCGATGCAATTTTTGTGTTTCATCGTTATTAAGAAGGTCCAAGGGATATAGTAAAATGGGAGTGAAGCATCGGAATCTATAACTAGTGTCACAAAAATTGTTCAAAACATAGTCAGTAAGAAGAGTCAGTCCACTTGTACTTAAGTCGGCATTGTGCCTTTTGTATTTAATTCCGATGCAATTTCTATGTTTCATCGTCAATAAGAAGGTCCAAGGGATATAGTAAACCTGGAGTGAAGCATCGGAATCTAAAACTAGTGTCACAGGAATGGTTCAAAACTTAGACAGTAAGTAGCGTCAGTCTTCTTGTACTTAAGTCGGCATTGTGCCTTTTTTATTTAATTCCGATGCGATTTCTGTGTTTCATCGTCAATAAGAACGTCAAAGGGGTACAGTAAACCTGTAGTGAAGCATCGGAATCTATAACTAGTTCCACAGGAATGGTTCAAAACATCGACAGTAAGAAGCGTCAGTCTTCTTGTACTTAATTCGTCATTGTGCCTTTAATATTTAATTCCGATGCAATTTCAGTGATTCATCGTCAATAAGAAGGTCCATGGGATACAGTAAACCTGAAGTGAAGCATCGGAATCTATAACTAGTGTCACATGAATGGTTCAAATCATAGTCAGTAAGAAGAGTCAGACTTCTTGTACTTAAGTCACCATTGTGCCATTTGTATTCAATTCCGATGCAATTTCTGTGTTTCATCGTCAATAAGAAGGTCCAAGGGATACAGTAAACCTGGAGTGAAGCATCGGAATTCATAACTAGTGTCACAAGAATGGCTCAAAACATTGTCAGTAAGAAGATTCAGTCTTCTTGTACTTAATTCGGCATTGTGCCTTTTGTATTTAATTCCGATGCATTGTCTGTGTTTCATCGTCAATAAGAAGGTCAGTGGGATACAGTAAACCTGAAGTGAAGCACCGGAATCTATAACTAGTGTCACAGGAATGGTTCAAAACATAGTCAGTAAGAAGAGTCAGTCATATTGTACTTAAGTAGGCATTGAGCCTTTTGTATTTAATTCCGATGCAATTTGTGTGTTTCATCGTCAATAAGAAGGTCCAAGGGATACAGTAAACCTGGAGTGAAGCATCGGAATCTATAACTAGTGACACAGGAATGGTTCAGAACATAGACAGTAGGAAGAGTCAGTCTTCTTGCACTTAAGTCGGCATTATGCCTTTTCTATTTACTTCCGATGCAATTGCTGTGTTTCATCGTCAACAAAAAGGTCAGAGGGATACAGTAAAACTGAAGTGAAGCATCGGAATCTATAACTAGTGTCACAGGAATGGTTCAAATCATAGACAGTAGGAAGAGTCAGTCTATTTGTACTTAAGTCGGCAATCAGAATTTTCTATTTAACTCCGATGCAATTTCTGTGTTTCATCGTCAATAAGAAGGTCCAACGGATATAGTAAACCTGGAGTGAAGCATCGGAATCTATAATTAGTGTCACAGGAATGGTTCAAGTCATAGGCAGTAAGAAGAGTCAGTCCTCTTGTACTTAAGTCGGCATTGTGCCTTTTTTATTTAATTCGGATGCAATTTCTGTATTTCATCGTCAATAATAAGGTCTAGGGGATATAGTAAACCTGAAGTGAAGCATCAGAATCTATAACTAGTGTCACAGGAATGGTTCAAAACATAGTCAGTAAGAAGAGACAGTCTCCTTGTACTTAAGTCGGCATTGTGCTTTTGTATTAAATTCCGATGCAATTTCTGTGTTTCATCGTCAATAAGAAGGTCCAAGGGATACAGTAAACCTGAAGTGAAGCATCGGAATCTATAATTAGTGTCTCATGAATGGTTCAAAGCATAGTCAGTAAGAAGAGTCAGTCTTCTTGTACTTAAGTCGGCATTGTGACTTTTGTATTTAATTCCGATGCAATTTCTGTCTTTCATCGTCAATAAGAAGGTCCAAGGGATACAGTAAACCTGGAGTGAAGCATCGGAATCTATAACTAGTGTCACAGGAATGGTTCAAAACATAGTCAGTAGGAAGAGTCAGTCTTCTTGTACTTAAGTCGGTATTGTTCCTTTACTATTTAATTCCTATGCAATTTCTGAGTTTCTTCGTCAATAAGAAGGTCCAATTGATATAGTAAACCTGGAGTGAAGCATCGGAATCTATAACTAGTATCACAGGAATGGTTCAAAACATAGACAGTAAGTAGCGTCAGTCTTCTTGTACTTAAGTCGGCATTGTGCTTTTTTTATTTAATTCCGATGCAATTTCTTTGTTTCGTCGTCTATAAGAAGGCCCAAGTGATACAGTAAACCAGGAGTGAAGCATCGGAATCTATAACTAGTGTCACAGGAATGGTTCAAAAACATCGACAGTAAGAAGAGTCAGTCTTCTTGTACTTAATTCGGCATTGTGCCTTTAGTATTTTATTCCGATGCAATTTCTGTGTTTCATCGTCAATAAGAAGGTCAGAGGGATACAGTAAATCTGAAGTCAAGCATCGGAATCTATAACTAGTGTCACAGGAATGGTTCAAAGCATAGTCAGTAAGAAGAGTCAGTCTTCTTGTACTTAAGTCGGCATTGTGCCTTTTGTATTTAATTCCAATGCAATTTCTGTGTTTCATCGTCAATAAGAAGGTCCATGGGTTACAGTAAACCTGGAGTGAAGCATCGGAACCTATAACCAGTGTCACATGAAAGGCTCAAAACATAGACAGTAGGAAGGGTCAATCTTCTTTTACTTAATTTGGCATTGTGCCTTTTGTATTTAATTCCGATGCAAATTGTATGTTTCATCGCCAAAAAGAAGATCAGAGGGATACAGTAAACCTCAAGTGAAGCATCGGAATCTATAATTAGTGTCACATGAATGGTTCAAAACATAGTCAGTAAGAAGAGTCAGTCTTCTTGTACTTAAGTCGGCATTGTGCCTTTTGTATTTAATTCCGATGCAATTTCTGTCTTTCATCGTCAATAAGAAGGTCCAAGGGATACAGTAAACCAGGAGTGAAGCATCGGAATCTATAACTAGTGTCACAGGAATGAATCAAAACATAGTCAGTAAGAAGAGTCAGTCTTCCTGTACTTAATTCGGCATTGTGCCTTTTGTATTAAATTCCGATGCAATTTCTGTGTTTCGTTGTCAATAAGAAGGTCAGATGGATACAGTAAACTTGAACTGAAGCACCGGAATCTATAACTAGTGTCACAGGAATGGTTCAAAACATAGACTGTAAGTAGCGGCAGTCTTCTTGTACTTAAGTCGGCATTGTTCCTTTTTTATTTAATTCCGATGCAATTTCTGTGTTTCATCGTCAATAACAAGGTCCAAGGGATACAGTAAACCTGGAGTGAAGAATCGGAATCCGTAACTAGTGTCACAGGAATGGTTCAAAGCATCCACAGTAAGAAGAGTCAGTCTTCTTGTACGTAATTCGGCATTGTGCCTTTAGTATTTAATTCCGATGCAATTTCTGAGTTTCATCGTGAATAAGAAGGTCAGAGGGATACAGTAAATCTGAAGTCAGGCATCGGGATCTATAACTACTGTCACAGGAATGGTTCAAAACATAGTCAATAAGATGAGTCAGTCTTCTTGTACTTAAGTCGGCTTTGTGCCTTTTGTATTTAATTCCGATGCAATTTCTGTGTTTCATCGTCAATAAGAGGGTCCAAGGGATACAGTAAACCTGAAGTGAAGCATCAGAATCTATAACTAGTGTCACAGGAATGGTTCAAAACATAGTCAGTAAGAAGAGCCAGTCTTCTTGTACTTAAGTCGGCATTGTGCCTTTTGTATTTATTTCCGATGCAATTTCTGTGTTTCATCGTCAATAAGTAGGTCCAAGGGATACAGACAACCTGAAGTCAAGCACCGGAATCTATAACTAGTGTCACATGAATGGTTCAAATCATAGTAAGTAAGAAGAGACAGACTTCTTGTACTTAAGTCGCCATTGTGCCTTTTGTATTTAATTCCGATGCAATTTCTGTGTTTCATCGTCAATAAGAAGGTCCAAGTGATACAGTAAACCTGGAGTGAAGCATTGGAATCTATAACTAGTGTCACATGAATGGTTCAAATCATAGACCATAAGAAGAGTCAGTTTTCTTGTACTTAATTCGGAATTGTGCCTTTTGTATTTAATTCTGATGCAGTTTCTGTGTTTCATCGTCAGTAAGAAGGTCAGAGGGATACAGAAAACCTGAAGTGAAGCATCGGAATCTATAACTAGTGTCACAGGAATTGATCAAAACATAGTCAGTAAGAAGAGTCAGTCTTCTTGTACTTAAGTCGGCATTGTGACTTTTGTATTTAATTCCGATGCAATTTCTGTGTTTCATCGTCAATAAGAAGGTCCAAGGGATACAGTTAACCTGGAGTGAAGCATCGGAATCTATAAGTAGTGCCACAGGATTGGTTCAAAACATAGACAGTAGGAAGATTCAGTCTTCTTGCACTTAACTCGGCATTGTGCCTTTTCTATTTAATTCCGATGCAATTGCTGTGTTTCATCGTCAATAAGAAGATCCAAGGGATACAGAAAACCTGAAGTGAAGCATCGGAAACTATAACTAGTGCCACAGGAATGGCTCAAAACATAGACAGTGGGAAGAGTCAGTCTTCTTGTACTTAAGTCGGCATTGTGCCTTTTGTATTTCAATCCGATGCAATTTCTATGTTTCATCGTCAATAAGAAGGTCCAAGGGATACAGTAAACCTGAAGTGAAGCAGCGGAATCTTTAACTAATGTCACAGGAATGAATCAAAACATAGTCAGTAAAAAGAGTCAGTCTTCTTCTACTAAAATCGGCATTGTGCCTTATGTATTTAATTCCGATGCAATTTCAGTGTTTCATCGTCAATAAGAAGGTCCAAGGGATACAGTAAACCTGAAGTGAAGCATCGGAATCTATAACTAGTGTCACAGGGATGGTTCAAAACATAGACAGTAAGAAGAGTCAGTATTCTTGTACTTAAGTCGGCATTGTGCCTCTTGTATTTAATTCCGAAGCAATTTCTGTGTTTCATCTTCAATAAGAAGGTTCCAGGGATACAATAAACCTAAAGTGAAGCATCAGAGTCTATAGCTAGTGTCACAGGAATGGTTCAAAACATGGTCAGTAAGAAGAGTCAGTCTTCTTGTACATAAGTCGGAATTGTGCCTTTTGTATTTAATTCCGATGCAATTTCTGTGTTTCATCGTCAATAAGAAGGTCCAAGGGATTCAGGAAACCTGAAGTGAAGCATCGGAATCTATAACTAGTGTAACAGGAATGGTTCAAAACATAGACAGTGGGAAGAGTCAGTCTTCTTGTACATAAGTCGGCATTGTGACTTTTGTATTTAATTCCGACGCAATTTCTGTCTTTCATCGTCAATAAGAAGGTCAGAGGGATACAGTAAACCTGAACTGAAGCACCGGAATCTATAACTAGTGTCACAGGAATGGTTCAAAACATAGACAGTAGGAAGAGTCAGTCTTCTTGTACTTAAGTCGGCATTGTGCCTTTAGTATTTAATTCCGATGCAATTTCTGTGTTTCATCGTGTATAAGAAGGTCAGAGGCATACAGTATATCTGAAGTCAAGCATCGGAATCTATAAGTAGTGTCACAGGAATGGTTCAAAACATAGTCAGTAAGAAGAGTCAGTCTTCTTGTACTTAAGTCGGCTTTGTGCCTTTTGTATGTAATTGGGATGCAATTGCTGTGTTTCATCGTCAATAAGAAGGTCCAAGTGACACAGTAAACCTGAAGTGAAGCATCAGAATCTATAACTAGTGTCACAGGAATGGTTCAAAACATAGTCAGTAAGAAGAGTCAGTCTTCTTGTACTTCAGTCGGCATTGTGCCTTTTGTATTTATTTCCGATGCAATTTGTGTGCTTCATCGTCAATAAGAAGGTCCAAGGGATACAGTAAACCTGAAGTGAAGCACCGGAATCTATAACTAGTGTCACAATAATGGTTCAAATCATAGTCAGTAAGAAGAGTCAGACTTCTTGTACTTAAGTCGCCATTGTGCCTTTTGTATTTAATTACGATGCAATTTCTGTGTTTCATCGTCAATAAGAAGGTCCAAGGGAAACAGTAAACCAGGAGTGAAGCATCGGAATCTATAACTAGCGTCACATGAATGGTTCAAAACATAGACAGTAAGAAGAGTCAGTCTTCTTGTACTTAATTCGGAATTGTGAATTTTGTATTTAATTCCGATGCAACTTCTGTGTTTCATCGTCAATAAGAAGGTCAGAGGGATACAGTAAACCTGAACTGAAGCACCGGAATCTAAACTAGAGTCACAGAAATGGTTCAAAACATAGACAGTAGGAAGAGTCAGTCTTCTTGTACTTAAGTCGGCATTGTGCCTTTTGTATTTAATTCCGATGCAATTTCAGTGTTACATCGTCAATAAGAAGGCCAGAGGGATACAGTAAACCTGAAGTGAAGCATCGGAATCTATAACTAGTGTCACAGGAATGGTTCAAAACATAGACAGTAGGAAGAGTCAGTCTTCTTGTACTCAAGTCGGAATTGTGCCTTTTCTATTTAATTCCTATGCAATTGCTGTGTTTCATCGTCAATAAGAAGGTCCAAGGGATATAGTAAACCTGGAGTGACGCATCGGAATCTATAACTAGTGACACAGGAATGGTTCAAAACATAGACAGTAGGAAGAGTCAGTCTTCTTGCACTTAAGTCGGCATTGTGCCTTTTCTATTAGTTCCGATGCAATTTTTGTGTTTCATCGTTAATAAGAATGTCCAAGGAATACAGTAAACTGGGAGTGAAGCATCGGAATCAATAACTAGTGTCACAAAAATGGTTCAAAACATAGTCAGTAAGAAGAGTCAGTCCTCTTGTACTTATTCGGCATTGTGCCTTTTGTATTTAATTCCGATGCAATTTCTATGTTTCATCGTCAATAAGAAGGTAGAACGGATATAGTAAACCTGGAGTGAAGCGTCGGAATCTATAACTAGTGTCACAGGAATGGTTCAAATCTTAGACAGTAAGTAGCGTCAGTCTTCTTGTACTTAAGTCGGCATTGTGCCTTTTTTATTTAATTCCGATGCAATTTCTGTGTTTCATCGTCAATAAGAAGGTCAAAGGGATACAGTAAACCTGGAGTGAAGCATCGGAATCTATAACTAGTGTCACAGGAATGGTTCAAAACATCGACAGTAAGAAAAGTCAGTCTTCTTGTACTTAATTCGGCATTGTGCCTTTAATATTTAATTCCGATGCAATTTCAGTGTTTCATCGTCAATAAGAAGCTCCATGGGATACAGTAAACCCGAAGTGAAGCATCGGAATCTATAACTAGTGTCACATGAATGGTTCAAATCATAGTCAGTAAGAAGAGTCAGACTTCTTGTACTTAAGTCACCATTGTGCAATTTGTATTTAATTCCGATGCAATTTCTGTGTTTCATCGTCAATAAGAAGGTCCAAGGGATACAGTAAACCTGGAGTGAAGCATCGGAATCTATAACTAGTGTCACAAGAATGGCTCAAAACATAGTCAGTAAGAAGAGTCAGTCTTCTTGTACTTAATTCGGCATTGTGCCTTTTGTATTTAATTCCGATGCAATGTCTGTGTTTCATCGTCAATAAGAAGGTCAGAGGGATACAGTAAACCTGAAGTGAAGCATCGGAATCTATAACTAGTGTCACAGGAATGGTTCAAAACATAGTCAGTAAGAAGGGTCAGTCATATTGTACTTAAGTCGGCATTGACCCTTTTGTATTTAATTCCAATGCAATTTGTGTGTTTCATCGTCAATAAGAAGGTCCAAGGGATACTGTAAACCTGGAGTGAAGCATCGCAATCTATAACTAGTGACACAGGAATGGTTCAGCACATAGACAGTAGGAAGAGTCAGTCTTCTTGCATTTAAGTCGGCATTGTGCCTTTTGTATTTACTTCCGATGCAATTGCTGTGTTTCATCGTCAACAAGAAGGTCAGAGGGATACAGTAAACCTGAAGTGAAGCATCGGAATCTATAAATAGTGTCACAGGAATGCTTCAAAACATAGACAGTAGGAAAAGTCAGTCTATTTGTACTTAAGTCGGCATTCTGAATTTTCTATTTAACTCCGATGCAATTTCTGTGTTTCATCGTTAATAAGAAGGTCCAAGGGATATAGTAAACCTGGAGTGAAGCATCGGACTCTAGAAGTAGTGACACAGGGACGGTTCAAAACACAGACAGTAAGAAGAGTCAGTCTTCTTGTACTTAAGTCGGCATTGTGCCTTTTTTATTTAATTCCGATGCAATTTCTGTGTTTCTTCGTCAATAAGAAGGTCCAAGGGATACAGTAAACCTGGAGTGAAGCATCGGGATCAAGAAGTAGTGACACAGGGATGGTTCAAAACACAGACAGTAAGAAGAGTCAGTATTCTTGTACTTAAGTCGGCATTGTGCCCTTTGTATTTAATTCCGATGAAATTTCTGTGTTTCATCGTCAATGAGAAGGTCCAAGGGATACAGTAAACCTGAAGTAAAGAATCGGATCTATAACTAGTGTAACAGGAATGGTTCAAAATAAAGACAGTGGGAAGAGTCAGTCTTCTTGTACTTAAGTCGGCATTGTGACTTTCGTATTTAATTCCGATGCAATTTCTGTGTTTCATCGTCAATAAGCAGGACAGAGGGATACAGTAAACCTGAAGTGAAGCATCGGAATCTATAACTAGTGTCACAGGAATAGTTCAAAACATAGTCAGTAGGAAGAGTCAGTCTTCTTGTACTTAAGTCGGTATTGTGCCTTTACTATTTAATTCCTATGCAATTTCTGTGTTTCTTCGTCAATAAGAAGGTCCAATTGATATAGTAAACCTGGAGTGAAGCATCGGAATCTACAACTAGTGTCACAGGAATGGTTCAAATCATAGACAGTAAGTAGCGTCAGTCTTCTTGTACTTAAGTCGGCATTGTGCCTTTTTTATTTAATTCCGATGCAATTTCTTTGTTTCATCGTCTATAAGAAGGCCCAAGAGATGCAGTAAACCTGGAGTGAAGCATCGGAATCTATAACTAGTGTCACAGGAATCGTTCAAAAACATCGACAGTAAGAAGAGTCAGTCTTCTTGTACTTATTTCGGCATTGTGCCATTAGTATTTAATTCCGATGCAATTTCTGTGTTTCATCGTCAATAAGAAGGTCAGAGGGATACAGTAAATCTGAAGTCAAGCATCGGAATCTATAACTAGTGTCACAGGAATGGTTCAAAACATAGTCAGTAAGAAGAGTCAGTCCTCTTGTACTTAAGTCGGCATTGTGCCTTTTGTATTTAATTCCGATGCAATTTCTATGTTTCATCGTCAATAAGAAGGTCCAAGGGATATAGTAAACCTGGAGTGAAGCATCGGAATCTATAACTAGTGTCACAGGAATGGTTCAAAACTTAGACAGTAAGTAGCGTCAGTCTTCTTGTACTTAAGTCGGCATTGTGCCTTTAGTATTTAATTCCGCTGCAATTTATGTGTTTCATCGTTAAAATGAAGGTCAGAGGGATACAGTAAGTCTGAAGTCAAGCATCGGAATCTATAACTAGTGTCACAGGGATGGTTCAAAACATAGTCAGTAAGAAGAGTCAGTCTTCTTGTACGTAAGTCGGCATTGTGCCTTTTGTATTTAATTCCGATGCAATGTCTGTGTTTTATCGTCAATAAGAAGGTCAGAGGGATACAGTAAACCTGAAGTGAAGCATCGGAATCTATAACTAGTGTCACAGGAATGGTTCAAAACATAGTCAGTAAGAAGAGTCAGTCATATTGTACTTATGTCGGCATTGAGCCTTTTGTATTAAATTCCGATGCAATTTGTGTGTTTCGTCGTCAATAATAAGGTCCAAGGGATACAGTAAACCTGGAGTGAAGCATCGGAATCTAAAACTAGTGACACAGGAATGGTTCAGAACATAGACAGTAGGAAGAGTCAGTCTTCTTGCACCTAAGTCGGCATTGTGCCTTTTCTATTTACTTCCGATGCAATTGCTGTGTTTCATCGTCAACAAGAAGGTCAGAGGGATACAGTAAACCTGAAGTGAAGCATCGGAATCTATTACTAGTGCCACAGGAATGGTTCAAAACATAGACAGTAGGAAGAGTCAGTCTATTTGTACTTAAGTCGGCATCCTGAATTTTCTATTTAACTCCGATGCAATTTCTGTTTTTCATCGTCAATAAGAAGGTCCAAGGGATATAGTAAACCTGGAGTGAAGCATCGGAATCTATAATTAGTGTCACAGGAATGGTTCAAGTCATAGGCAGTAAGAAGAGTCAGTCTTCTTGTACTTAAGTCGGCATTGTGCCTTTTTTATTTAATTCCGATGCAATTTCTGTATTTCATCGTCAATATGAAGGTCTAGGGGATATAGTAAACCTGAAGTGAAGCATCAGAATCTATAACTAGTGTCACAGGAATGGTTTAAAACATAGTCAGTAAGAATAGACAGTCTTCTTTTACTTAAGTCGGCATTGTGCCTTTTGTATTAAATTCCGATGCAATTTCTGTGTTTCATCGTCAATAAGAAGGTCCAAGGGATACAGTAAACCTGAAGTGAAGCATCGGAATCTATAATTAGTGTCACATGAATGGTTCAAAACATAGTAATAAAGAAGAGTCAGTCTTCTTGTACTTAAGTCGGCATTGTGACTTTTGTATTTAAATTCCGATGCAATTTCTGTGTTTCTTTGTCAATAAGAAGGTCCAAGGGATACAGTAAACCTGGAGTGAAGCATCGGAATCTAGAACTATTGACACAGGGATGGTTCAAAACACAGACAGTAAGAAGAGTCAGTATTCTAGTACTTAAGTCGGCATTGTGCCCTTTGTATTTAATTCCGATGAAATTTCTGTGTTTCATCGTCAATAAGAAGGTCCAAGGGATACAGTAAACCTGAAGTAAAACATCGGATCTATAACTAGTGTAACAGGAATGGTTCAAAATAAAGACAGTGGGAAGAGTCAGTCTTCTTGTACTTAAGTCGGAATTGTGACTTTCGTATTTAATTCCGATGCAATATCTGTGTTTCATCGTCAATAAGCAGGTCAGAGGGATACAGTAAACCTGAAGTGAAGCATCGGAATCTATAACTAGTGTCACAGGAATGGTTCAAAACATAGACAGTAGGAAGAGTCAGTCTCCTTGTACTTAAGTCGGTATTGTGCCTTTTCTATTTAATTCCTATGCAATTTCTGTGTTTCATCGTCAATAAGAAGGTCCAATTGATGTAGTAAACCTGGAGTGAAGCATCGGAATCTATAACTAGTGTCACAGGAATGGTTCAAAACATAGACAGTAAGTAGCGTCAGTCTTCTTGTACTTAAGTCAGCATTGTGCCTTTTTTAATTAATCCCGATGCAATTTCTTTGTTTCATCGTCTATAAGTAGGCCCAAGGGATACAGTAAACCTGGAGTGAAGCATCGGAATCTGTAACTAGTGTCACAGGAATGGTTCACAAACATCGACAGTAAGAAGTGTCAGTCTTCTTGTACTTAATTCGGCATTGTGCCTTTAGTATTTAGTTCCGATGCAATTTCTGTGTTTCATGGCCAATACGAAGGTCAGAGGAACACAGTAAATCTGAAGTCAAGCATCGGAATCTATAACTAGTGTCACAGGAATCTTTCAAATCATAGTCAGTAAGAAGAGTCAGTCTTCTTGTACTTAATTTGGCATTGTACCTTTTGTATTTAATTCCGATGCAATTTCTGTGTTTCATCTTCAATAAGAAGGTCCAAGGGATACAGTAAACCTGAAGTGAAGCATCAGAGTCTATAACTAGTGTCACAGGAATGGTTCAAAACATAGTCAGTAAGAAAGTTCAGTCTTTATGTACATAAGTCGGCATTGTGCCTTTTGTATGTAATTCCGATGCAATTTCTGTGTTTGATCGTCAATAAGAAGGTCCAAGGGATACAGTAAACCTATACTGAAGCATCGGAATCTATAACTAGTGTCACAGGAATGGTTCAAAGCATCGACAGTAAGAAGAGTCAGTCTTCTTGTACGTAATTCGGCATTGTGCCTTTGGTATTTAATTCCGATGCAATTTCTGTGTTTCATCGTCAATAAGAAGGTCAGAGGGATACAGTAAACCTGGAGTGAAGCATCGGAATCTGTAACTAGTGTCACAGGAATGGTTCACAAACATCGACAGTAAGAAGTGTCAGTCTTCTTGTACTTAATTCGGCATTGTGCCTTTAGTATTTAGTTCCGATGCAATTTCTGTGTTTCATGGCCAATACGAAGGTCAGAGGAACACAGTAAATCTGAAGTCAAGCATCGGAATCTATAACTAGTGTCACAGGAATCTTTCAAATCATAGTCAGTAAGAAGAGTCAGTCTTCTTGTACTTAAATTGGCATTGTGCCTTTTGTATTTAATTCCGATGCAATTAGTGTGTTTCATCGTCAATACGAAGGTCCAAGGGATACAGTAAACCAGAAGTGAAACATCGGAATCTATAACTAGTGTCACAGGAATGGCTCAAAACATAGACTGCACGCTACGGTCGCAGGTTCGAATCCTGCCTCGGGCATGGATGTTTGTGATGTCCTTAGGTTAGTTAGGTTTAACTAGTTCTAAGTTCTAGGGGACTAATGACCTCAGAAGTTGAGTCCCATAGTGCTCAGAGCCATTTGAACCATAGACTGCAGGAAGAGTCAGTCTTCCTGTACTTAAGTCGGTATTGTGCCTTTTCTATTTAATTCCGATGCAATTTCTGTGTTTCATCGTCAATAAGAAGGTCAGAGGGATACAGTAAACCTGAAGTGAAGCATGGGAATCTATAACTAGTGTCACAGGAATGGTTTAAATCATAGAGAGTTGGAAGATTCAGTCTTCTTGTACTTAATTCGGCATTGTGCCTTTTGTATCTCATTCCGATGCAATTTCTGTGTTTCATCGTCCATAAGAAGTTCCGAGGGATACAGTAAACCTCAAGTGAAGCATCGGAATAAAAAACTAGTGTCACAGGAATGGTTCAAAACATAGAGTGTAGGAAGAGTCAGTCTTCTTGTACTTAAGTCGGCATTGTGCTTATTCTATTTAATACCGAAGCGATTTCTGTGTCTCATCGTCAATAGGAAGGTCCAAGGGATACAGTAAACCTGAAGTGAAGCATCGGAATCTATAACTAGTGTCACAGGAATGGTTCAAAACATAGTCAGTAAGAAGAGTCAGTCTTCTTGTACTTAAGTCGGCATTGTGCCATTTGTATTTAATTCCGATGCAATTTCTGTGTCTAATCGTCAATATGAAAGTCCTAGGGATACAGTAAACCGGGAGTGAAGCATCGGAATCTATAACTAGTGTCACAGGATTGGTTCAAAACATAGACAGTAAGATGAGTCAGTCTTGTTGTACTTAAGTCGGCCTTGTGCCTTTTGTATTTAATTCCGATGCAATTTCTGTGTTTCATCGTCAATAATAAGGTCCAAGGCATACAGTACACCTGAAGGGAAGCATCGAAATCTATAACTAGTGTCACAGTAATGGTTCAAAACATAGACAGAAGAAGAGTCAGTCTTCTTGTACTTAAGTCGGCATTGTGCCTTTTGTATTTAATTCCGATTCAATTGCTGTGTTTCCTCGTCAATAAGAAGGTCCTAGGGGTACAGTAAACCTGAAGTGAAGCATCGGTATCTATAACTAGTGTCACAGGAATGGATCAAATCATCGACAGTAGGAAAAGTCAGTCATCTTATACTTAAGTCGGCATTGTGCCTTTTCTATTTAATTCCGATTCAATTGCTGTGTTTCCTCGTCAATAAGATGGTCCTAGGGATACAGTAAACCTGAGGTGAAGCATCGGTATCTATAACTAGTGTCACAGGAATCGTTCAAAGCATAGTCAGTAAGAGGAGTCAGTCTTCTTGTACTCAAGTCGGCATTGTGCCTTTTGTATTTAATTCCGATGCAATTTTTGTGTTTCATCGTCAATAAGAAGGTCCAAGGGATACAGTAAACCTGGAGTGAAGTATCGGAATCTGTAACTAGTGTCACAGGAATGGTTCAAACATAGACAGTAAGCAGAGTCAGTCTTCTTGTACTTAAGTCGGCATTGTGCCTTTTTTATTTAATTCCGATGCAATTTCTGTGTTTCATCGTCAATAAGAACGTCCAAGGTATACTGTAAACCTAGAGTGAAGCATCGGAATCTATAACTAGTGACACAGAAATGGTTCAAAACATAGACAGTAAGAAGAGTCAGTCTTCTTGTTCTTAATTCGGCATTGTGCGTTTTGTATTTAATTCCGACGCAATTTCTGTGTTTCATCGTCAATAAGAACGTCAAAGGCATACAGTAAACCTGGAGTGAACCATCGGAATCTATAACTAGTGTCATAGGGGTGGTTCAAATCATAGACAGTAAGAAGAGTAAGTATTCTTGTACTTAATTCGGCACTGTGCCTTTTGGATTAAATTCCGATGCAATTTCTGTGTTTCATCGTCAGTAAGAAGGTCTAAGGGATACAGTATACCTGAAGTGAAGCATCAGAATCTATAACTAGTGGCACAGAAATGGTTCGAAACATAGTCAGTAAGAAGAGTCAGTCTTCTTGTACTTAATCCGGCATTGTGCCTTTTGTATTTAATTCTGATGCAAATTCTGTATTTCATCGTCGATAAGAAGGTCAGAGGGATACAGTAATCCTGAAGTGAAGCATCGGAATCTATAACTAGTGTCACAGGAATGGTTCAAACATAGTAAGTAAGAAGAGTCAGCCTTCTTGTACTTAAGTCGGCATTGTGCCTTTTGTATTTAATTCCGATGCAATTTCTGTGTTTCATCGTCAATAAGAAGGTCGAAGGGATACAGTAAACCTGGAGTGAAGCATCGGAATCTATAACTAGTGACACAGGGATGGTTCAAAATATAGACAGTAAGAAGAGTCAGTACTCTTGTACTTAAGTCGGCATTGTGCCTTTTCTATTTAATACCGATGCAATTGCTGTGTTTCATCGTCAATAAGTAGGTCCAAGGGATACAGTAAACCTGAAGTGAAGCACCCGAATCTATAACTAGTGTCACAGGAATGGTTCAAAACATAGTCAGTAAGAAGAGTCAGTCTTCTTGTACTTAAGTCGGCATTGTGCCTTTTGTATTTAATTCCGATGCAACTTCTGTGTTTCATCGTCAATAAGGAGGTCCAAGGGATAGAGTAAACCTGGAGTGAAGCATCGGAATCTATAACTAGTGTCACAGGAATTTTTCAAAACATAGTCAGTAAGAAAAGTCAGTCTTCTTGTACTTAAGTCGGCATTGTGCCTTTTGTAATTATTTCCGATGCTATTTTTGTGTTTCATCGTCAATAAGAAGGTCCAAGGGATACAGTACACCTGAAGTGAAGCATCGGAATCTATAACTAGTGTCACAGAAATGGTTCAAAACATAGTAAGTAAGAAGCGTCAGTTTTCTTGTACTTAAGTCGGCATTGTGCCTTTTGTATTTAATTCCGATGCAATTTCTGTGTTTCATCGTCAACAAGAAGGTCCTAGGGATACAGTAAACCTGAGGTAAGGCTTCGGTATCTATAACTAGTGTCACAGGAACGGTTCAAACCATAGTCATTAAGAAGAGTCAGTCTTCTTGTACATAAGTAGTCATTGTGCCTTTGTATTTAATTCCGATGCAAATTCTATGTTTCATCGTCAATAAGAAGGTCCAAGGGATACAGTAAACCTGTAGTGAAGCTTCGGAATCTGTAACTAGTGTCACAGGAATGGTTCAAACATAGACAGTAAGCAGAGTCCGTCTTCTTGTACTTAAGTCGGCATTGTGCCTTTTTTATTTAATTCAAATGCAATTTCTGTGTTTCATCGTCAATAAGAAGGTCCAAGGAATACTGTAAACGTAGAGTGAAGCATCGGAAACTATAACTAGTGTCACAGGAATGGTTCAAAACAAAGACAGTAAGAAGAGTCAGTCTTCTTGTACTTAATTCGGCATTGTGCCTTTTGTATTTAATTCCGACGCAATTTCTGTGTTTCATCGTCAATAAGGACATCAGAGGGTTACAGTAAATCTGAAGTGAAGCATCGGAATCTATAACTAGTGTCACAGGAATGGTTCAAAACATAGTCAGTAAGAAGAGTCAGTCTTCTTGTACTAAAGTCGGCGCTGTGCCTTTTGTATTTAATTACGTTGCAATTTCTGTGTTTCATCGTCAATAAGAAGGTCCAAAGGATACAGTAAACCTAGAGTGAACCATCGGAATCTATAACTAGTGTCACAGGAATGAATCAAACATAGTCAGTAAGATGAGTCAGTCTTCTTGTACTAAATTCGGCATTGTGCCTTTGTATTTAATTCCGATGCAATTTCTGTGTTTCATCGTCGATAAGAAGGTCCAGGGGATACAGTAAACCTGGAGTGAAGCATCGGAATCTATAACTAGTGTCACAGGGATGGTTCAAACATAGACAGTAAGAAGAGTCAGTATTCCTTTACTTAAGTCGGCATTGTGCCTTTTGTATTTAATTCCGATGCAATTTCTGTGTTTCACGGTCAATAAGAAGGTCCAAGGGATACAGTAAACCTGTAGTGAAGCATCGGAATCTATAACTAGTGTCACAGGAATGGTTCAAAGCATCGGCAGTAAGAAGAGTCAGTCTTCTTGTACTTAATTCGGCATTGTGCCTTTAGTATTTAATTCCGATGCAATTTCTGTGTTTTATCGTCAATAAGAAGGTCAGAGGGATACAGTAAATCTGAAGTCAAGCATCGGAGTCTATAACTAGTGTTACAGGAATGGTTCAACACACAGACAGTAGGAAAAGTCAGTCTACATGTACTTAAGTCGGCATTGTGCCGTTTGTATTAATTTCCGATGCAATTTCAGTGTTTCATCGTCAATAAGAAGGTCAGAGGGATACAGTCAACCTGAAGTGAAGCATCGGAATCTACAACTAGTGTCGCAGGAATGGTTCAAATCGTAGTCAGTAAGAAGAGTCAGTCTTCTTGTACTTAAGTTGGCATTGTGCCTTTTGTTTTTAATTCCGATGCAATTAGTGTGTTTCATCGTCAATAAGAAGGTCCAAGGGATACAGTAAACCAGAAGTGAAGCATCGGAATCTATAACTAGTGTCACAGGAATGGCCCAAATTATAGACAGTAGGAAGAGTCAGTCTTCCTGTACTTAAGTCGGTTGTGTGCCTTTTGTATTTAATTCCGATGCAATTTCTGTGTTTCATCGTCAATAAGAAGGTCCGAGGGATATAGTAAACGTCAAGTGAAGCATCGGAATAAAAAACTAGTGTCACAGGAATGGTTCAAAGCATAGAGAGTAGGAAGAGTCAGACTTCTTGTACTTAAGTCGGCATTGTGCTTATTCTATTTAATACCGATGCGATTTCTGCGTCTCATCGTCAATAAGAAGGTCCAAGGGATACAGTAAACCTGAAGTGAAGCATGGGAATCTATAACTTGTGTCACAGGCATGGTTCAAAACATAGTCAGTAAGAAGAGTCAGTCTTCTTGTACTTAAGTCGGCATTGTGCCTTTTTGTATTTAATTCCGATGCAAAATCTGTGTTTCATCGCCAATAAGAAGGTCCAAGGGATACAGTAAACCTGAAGTGAAGCATCAGAATCTATAACTAGTGTCACAGCAATCGTTCAAAACATAGTCAGTAAGAACAGTCAGTCTTCTTGTACTTAAGTCGGCCTTGTGCCTTTTGTATTTAATTCCGATGCAATATCTCTGTTTCATCGTCAATATGAAGGTCCAAGGTATACAGTAAACCTGAAGTGAAGCATCGAAATCTATAACTAGTGTCACAGGAATGGTTCAAAACATAGACAGAAGAAGAGACAGCCTTCTTGTACTTAAGTCGGCATTGTGCCTTTTGTATTTAATTCAGATGCAATTTCTGAGAATCAGCGTCCATAAGAAGGGCAGAGGGATACAGTAAACCTGGAGTAAAGCAGCGGAATCTATAACTAGTGTCACAGGAATGAATCAAAACATAGTCAGTAAGAAGAGTCAGTCTTCTTGTATTAATGTCGGCATTGTGCCTTTTGTATTTAATTCCGATGCAATTTCAGTGTTACATCGTCAATAAGAAGGTCAGAGGGATACAGTAAACCTGAAGTGAAGCATCGGAATCTATAACTAGTGTCACAGGAATGGTTCAAAACATAAACAGTAGGAAGAGTCAGTCTTCTTGTACTCAAGTCGGCATTGTGCCTTTTCTATTTAATTCCTATGCAATTTCTGTGTTTCATCGTCAATAAGAAGGTCCAAGGGATATAGTAAACCTGGAGTGACGCATCGGAATCTGTAACTAGTGACACAGGAATGGTTCAAAACATAGACAGTAGGAAGAGTCAGTCTTCTTGCACTTAAGTCGGCATTGTGCCTTTTCTATTTAATTCCGATGCAATTTTTGTGTTTCATCGTTATTAAGAAGGTCCAAGGGATACAGTAAAATGGGAGTGAAGCAACGGAATCTATAACTGGTGTCACAAAAATGGTTCAAAACATAGTCAGTAAGAAGAGTCAGTCCACTTGTACTTAAGTCGGCATTGTGCCTTTTGTATTTAGTTCCGATGCAATTTCTATGTTTCATCGTCAATAAGAATGTCCAAGGGATATAGTAAACCTGGAGTGAAGCATCGGAATCTATAACTAGTGTCACAGGAATGGTTCAAAACTTAGACAGTAAGTAGCGGCAGTCTTCTTGTACTTAAGTCGGCATTGTGCCTTTTTTATTTAATTCCGATGCAATTTCTGTGTTTCATCGTCAATAAGAACGTCAAAGGGATACAGTAAACCTGGAGTGAAGCATCGGAATCTATAACTAATGTCACAGGAATGGTTCAAAACATCGACAGTAAGAAGAGTCAGTCTTCTTGTACTTAATTCGGCATTGTGCCTTTAATATTTAATTCCGATGCAATTTCAGTGTTTCATCGTCAATAAGAAGGTCCATGGGATACAGTAAACCTGAAGTGAAGCATCGGAATCTATAACTAGTGTCACATGAATGGTTCAAATCATAGTCAGTAAGAAGAGTCAGACTTCTTGTACTTAAGTCACCATTGTGCCATTTGTATTTAATTCCGATGCAATTTCTGTGTTTCATCGTCAATAAGAAGGTCCAAGGGATACAGTAAACCTGGAGTGAAGCATCGGAATCTATAACTAGTGTCACAAGAATGGCTCAAAACATAGTCAGTAAGAAGATTCAGTCTTCTTGTACTTAATTCGGCATTGTGCCTTTTGTATTTAATTCCGATGCATTGTCTGTGTTTCATCGTCAATAAGAAGGTCAGTGGGATACAGTAAACCTGAAGTGAAGCACCGGAATCTATAACTAGTGTCACAGGATTGGTTCAAAACATAGTCAGTAAGAAGAGTCAGTCATATTGTACTTAAGTAGGCATTGAGCCTTTTGTATTTAATTCCGATGCAATTTGTGTGTTTCATCGTCAATAAGAAGGTCCAAGGGATACAGTAAACCTGGAGTGAAGCATCGGAATCTATAACTAGTGACACAGGAATGGTTCAGAACATAGACAGTAGGAAGAGTCAGTCTTCTTGCACTTAAGTCGGCATTATGCCATTTCTATTTACTTCCGATGCAATTGCTGTGTTTCATCGTCAACAAGAAGGTCAGAGGGATACAGTAAAACTGAAGTGAAGCATCGGAATCTATAACTAGTGTCACAGGAATGGTTCAAATCATAGACAGTAGGAAGAGTCAGTCTATTTGTACTTAAGTCGGCAATCAGAATTTTCTATTTAACTCCGATGCAATTTCTGTGTTTCATCGTCAATAAGAAGGTCCAACGGATATAGTAAACCTGGAGTGAAGCATCGGAATCTATAATTAGTGTCACAGGACTGGTTCAAGACATAGGCAGTAAGAAAAGTCAGACCTCTTGTACGTAAGTCGGCATTGTGCCTTTTTTATTTAATTCTGATGCAATTTCTGTATTTCATCGTCAATAATAAGGTCTAGGGGATATAGTAAACCTGAAGTGAAGCATCAGAATCTATAACTAGTGTCACAGGAATGGTTCAAAACATAGTCAGTAAGAAGAGACAGTCTTCTTGTACTTAAGTCGGCATTGTGCCTTTTGTATTAAATTCCGATGCAATTTCTGTGTTTCATCGTCAATAAGAAGGTCCAAGGGATACAGTAAACCTGAAGTGAAGCATCGGAATCTATAATTAGTGTCACATGAATGGTTCAAAACATAGTCAGTAAGAAGAGTCAGTCTTCTTGTACTTAAGTTGGCATTCTGACTTTTGTATTTAATTCCGATGCAATTTCTGTCTTTCATCGTCAATAAGAAGGGCCAAGGGATACAGTAAACCTGGAGTGAAGCATCGGAATCTATAACTAGTGTCACAGGAATGGTTCAAAACATAGTCAGTAGGAAGAGTCAGTCTTCTTGCACTTAAGTCGGTATTGTTCCTTTACTATTTAATTCCTATGCAATTTCTGTGTTTCTTCGTCAATAAGAAGGTCCAATTGATATAGTAAACCTGGAGTGAAGCATCGGAATCTATAACTAGTATCACAGGAATGGTTCAAAACATAGACAGTAAGTAGCGTCAGTCTTCTTGTACTTAAGTCGGCATTGTGCCTTTTTTATTTAATTCCGATGCAATTTCTTTGTTTCGTCGTCTATAAGAAGGCCCAAGAGATACAGTAAACCAGGAGTGAAGCATCGGAATCTATAACTAGTGTCACAGGAATGGTTCAAAAACATCGACAGTAAGAAGAGTCAGTCCTCTTGTACTTAATTCGGCATTGTGCCTTTAGTATTTTACTCCGATGCAATTTCTGTGTTTCATCGTCAATAAGAAGGTCAGAGGGATACAGTAAATCTGAAGTCAAGCATCGGAATCTATAACTAGTGTCACAGGAATGGTTCAAAGCATAGTCAGTAAGAAGAGTCAGTCTTCTTGTACTTAAGTCGGCATTGTGCCTTTTGTATTTAATTCTGATGCAATTTCTGTGTTTCATCGTAAATACGAAGGTCCAAGGGATACAGTAAACCTGATGTGAAGCATCAGAATCTATAACTAGTGTCACAGGAATGGTTCAAAACATAGTCAGTAAGAAGAGTCAGTCTTCTTGTACTTAAGCCGGCATTGTGACTTCTGTATTTATTTACGATGCAATTTCTGTGTTTCATCGTCAATAAGAAGGTCCAAGGGATACTGTAAACCTGAAGTGAAGCATCGGAATCTATAACTAGTGTCACATGAATGGTTCAAGTCATAGTCAGTAAGAAGAATCAGTCTTCTTGTACTTAAGACGCCATTGTGCCTTTTGTATTTAATTCCAATGCAATTTCTGTGTTTCATCGTCAATAAGAAGGTCCATGGGTTACAGTAAACCTGGAGTGAAGCATCGGAACCTATAACCAGTGTCACATGAAAGGCTCAAAACATAGACAGTAGGAAGGGTCAATCTTCTTGTACTTAATTTGGCATTGTGCCTTTTGTATTTAATTAAGATGCAAATTGTATGTTTCATCGCCAAAAAGAAGAACAGAGGGATACAGTAAACCTCAAGTGAAGCATCGGAATCTATAATTAGTGTCACATGAATGGTTCAAAACATAGTCAGTAAGAAGAGTCAGTCTTCTTGTACTTAAGTCGGCATTGTGCCTTTTGTATTTAATTCCGATGCAATTTCTGTCTTTCATCGTCAATACGAAGGTCCAAGGGATACAGTAAACCAGGAGTGAAGCATCGGAATCTATAACTAGTGTCACAGGAATGAATCAAAACATAGTCAGTAAGAAGAGTCAGTCTTCCTGTACTTAATTCGGCATTGTGCCTTTTGTATTAAATTCCGATGCAATTTCTGTGTTTCGTTGTCAATAAGAAGGTCAGATGGATACAGTAAACCTGGAGTGAAGAATCGGAATCCGCAACTAGTGTCACAGGAATGGTTGAAAGCATCCACAGTAAGAAGAGTCAGTCTTCTTGTACGTAATTCGGCATTGTGCCTTTAGTATTTAATTCCGATGCAATTTCTGAGTTTCATCGTGAATAAGAAGGTCAGAGGGATACAGTAAATCTGAAGTCAGGCATCGGAATCTATAACTAGTGTCACAGGAATGGTTCAAAACATAGTCAGTAAGAAGAGCCAGTCTTCTTGTACTTAAGTCGGCATTGTGCCTTTTGTATTTATTTCCGATGCAATTTCTGTGTTTCATCGTCAATAAGTAGGTCCAAGAGTTACAGACAACCTGAAGTCAAGCACCGGAATCTATAACTAGTGTCACATGAATGGTTCAAATCATAGTAAGTAAGAAGAGATAGACTTCTTGTACTTAAGTCGCCATTGTGCCTTTTGTATTCAATTCCGATGCAATTTCTGTGTTTCATCGTCAATAAGAAGGTCCAAGTGATACAGTAAACCTGGAGTGAAGCATTGGAATCTATAACTAGTGTCACATGAATGGTTCAAATCATAGACCGTAAGAAGAGTCAGTCTTCTTGTACTTAATTCGGAATTGTGCCTTTTGTATTTAATTCCGATGCAGTTTCTGTGTTTCATCGTCAGTAAGAAGGTCAGAGGGATACAGAAAACCTGAAGTGAAGCATCGGAATCTATAACTAATGTCACAGGAATGGATCAAAGCATAGTCAGTAAGAAGAGTCAGTCTTCTTGTACTTAAGTCGGCATTGTGACTTTTGTATTTAATTCCGATGCAATTTCTGTGTTTCATCGTCAATAAGAAGGTCCAAGGGATACAGTAAACCTGGAGTGAAGCATCGGAATCTATAACTAGTGACACAGGAATGGTTCAGAACATAGACAGTAGGAAGAGTCAGTCTTCTTGCACTTAAGTCGGCATTGTGCCTTTTCTATTTAATTCCGATGCAATTTTTGTGTTTCATCGTTATTAAGAAGGTCCAAGGGATACAGTAAAATGGGAGTGAAGCATCGGAATCTATAACTAGTGTCACAAAAATGGTTCAAAACATAGTCAGTAAGAAGAGTCAGTCCACTTGTACTTAAGTCGGCATTGTGCCTTTTGTATTTAATTCCGATGCAATTTCTATGTTTCATCGTCAATAAGAAGGTCCAAGGGATATAGTAAACCTGGAGTGAAGCATCGGAATCTATAACTAGTGTCACAGGAATGGTTCAAAACTTAGACAGTAAGTAGCGTCAGTCTTCTTGTACTTAAGTCGGCATTGTGCCTTTTTTATTTAATTCCGATGCAATTTCTGTGTTTCATCGTCAATAAGAACATCAAAGGGATACAGTAAACCTGGAGTGAAGCATCGGAATCTATAACTAGTGTCACAGGAATGGTTCAAACATCGACAGTAAGAAGAGTCAGTCTTCTTGTACTTAATTCGGCATTGTGCCTTTAATATTTAATTCCGATGCAATTTCAGTGTTTCATCGTCAATAAGAAGGTCCATGGGATACAGTAAACCTGAAGTGAAGCATCGGAATCTATAACTAGTGTCACATGAATGGTTCAAATCATAGTCAGTAAGAAGAGTCAGACTTCTTGTACTTAAGTCACCATTGTGCCATTTGTATTTAATTCCGATGCAATTTCTGTGTTTCATCGTCAATAAGATGGTCCAAGGGATACAGTAAACCTGGAGTGAAGCATCGGAATCTATAACTAGTGTCACAAGAATGGCTCAAAACATAGTCAGTAAGAAGATTCAGTCTTCTTGTACTTAATTCGGCATTGTGCCTTTTGTATTTAATTCCGATGCATTGTCTGTGTTTCATCGTCAATAAGAAGGTCAGTGGGATACAGTAAACCTGAAGTGAAGCACCGGAATCTATAACTAGTGTCACAGGAATGGTTCAAAACATAGTCAGTAAGAAGAGTCAGTCATATTGTACTTAAGTAGGCATTGAGCCTTTTGTATTTAATTCCGATGCAATTTGTATGTTTCATCGTCAATAAGAAGGTCCAAGGGATACAGTAAACCTGGAGTGAAATATCGGAATCTATAACTAGTGACACAGGAATGGTTCAGAACATAGACAGTAGGAAGAGTCAGTCTTCTTGCACTTAAGTCGGCATTATGCCTTTTCTATTTACTTCCGATGCAATTGCGGTGTTTCATCTTCAACAAGAAGGTCAGAGGGATACAGTAAAACTGAAGTGAAGCATCGGAATCTATAACTAGTGTCACAGGAATGGTTCAAATCATAGACAGTAGGAAGAGTCAGTCTATTTGTACTTAAGTCGGCAATCAGAATTTTCTATTTAACTCCGATGCAATTTCTGTGTTTCATCGTCAATAAGAAGGTCCAACGGATATAGTAAACCTGGAGTGAAGCATCGGAATCTATAATTAGTGTCACAGGAATGGTTCAAGTCATAGGCAGTAAGAAGAGTCAGTCCTCTAGTACTTAAGTCGGCATTGTGCCTTTTTTATTTAATTCTGATGCAATTTCTGTATTTCATCGTCAATAATAAGGTCTAGGGGATATAGTAAACCTGAAGTGAAGCAATAGAATCTATAACTAGTGTCACAGGAATGGTTCAAAACATAGTCAGTAAGAAGAGACAGTCTTCTTGTACTTAAGTCGGCATTGTGCCTTTTGTATTAAATTCCGATGCAATTTCTGTGTTTCATCGTCAATAAGAAGGTCCAAGGGATACAGTAAACCTGAAGTGAAGCATCGGAATCTATAATTAGTGTCACATGAATGGTTCGAAACATAGTCAGTAAGAAGAGTCAGTCTTCTTGTACTTAAGTCGGCATTCTGACTTTTGTATTTAATTCCGATGCAATTTCTGTCTTTCATCGTCAATAAGAAGGTCCAAGGGATACAGTAAACCTGGAGTGAAGCATCGGAATCTATAACTAGTGTCACAGGAATGGTTCAAAACATAGTCAGTAGGAAGAGTCAGTCTTCTTGCACTTAAGTCGGTATTGTTCCTTTACTATTTAATTCCTATGCAATTTCTGTGTTTCTTCGTCAATAAGAAGGTCCAATTGATATAGTAAACCTGGAGTGAAGCATCGGAATCTATAACTAGTATCACAGGAATGGTTCAGAACATAGTCAGTAAGAAGAGTCAGTCTTCTTGTACTTAAGTCGGCATTCTGACTTTTGTATTTAATTCCGATGCAATTTCTGTCTTTCATCGTCAATAAGAAGGTCCAAGGGATACAGTAAACCTGGAGTGAAGCATCGGAATCTATAACTAGTGTCACATGAATGGTTCAAGTCATAGTCAGTAAGAAGAATCAGTCTTCTTGTACTTAAGACGCCATTGTGCCTCTTGTATTTAATTCCAATGCAATTTCTGTGTTTCATCGTCAATAAGAAGGTCCATGGGTTACAGTAAACCTGGAGTGAAGCATCGGAACCTATAACCAGTGTCACATGAAAGGCTCAAAACATAGACAGTAGGAAGGGTCAATCTTCTTGTACTTAATTTGGCATTGTGCCTTTTGTATTTAATTCCGATGCAAATTGTATGTTTCATCGCCAAAAAGAAGATCAGAGGGATACAGTAAACCTCAAGTGAAGCATCGGAATCTATAATTAGTGTCACATGAATGGTTCAAAACATAGTCAGTAAGAAGAGTCAGTCTTCTTGTACTTAAGTCGGCATTGTGCCTTTTGTATTTAATTCCGATGCAATTTCTGTCTTTCATCGTCAATACGAAGGTCCAAGGGATACAGTAAACCAGGAGTGAAGCATCGGAATCTATAACTAGTGTCACAGGAATGAATCAAAACATAGTCAGTAAGAAGAGTCAGTCTTCCTGTACTTAATTCGGCATTGTGCCTTTTGTATTAAATTCCGATGCAATTTCTGTGTTTCGTTGTCAATAAGAAGGTCAGATGGATACAGTAAACTTGAACTGAAGCACCGGAATCTATAACTAGTGTCACAGGAATGGTTCAAAACATAGACAGTAAGTAGCGGCAGTCTTCTTCTACTTAAGTCGGCATTGTGCCTTTTTTATTTAATTCCGATGCAATTTCTGTGTTTCATCGTCAATAACAAGGTCCAAGGGATACAGTAAACCTGGAGTGAAGAATCGGAATCCGTAACTAGTGTCACAGGAATAATTGAAAGCATCCACAGTAAGAATAGTCAGTCTTCTTGTACGTAATTCGGCATTGTGCCTTTAGTATTTAATTCCGATGCAATTTCTGAGTTTCATCGTGAATAAGAAGGTCAGAGGGATACAGTAAATCTGAAGTCAGGCATCGGAATCTATAACTAGTGTCACAGGAATGGTTCAAAACATAGTCAGTAAGAAGAGCCAGTCTTCTTGTACTTAAGTCGGCATTGTGCCTTTTGTATTTATTTCCGATGCAATTTCTGTGTTTCATCGTCAATAAGTAGGTCCAAGGGTTACAGACAACCTGAAGTCAAGCACCGGAATCTATAACTAGTGTCACATGAATGGTTCAAATCATAGTAAGTAAGAAGAGATAGACTTCTTGTACTTAAGTCGCCATTGTGCCTTTTGTATTTAATTCCGATGCAATTTCTGTGTTTCATCGTCAATAAGAAGGTCCAAGTGATACAGTAAACCTGGAGTGAAGCATTGGAATCTATAACTAGTGTCACATGAATGGTTCAAATCATAGACCGTAAGAAGAGTCAGTCTTCTTGTACTTAATTCGGAATTGTGCCTTTTGTATTTAATTCCGATGCAGTTTCTGTGTTTCATCGTCAGTAAGAAGGTCAGAGGGATACAGAAAACCTGAAGTGAAGCATCGGAATCTATAACTAGTGTCACAGGAATGGATCAAAACATAGTCAGTAAGAAGAGTCAGTCTTCTTGCACTTAAGTCGGCATTGTGACTTTTGTATTTAATTCCGATGCAATTTCTGTGTTTCATCGTCAATAAGAAGGTCCAAGGGATACAGTTAACCTGGAGTGAAGCATCGGAATCTATAACTAGTGCCACAGGAATGGCTCAGAACATAGACAGTGGGAAGATTCAGTCTTCTTGCACTTAACTCGGCATTGTGCCTTTTCTATTTAATTCCGATGCAATTGCTGTGTTTCATCGTCAATAAGAAGATCCAAGGGATACAGAAAACCTGAAGTGAAGCATCGGAATCTATAACTAGTGCCACAGGAATGGCTCAGAACATAGACTGTGGGAAGAGTCAGTCTTCTTGTACTTAAGTCGGCATTGTGCCTTTTGTATTTCAATCCGATGCAATTTCTATGTTTCATCGTCAATAAGAAGGTCCAAGGGATACAGTAAACCTGAAGTGAAGCAGCGGAATCTATAACTAGTGTCACAGGAATGAATCAAAACATAGTCAGTAAGAAGAGTCAGTCTTCTTGTACTAAAATCGGCATTGTGCCTTATGTATTTAATTCCGATGCAATTTCAGTGTTTCATCGTCAATAAGAAGGTCCAAGGGATACAGTAAACCTGAAGTGAAGCATCGGAATCTATAACTAGTGTCACAGGGATGGTTCAAAACATAGACAGTAAGAAGAGTCAGTATTCTTGTACTTAAGTCGGCATTGTGCCTCTTGTATTTAATTCCGAAGCAATTTCTGTGTTTCATCTTTAATAAGAAGGGTCCAGGGATACAATAAACCTAAAGTGAAGCATCAGAGTCTATAGCTAGTGTCACAGGAATGGTTCAAAACATGGTCAGTAAGAAGAGTCAGTCTTCTTGTACATAAGTCGGAATTGTGCCTTTTGTATTTAATTCCGATGCAATTTCTGTGTTTCATCGTCAATAAGAAGGTCCAAGGGATACAGGAAACCTGAAGTGAAGCATCGGAATCTATAACTAGTGTAACAGGAATGGTTCAAAACATAGACAGTGGGAAGAGTCAGTCTTCTTGTACATAAGTCGGCATTGTGACTTTTGTTTTTAATTCCGACGCAATTTCTGTCTTTCATCGTCAATAAGAAGGTCAGAGGGATACAGTAAACCTGAACTGAAGCACCGGAATCTATAACTAGTGTCACAGGAATGGTTCAAAACATAGACAGTAGGAAGAGTCAGTCTTCTTGTACTTAAGTCGGCATTGTGCCTTTTCTATTTATTTCCTATGCAATTTCTGTGTTTCATCGGCCATAAGAAAGTCCAAGGGATACAGTAAACCTGGAGGAAAGCTCGGAATCTATAACTAGTGTCACAGGAATGGTTCAAAACATCGACAGTAAGAAGAGTCAGTCTTCTTGTACTTAATTCGGCATTGTGCCTTTAGTATTTAATTCCGATGCAATTTCTGTGTTTCATCGTGTATAAGAAGGTCAGAGGCATACAGTAAATCTGAAGTCAAGCATCGGAATCTATAACTAGTGTCACAGGAATGGTTCAAAACATAGTCAGTAAGAAGAGTCAGTCTTCTTGTACTTAAGTCGGCTTTGTGCCTTTTGTATTTAATTGGGATGCAATTTCTGTGTTTCATCGTCAATAAAAAGGTCCAAGTGACACAGTAAACCTGAAGTGAAGCATCAGAATCTATAACTAGTGTCACAGGAATGGTTCAAAGCATAGTCAGTAAGAAGAGTCAGTCTTCTTGTACTTCAGTCGGCATTGTGCCTTTTGTATTTATTTCCGATGCAATTTGTGTGCTTCATCGTCAATAAGTAGGTCCAAGGGATACAGTAAACCTGAAGTGAAGCACCGGAATCTATAACTAGTGTCACATGAATGGTTCAAATCATAGTCAGTAAGAAGAGTCAGACTTCTTGTACTTAAGTCGCCATTGTGCCTTTTGTATTTAATTACGATGCAATTTCTGTGTTTCATCGTCAATAAGAAGGTCCAAGGGAAACAGTAAACCAGGAGTGAAGCATCGGAATCTATAACTAGCGTCACATGAATGGTTCAAAACATAGACAGTAAGAAGAGTCAGTCTTCTTGTACTTAATTCGGAATTGTGAATTTTGTATTTAATTCCGATGCAACTTCTCTGTTTCATCGTCAATAAGAAGGTCAGAGGGATACAGTAAACCTGAACTGAAGCACCGGAATCTAAACTAGAGTCACAGAAATGGTTCAAAACATAGACAGTAGGAAGAGTCAGTCTTCTTGTACTTAAGTCGGCATTGTGCCTTTTGTATTTAATTCCGATGCAATTTCAGTGTTACATCGTCAATAAGAAGGCCAGAGGGATACAGTAAACCTGAAGTGAAGCATCGGAATCTATAACTAGTGTCACAGGAATGGTTCAAAACATAGACAGTAGGAAGAGTCAGTCTTCTTGTACTCAAATCGGCATTGTGCCTTTTCTATTTAATTCCTATGCAATTTCTGTGTTTCATCGTCAATAAGAAGGTCCAAGGGATATAGTAAACCTGGAGTGACGCATCGGAATCTATAACTAGTGACACAGGAATGGTTCAAAACATAGACAGTAGGAAGAGTCAGTCTTCTTGCACTTAAGTCGGCATTGTGCCTTTTCTATTTAATTCCGATGCAATTTTTGTGTTTCATCGTTAATAAGAATGTCCAAGGGATACAGTAAACTGGGAGTGAAGCATCGGAATCAATAACTAGTGTCACAAAAATGGTTCAAAACATAGTCAGTAAGAAGAGTCAGTCCTCTTGTACTTATTCGGCATTGTGCCTTTTGTATTTAATTCCGATGCAAGTTCTATGTTTCATCGTCAATAAGAAGGTCCAAGGGATATAGTAAACCTGGAGTGAAGCGTCGGAATCTATAACTAGTGTCACAGGAATGGTTCAAATCTCAGACAGTAAGTAGCGTCAGTCTTCTTGTACTTAAGTCGGCATTGTGCCTTTTTTATTTAATTCCGATTCAATGTCTGTGTTTCATCGTCAATAAGAAGGTCAAAGGGATACAGTAAACCTGGAGTGAAGCATCGGAATCTATAACTAGTGTCACAGGAATGGTTCAAAACATCGACAGTAAGAAGAGTCAGTCTTCTTGTACTTAATTCGGCATTGTGCCTTTAATATTTAATTCCGATGCAATTTCAGTGTTTCATCGTCAATAAGAAGGTCCATGGGATACAGTAAACCTGAAGTGAAGCATCGGAATCTATAACTAGTGTCACATGAATGGTTCAAATCATAGTCAGTAAGAAGAGTCAGACTTCTTGTACTTAAGTCACCATTGTGCAATTTGTATTTAATTCCGATGCAATTTCTGTGTTTCATCGTCAATAAGAAGGTCCAAGGGATACAGTAAACCTGGAGTGAAGCATCGGAATCTATAACTAGTGTCACAAGAATGGCTCAAAACATAGTCAGTAAGAAGAGTCAGTCTTCTTGTACTTAATTCGGCATTGTGCCTTTTGTATTTAATTCCGATGCAATGTCTGTGTTTCATCGTCAATAAGAAGGTCAGAGGGATACAGTAAACCTGAAGTGAAGCATCGGAATCTATAACTAGTGTCACAGGAATGGTTCAAAACATAGTCAGTAAGAAGAGTCAGTCATATTGTACTTAAGTCGGCATTGAGCCTTTTGTATTTAATTCCAATGCAATTTGTGTGTTTCATCGTCAATAAGAAGGTCCAAGGGATACTGTAAACCTGGAGTGAAGCATCGGAATCTATAACTAGTGACACAGGAATGGTTCAGCACATAGACAGTAGGAAGAGTCAGTCTTCTTGCATTTAAGTCGGCTTTGTGCCTTTTCTATTTACTTCCGATGCAATTGCTGTGTTTCATCGTCAACAAGAAGGTCAGAGGGATACAGTAAACCTGAAGTGAAGCATCGGAAACTATAACTAGTGTCACAGGAATGCTTCAAAACATAGACAGTAGGAAGAGTCAGTCTATTTGTACTTAAGTCGGCATTCTGAATTTTCTATTTAACTCCGATGCAATTTCTGTGTTTCATCGTCAATAAGAAGGTCCAAGGGATATAGTAAACCTGGAGTGAAGCATCGGACTCTAGAAGTAGTGACACAGGGATGGTTCAAAACACAGACAGTAAGAAGAGTCAGTCTTCTTGTACTTAAGTCGGCATTGTGCCTTTTTTATTTAATTCCGATGCAATTTCTGTGTTTCTTCGTCAATAAGAAGGTCCAAGGGATACAGTAAACCTGGAGTGAAGCATCGGAATCAAGAAGTAGTGACACAGGGATGGTTCAAAACACAGACAGTAAGAAGAGTCAGTATTCTTGTCCTTAAGTCGACATTGTGCCCTTTGTATTTAATTCCGATGAAATTTCTGTGTTTCATCGTCAATGAGAAGGTCCAAGGGATACAGTAAACCTGAAGTAAAGCACCGGATCTATAACTAGTGTAACAGGAATGGTTCAAAATAAAGACAGTGGGAAGAGTCAGTCTTCTTGTACTTAAGTCGGCATTGTGAGTTTCGTATTTAATTCCGATGCAATTTCTGTGTTTCATCGTCAATAAGCAGGCAGAGGGATACAGTAACCCTGAAGTGAAGCATCGGAATCTATAACTAGTGTCACAGGAATGGTTCAAAACATAGTCAGTAGGAAGAGTCAGTCTTCTTGTACTTAAGACGGTATTGTGCCTTTACTATTTAATTCCTATGCAATTTCTGTGTTTCTTCGTCAATAAGAAGGTCCAATTGATATAGTAAACCTGGAGTGAAGCATCGGAATCTACAACTAGTGTCACAGGAATGGTTCAAAACATAGACAGTAAGTTGCGTCAGTCTTCTTGTACTTAAGTCGGCATTGTGCCTTTTTTATTTAATTCCGATGCAATTTCTTTGTTACATCGTCTATAAGAAGGCCCAAGAGATGCAGTAAACCTGGAGTGAAGCATCGGAATCTATAACTAGTGTCACAGGAATCGTTCAAAAACATCGACAGTAAGAAGAGTCAGTCTTCTTGCACTTATTTCGGCATTGTGCCTTTTTGTATTTAATTCCGATGCAATTTCTGTGTTTCATCGTCAAAAAGAAGGTCAGAGGGATACAGTAAATCTGAAGTCAAGCATCGGAATCTATAACTAGTGTCACAGGAATGGTTCAAAGCATAGTCAGTAAGAAGAGTCAGTCCTCTTGTACTTAAGTCGGCATTGTGCCTTTTGTATTTAATTCCGATGCAATTTCTATGTTTCATCGTCAATAAGAAGGTCCAATGAATATAGTAAACCTGGAGAGAAGCATCGGAATCTATAACTAGTGTCACAGGAATGGTTCAAGACTTAGACAGTAAGTAGCGTCAGTCTTCTTGTACTTAAGTCGGCATTGTGCCATTAGTATTTAATTCCGATGCAATTTATGTGTTTCATCGTTAAAATGAAGGTCAGAGGGATACAGTAAATCTGAAGTCAAGCATCGGAATCTATAATTAGTGTAACAGGAATGGTTCAAAACATAGTCAGTAAGAAGAGTCAGTCTTCTTGTACGTAAGTCGGCATTGTGCCTTTTGTATTTAATTCCGATGCAATGTCTGTGTTTTATCGTCAATAAGAAGGTCAGAGGGATACAGTAAACCTGAAGTGAAGCATCGGAATCTATAACTAGTGTCACAGGAATGGTTCAAAACATAGTCAGTAAGAAGAGTCAGTCATATTGTACTTATGTCGGCATTGAGCCTTTTGTATTAAATTCCGATGCAATTTGTGTGTTTCATCGTCAATAAGAAGGTCCAAGGGAAACAGTAAACCAGGAGTGAAGCATCGGAATCTATAACTAGCGTCACATGAATGGTTCAAAACATAGACAGTAAGAAGTGTCAGTCTTCTTGTACTTAATTCGGAATAGTGAATTTTGTATTTAATTCTGATGCAACTTCTGTGTTTCATCGTCAATAAGAAGGTCAGAGGGATACAGTAAACCTGAACTGAAGCAGCGGAATCTAAACTAGAGTCACAGAAATGGTTCAAAACATAGACAGTAGGAAGAGTCTGTCTTCTTGTATTTAAGTCGGCATTGTGCCTTTTGTATTTAATTCCGATGCAATTTCAGTGTTACATCGTCAATAAGAAGGCCAGAGGGATACAGTAAACCTGAAGTGAAGCATCGGAATCTGTAACTAGTGTCACAGGAATGGTTCAAAACATAGACAGTAGGAAGAGTCAGTCTTCTTGTACTCAAATCGGCATTGTGCCTTTTCTATTTAATTCCTATGCAATTTCTGTGTTTCATCGTCAATAAGAAGGTCCAAGGGATATAGTAAACCTGGAGTGACGCATCGGAATCTATAACTAGTGACACAGGAATGGTTCAAAACATAGACAGTAGGAAGAGTCAGTTTCTTGCACTTAAGTCGGCATTGTGCCTTTTCTATTTAATTCCGATGCAATTTTTGTGTTTCATCGTTAATAAGAATGTCCACGGGATACAGTAAACTGAGAGTGAAGCATCGGAATCAATAACTAGTGTCACAAAAATGGTTCAAAACATAGTCAGTAAGAAGAGTCAGTCCTCTTGTACTTATTCGGCATTGTGCCTTTTGTATTTAATTCCGATGCAATTTCTATGTTTAATCGTCAATAAGAAGGTCCAAGGGATATAGTAAACCTGGAGTGAAGCGTCGGAATCTATAACTAGTGTCACAGGAATGGTTCAAATCTTAGACAGTAAGTAGCGTCAGTCTTCTTGTACTTAAGTCGGCATTGTGCCTTTTTTATTTAATTCCGATGCAATTTCTGTGTTTCATCGTCAATAAGAAGGTCAAAGGGATACAGAAATCCTGGAGTGAAGCATCGGAATCTATAACTAGTGTCACAGGAATGGTTCAAAACATCGACAGTAAGAAGAGTCAGTCTTCTTGTACTTAATTCGGCATTGTGCCTTTAATATTTAATTCCGATGCAATTTCAGTGTTTCATCGTCAATAAGAAGGTCCAAGGGATACAATAAACCTGGAGTGAAGCATCGGAATCAAGAAGTAGTGACACAGGGATGGTTCAAAACACAGACAGTAAGAAGAGTTAGTATTCTTGTACTTAAGTCGGCATTGTGCCCTTTGTATTTAATTCCGATGAAATTTCTGTGTTTCATCGTCAATGAGAAGGTCCAAGGGATACAGTAAACCTTAAGTAAAGCATCGGATCTTTAACTAGTGTAACAGGAATGGTTCAAAATAAAGACAGTGGGAAGAGTCAGTCTTCTTGTACTTAAGTCGGCATTGTGACTTTCGTATTTAATTCCGATGCAATTTCTGTGTTTCATCGTCAATAAGCAGGACAGAGGGATACAGTAACCCTGAAGTGAAGCATCGGAATCTATAACTAGTGTCACAGGAATGGTTCAAAACATAGTCAGTAGGAAGAGTCAGTCTTCTTGTACTTAAGTCGGTATTGTGCCTTTACTATTTAATTCCTATTCAATTTCTGTGTTTCTTCGTCAATAAGAAGGTCCAATTGATATAGTAAACCTGGAGTGAAGCATCGGACTCTACAACTAGTGTCACAGGAATGGTTCAAAACATAGACAGTAAGTAGCGTCAGTCTTCTTGTACTTAAGTCGGCATTGTGCCTTTTTTATTTAATTCCGATGCAATTTCTTTGTTTCTTCGTCTATAAGAAGGCCCAAGAGATGCAGTAAACCTGGAGTGAAGCATCGGAATCTATAACTAGTGTCACAGGAATCGTTCAAAAACATCGACAGTAAGAAGAGTCAGTCTTCTTGTACTTACTTCGGCATTGTGACTTTAGTATTTAATTCCGATGCAATTTCTATGTTTCATCGTCAAAAAGAAGGTCCAAGGGATATAGTAAACCTGGAGTGAAGCATCGGAATCTATAACTAGTGTCACAGGAATGGTTCAAAACTTAGGCAGTAAGTAGCGTCAGTCTTCTTGTACTTAAGTCGGCATTGTGCCTTTAGTATTTAATTCCGATGCAATTTATGTGTTTCATCGTTAAAATGAAGGTCAGAGGGATATAGTAAACCTGAAGTGAAGCATCGGAATCTATAACTAGTGTCACAGGAATGGTTCAAAACATAGTCAGTAAGAAGAGTCAGTCATATTGTACTTATGTCGGCATTGAGCCTTTTGTATTAAATTCCGATGCAATTTGTGTGTTTCATCGTCAATAAGAAGGTCCAAGGGATACAGTAAACCTGGAGTGAAGCATCGGAATCTAAAACTAGTGACACAGGAATGGTTCAGAACATAGACTGTAGGAAGAGTCAGTCTATTTGTACTTAAGTCGGCATCCTGAATTTTCTATTTAACTCCGATGCAATTTCTGTTTTTCATCGTCAATAAGAAGGTCCAAGGGATATAGTAAACCTGGAGTGAAGCATCGGAATCTATAATTAGTGTCACAGGAATGGTTCAAGTCATAGGCAGTAAGAAGAGTCAGTCTTCTTGTACTTAAGTCGGCATTGTGCCTTTTTTATTTAATTCCGATGCAATTTCTGTACTTCATCGTCAATATGAAGGTCTAGGGGATATAGTAAACATGAAGTGAAGCATCAGAATCTATAACTAGTGTCACAGGAATGGTTTAAAACATAGTCAGTAAGAAGAGACAGTCTTCTTTTACTTAAGTCGGCATTGTGCCTTTTGTATTAAATTCCGATGCAATTTCTGTGTTTCATCGTCAATAAGAAGGTCCAAGGGATACAGTAAACCTGAAGTGAAGCATCGGAATCTATAATTAGTGTCACATGAATGGTTCAAAACATAGTCATAAAGAAGAGTCAGTCTTCTTGTACTTAAGTCGGCATTGTGACTTTTGTATTTAAATTCCGATGCAATTTCTGTGTTTCTTCGTCAATAAGAAGGTCCAAGGGATACAGTAAACCTGGAGTGAAGCATCGGAATCTAGAACTATTGACACAGGGATGGTTCAAAACACAGACAGTAAGAAGAGTCAGTATTCTTGTACTTAAGTCGGCATTGTGCCCTTTGTATTTAATTCCGATGAAATTTCTGTGTTTCATCGTCAATAAGAAGGTCCAAGGGATACAGTAAACCTGAAGTAAAACATCGGATCTATAACTAGTGTAACAGGAATGGTTCAAAATAAATACAGTGGGAAGAGTCAGCCTTCTCGTACTTAAGTCGGCATTGTGACTTTCGTATTTAATTCCGATGCAATTTCTGTGTTTCATCGTCAATAAGCAGGTCAGAGGGATACAGTAAACCTGAAGTGAAGCATCGGAATCTATAACTAGTGTCACAGGAATGGTTCAAAACATAGACAGTAGGAAGAGTCAGTCTTCTTGTACTTAAGTCGGTATTGTGCCTTTTCTATTTAATTCCTATGCAATTTCTGTGTTTCATCGTCAATAAGAAGGTCCAATTGATATAGTAAACCTGGAGTGAAGCATCGGAATCTATAACTAGTGTCACAGGAATGGTTCAAATCATAGTCAGTAAGAAGAGTCAGTCTTCTTGTACTTAATTTGGCATTGTACCTTTTGTATTTAATTCCGATGCAATTTCTGTGTTTCATCTTCAATAAGAAGGTCCAAGGGATACAGTAAAACTGAAGTGAAGCATCAGAGTCTATAACTAGTGTCACAGGAATGGTTCAAAACATAGTCAGTAAGAAAATTCAGTCTTTATGTACATAAGTCGGCATTGTGCCTTTTGTATGTAATTCCGATGCAATTTCTGTGTTTGATCGTCAATAAGAAGGTCCAAGGGATACAGTAAACCTATACTGAAGCATCGGAATCTATAACTAGTGTCATAGGAATGGTTCAAAGCATCGACAGTAAGAAGAGTCAGTCTTCTTGTACGTAATTTGGCATTGTGCCTTTAGTATTTAATTCCGATGCAATTTCTGTGTTTCATCGTCAATAAGAAGGTCAGAGGGATACAGTAAATCTGAAGTCAAGCATCGGAATCTATAACTAGTGTCACAGGAATGGTTCAACACATAGACAGTAGAAAAAGTCAGTCTACATGTACTTAAGTCGGCATTGTGCCGTTTGTATTTAATTCCGATGCAATTTCTGTGTTTCATCGTCAATAAGAAGGTCAGAGTGATACAGTAAACCTGAGGTGAAGCATCGGATACTATAACTAGTGTCACAGGAATGGTTCAAAACTTAGTCAGTAAGGAGAGTCAGTCTTCTTGTACTTAAATTGGCATTGTGCCTTTTGTATTTAATTCCGATGCAATTAGTGTGTTTCATCGTCAATACGAAGGTCCAAGGGATACAGTAAACCAGAAGTGAAACATCGGAATCTATAACTTGTGTCACAGGAATGGCTCAAAACATAGACTGCAGGAAGAGTCAGTCTTCCTGTACTTAAGTCGGTATTGTGCCTTTTCTATTTAATTCCGATGCAATTTCTGTGTTTCATCGTCAATAATAAGGTCCAAGGCATACAGTACACCTGAAGTGAAGCATCGAAATCTATAACTAGTGTCACAGTAATGGTTCAAAACATAGACAGAAGAAGAGTCAGTCTTCTTGTACTTAAGTCGGCATTGTGCCTTTTGTATTTAATTCCGATTCAATTGCTGTGTTTCCTCGTCAATAAGAAGGTCCTAGGGGTACAGTAAACCTGAGGTGAAGCATCGGTATCTATAACTAGTGTCACAGGAATGGATCAAATCATAGACAGTAGGAAAAGTCAGTCATCTTATACTTAAGTCGGCATTGTGCCTTTTCTATTTAATTCCGATTCAATTGCTGTGTTTCCTCGTCAATAAGAAGGTCCTAGGGATAGAGTAAACCTGAGGTGAAGCATCGGTATCTATAACTAGTGTCACAGGAATGGATCAAATCATAGACAGTAGGAAAAGTCAGTCATCTTATACTTAAGTCGGCATTGTGCCTTTAGTATTTAATTCCGATGCAATTTTTGTGTTTCATCGTCAATAAGAAGGTCCAAGGGATACAGTAAACCTGGAGTGAAGTATCGGAATCTGTAACTAGTGTCACAGGAATGGTTCATACATAGACAGTAAGCAGAGTCAGTCTTCTTGTACTTAAGTCGGCAATGTGCCTTTTTTATTTAATTCCGATGCAATTTCTGTGTTTCATCGTCAATAAGAACGTCCAAGGTATACTGTAAACCTAGAGTGAAGCATCGGAATCTATAACTAGTGTCACAGGAATGGTTCAAAACATAGACAGTAAGAAGAGTCAGTCTTCTTGTACTTAATTCGGCATTGTGCGTTTTGTATTTAATTCCGACGCAATTTCTGTGTTTCATCGTCAATAAGAACGTCAAAGGCATACAGTAAACCTGGAGTGAACCATCGGAATCTATAACTAGTGTCATAGGGGTGGTTCAAAACATAGACAGTAAGAAGAGTAAGTATTCTTGTACTTAATTCGGCACTGTGCCTTTTGGATTTAGTTCCGATGCAATTTCTGTGATTCATCGTCAGTAAGAAGGTCTAAGGGATACAGTAAACCTGAAGTGAAGCATCAGAATTTATAACTAGTGGCACAGAAATGGTTCGAAACATAGTCAGTAAGAAGAGTCAGTCTTCTTGTACTTAATCCGGCATTGTGCCTTTTGTATTTAATTTTGATGCAAATTCTGTATTTCATCGTCAATAAGAATGTCAGAGGGATACAGTAATCCTGAAGTGAAGCATCGGAATCTATAACTAGTGTCACAGGAATGGTTCAAAACATAGTAAGTAAGAAGAGTCAGCCTTCTTGTACTTAGGTCGGCATTGTGCCTTTTGTATTTAATTCCGATGCAATTTCTGTGTTTCATCGTCAATAAGAAGGTCCAAGGGATACAGTAAACCTGGAGTGAAGCATCGGAATCTATAACTAGTGACACAGGGATGGTTCAAAATAAAGACAGTAAGAAGAGTCAGTACTCTTGTACTTAAGTCGGCATTGTGCCTTTTCTATTTAATTCCGATGCAATTGCTGTGTTTCATCGTCAATAAGTAGGTCCAAGGGATACAGTAAACCTGAAGTGAAGCACCCGAATCTATAACTAGTGTCACAGGAATGGTTCAAAACATAGTCAGTAAGAAAAGTCAGTCTTATTGTACTTAAGTCGGCATTGTGCCTTTTGTATTTAATTCCGATGCAATTTCTGTGTTTCATCGTCAATAAGGAGGTCCAAGGGATAGAGTAAACCTGGAGTGAAGCATCGGAATCTATAACTAGTGTCACAGGAATTTTTCAAAACATAGTCAGTAAGAAAAGTCAGTCTTCTTGTACTTAAGTCGGCATTGTGCCTTTTGTATTTAATTCCGATGCAATATCTGTGTTTCATCGTCAATAAGAAGGTCCAAGATATACAGTAAACCTGAAGTGAAGCATCGAAATCTATAACTAGTGTCACAGGAATGGTTCAAAACATAGACAGAAGAAGAGGCAGCCTTCTTGTACTTAAGTCGGCATTGTGCCTTTTGTATTTAATTCAGATGCAATTTCAGAGATTCAGCGTCCATAAGAAGGGCAGAGGGATACAGTAAACCTGAAGTGAAGCATCGGAATCTATAACTAGTGTCACAGCAATCGTTCAAAACATAGTCAGTAACAACAGTCAGTCTTCTTGTACTAAAGTCGGCCTTGTGCCTTTTGTATTAAATTCCGATGCAATTTCTGTAGTTCATCGTCAATAAGAAGGTCCAAGGGATACAGTAAACCTGGAGTGAAGCATCGGAATCTGTAACTAGTGTCACAGGAATGGTTCAATCATAGACAGTAAGCAGAGTCAGTCTTCCTGTACTAAATTCGGCATTGTGCCTTTGTATTTAATTCCGATGCAATTTCTGTGTTTCATCGTCGATAAGAAGGTCCAGGGGATACAGTAAACCTAGAGTGAACCATCGGAATCTATAACTAGTGTCACAGGAATGAATCAAACATAGTCAGTAAGAAGAGTCAGTCTTCTTGTACTAAATTCGGCATTGTGCCTTTGTATTTAATTCCGATGCAATTTCTGTGTTTCATCGTCGATAAGAAGGTCCAGGGGATACAGTAAACCTGGAGTGAAGCATCGGAAACTATAACTAGTGTCACAGGAATGGTTCAACACATAGACAGTAGGAAAAGTCAGTCTACATGTACTTAAGTCGGCATTGTGCCGTTTGTATTAATTTCCGATGCAATTTCTGTGTTTCATCGTCAATAAGAAGGTCAGAGGGATGCAGTAAACGTGAAGTGAAGCATCGGAATCTACAACTAGTGTCACAGGAATGGTTCAAAACATAGTCAGTAAGAAGAGTCAGTCTTCTTGTACTTAAGTTGGCATTGTGCCTTTGGTATTTAATTCAGATGCAACTAGTGTGTTTCATCGTCAGTAAGTAGGTCCAAGGGATACAGTAAACCAGAGGTGAAGCTTCGGAATCTATAACTAGTGTCACAGGAATGGCTCAAGCATAGACAGTAGGAAGAGTCAGTCTTCCTGTACTTAAGTCGGTTTTGTGCCTTTTCTATTTAATTCCGATGCAATTTCTGTGTTTCATCGTCAATAAGAAGGTCAGAGGGGTACTGTAAACCTGAAGTGAAGCATGGGAATCAATAACTAGTGTCACAGGAATGGTTCAAATCATAGAGAGTTGGAAGATTCAGTCTTCTTGTACTTAAGTCGGCATTGTGCCTTTTGTATTTCATTCCGATGCAATTTCTGTGTTTCATCGCCAATAAGAAGGTCCGAGGGATATAGTAAACCTCAAGTGAAGCATCGGAATAAAAAACTAGTGTCACAGGAATGGTTGAAAACATAGAGAGTAGGAAGAGTCAGTCTTCTTGTACTTAAGTCGGCATTGTGCTTATTCTATTTAATACCGATGCGATTTCTGTGTCTCATCGTCAATAATAAGGTCCTAGGGATACAGTAAACCTGAAGTGAAGCATCGGAATCTATAACTTGTGTCACAGGAATGGTTCAAAACATAGTCAGTAAGAAGAGCCAGTCTTCTTGTACTTTAGTCGGCATTGTGCCTTTTGTATTCAATTCCGATGCAAAATCTGTGTTTCATCGCCAATAAGAAGGTCAAGGGATACAGTAAACCTGAAGTGAAGCATCGAAATCTATAACTAGTGTCACAGGAATGGTTCAAAACATAGACAGAAGAAGAGCCAGCCTTCTTGTACTTAAGTCGGCATTGTGCCTTTTGTATTTAATTCAGATGCAATTTCTGAGTTTCATCGTCCATAAGAAGGCAGAGGGATACAGTGAACCTGAAGTGAAGCATCGGAATCTTCAACTAGTGTCACAGCAATCGTTCAAAACATAGTCAGTAAGAACAGTCAGTCTTCTTGTACTTAAGTCGGCCTTGTGCCTTTTGTATTACATTCCGATGCAATATCTGTGTTTCATCGTCAATAAGTAGGTCCAAGGGATACAGTAAACCTGGAGTGAAGCATCGGAATCTGTAACTAGTGTCACAGGAATGGTTCAATCATAGACAGTAAGCAGAGACAGTCTTCCTGTACTAAAGTTGGCATTGTGCCTTTTTTATTTAATTCCGATGAAATTTCTGTGTTCATCGACAATAAGAACGTCCAAGGGATACTGTAAACCTAGAGTGAAGCATCGGAATCTATGACTAGTGTCACAGGAATGGTTCAAAACATAGACAGTAAGAAGAGTCAGTCTTCTTGTACTTAATTCGGCATTGTGCGTTTTGTATTTAATTCCGACGCAATTTCTGTGTTTCATCGTCAATAAGAACGTCAGAGGGATACAGTAAACCTGGAGTGAAGCATCGGAATCTATAACTAGTGTCACATGGATGGTACAAAACATAGACAGTAAGAAGAGTAAGTATTCTTGTACTTAATTCGGCACTGTGCCTTTTGGATTTAATTCCGATTCAATTTCTGTGTTTCATCGTCAATAAGAAGGTCTAAGGGATACAGTAAACCTGAAGTGAAGCATCAGAGTCTATAACTAGTGTCACAGGAATGTTTCAAAACATAGTCAGTAAGAAGAGTCAGTCTTCTTGCACTTAATCCGGCATTGTGAATTTTGCATTTAATTACGATGCAAATTCTGTGTTTCATCGTCAATAAGATGGTCAGAGGGATACAGTAAACCTGAAGTGAAGCATCGGAATCTATAACAAGTGTCACAGGAATGGTTCAAAACATAGTCAGTAAGAAGAGTCAGTCTTCTTGTACTTATGTCGGCATTGTGCCTTTTGTATTTAATTGCGATGCAATTTCTGTGTTTCATCGTCCATAAGAAGGTCCAAGGGATACAGTAAACCTGGAGTGAAGCATCGGAATCTATAACTAGTGACGCAGGGATGGTTCAAACATAGACAGTAAGAGGAGTCAGTATTCTTGTTCTTAAGTCGGCATTGTGCCTTTTCTATTTAATTCCGATTCAATTGCTGTGTTTCATCGTCAATAAGAAGGTCCAAGGGATACAGTAAACCTGAAGTGAAGCACCGGAATCTATAACTAGTGTCACAGGAATGGTTCAAAACATAGTCAGTAAGAAGAGTCAGTCTTCTTGTACTTAAGTCGGCATTGTGCCTTTTGTATTTAATTCCGATGCAATATCTGTGTTTCATCGTCAATAAGGAGGTTCAAGGGATAGAGTAAACCTGGAGTGAAGCATCGGAATCTATAACTAGTGTCACAGGAATGGTTCAAAACATAGTCAGTAGGAAGAGTCAGTCTTCTTGTACTTAAGTCGGCATTGTGCCTTTTGTATTTAATTCCGATGCTATTTTTGTGTTTCATCGTCAATAAGAAGGTCCAAGGGATACAGTAAACCGGGAGTGAAGCATCGGAATCTATAACTAGAGTCACAGAAATGGTTCAAAACATAGTCAGTAACAAGAGTCAGTCTTTTTGTACTTAAGTCGCCAATGTGCCTATTGTATTTAATTCCGATGCAATTTCTGTGTTTCATCGTCAATAAGAAGGTCCAAGGGATACAGTAAACCAGAAGTGAAGCATCGGAATCTATAACTAGTGCCACAGGAATGGCTCAAAACATAGACAGTAGGAAGAGTCAGTCTTCCTGTACTTAAGTCGGTTGTGTGCCTTTTCTATTTAATTCCGATGCAATTTCTGTGTTTCATCGTCATTAAGAAGGTCAGAGGGATACAGTAAACCTGAAGTGAAGCATGGGAATCTATAACTAGTGTCACAGGAATGGTTCAAATCATAGAGAGTTGGAAGATTAAGTCTTCTTGTACTTAAGTCGGCATTGTGCCTTTTGTATTTCATTCCGATGCAATTTCTCTGTTTCATCATCAATAAGAAGTCCGAGGGATATAGTAAACGTCAAGTGAAGCATCGGAAAAAAAACTAGTGTCACAGGAATGGTTCAAAGCTAAGAGAGTAGGAAGAGTCAGTCTTCTTGTACTTGAGTCGGCATTGTGCTTATTCTATTTAATACCGATGCGATTTCTGTGTCTCATCGTCAATAAGAAGGTCCTAGGGATACAGTAAACCTGAAGTTAAGCATCGGAATCTATAACTTGTGTCACAGGAATGGTTCAAAACATAGTCAGTAAGAAGAGTCAGTCTTCTTGTACTTAAGTCGGCATTGTGCCTTTTGTATTTAATTCCGATGCAAAATCTGTGTTTCATCGCCAATAAGAAGGTCCAAGGGATACAGTAAACCTGAAGTGAAGCATCAGAATCTATAACAAGTGTCACAGCAATCGTTCAAAACATAGTCAGTAAGAACAGTCAGTCTTCTTGTACTTAAGTCGGCCTTGTGCCTTTTGTATTTAATTTCGATGCAATATCTGTGTTTCATCGTCAATAAGAAGGTCCAAGGTATACAGTAAACCTGAAGTGAAGCATCGAAATCTATAACTAGTGTCACAGGAATGGTTCAAAACATAGACAGAAGAAGAGACAGCCTTCTTGTACTTAAGTCGGCATTGTGCCTTTTGTATTTAATTCAGATGCAATTTCTGAGATTCAGCGTCCACAAGAAAGGCAGAGGGATACAGTAAACCTGAAGTGAAGCATCGGAAGCTATAACTAGTGTCACAGCAATCGTTTAAAGCATAGTCAGTAAGAACAGTCAGTCTTCTTGTACTAAAGTAGGCCTTGTGCCTTTTGTATTAAATTCCGATGCAATTTCTGTGTTTCATCGTCAATAAGAAGGTCCAAGGGATACAGTAAACCTGGAGTGAAGCATCGGAATCTGTAACTAGTTTCACAGGAATGGTTCAATCATAGACAGTAAGCAGAGTCAGTCTTCCTGTACTAAATTCGGCATTGTGCCTTTGTATTTAATTCCGATGCAATTTCTGTGTTTCATCGTCGATAAGAAGGTCCAGGGGATACAGTAAACCTAGAGTGAACCATCGGAATCTATAACTAGTGTCACAGGAATGAATCAAACATAGTCAGTAAGAAGAGTCAGTCTTCTTGTACTAAATTCGGCATTGTGCCTTTGTATTTAATTCCAATGCAATTTCTGTGTTTCATCTTCGATAAGAAGGTCCAGGGGATACAGTAAACCTGGAGTGAAGCATCGGAATCTATAACTAGTGTCACAGGGATGGTTCAAACATAGACAGTGGGAAGAGTCAGTATTCTTTTACTTAAGTCGGCATTGTGCTTTTTGTATATAATTCCGATGCAATTTCTGTGTTTCATCGTCAATAAGAAGGTCCAAGGGATACAGTAAACCTGAAGTGAAGCATCAGAGTCTATAACTAGTGTCACAGGAATGGTTCAAAACATAGTCAGTAAGAAGAGTCAGTCTTTTTGTACATAAGTCGGCATTGTGCCTTTTGTATTTAATTCCGATGCAATTTCTGTGTTTCACGGTCAATAACAAGGTCCAAGGGATACAGTAAACCTGTAGTGAAGCATCGGAATCTATAACTAGTGTCACAGGAATAGTTCAAAGCATCGACAGTAAGAAGAGTCAGTCTTCTTGCACTTAATTCGGCATTGTGCCTTTAGTAATTAATTCCGATGCAATTTCTGTGTTTTACCGTCAATAAGAAGGTCAGAGGGATACAGTAAAACTGAAGTCAAGCATCGGAAACTATAACTAGTGTCACAGGAATGGTTCAACACATAGATAGTAGGAAAAGTTAGTCTACATGTACTTAAGTCGGCATTGTGCCGTTTGTATTACTTTCCGATGCAATTTCTGTGTTTCATCGTCAATAAGAAGGTCAGAGGGATACAGTAAACCTGAAGTGAAGCATCGGAATCTACAACTAGTGTCACAGGAATGGTTCAAAACATAGTCAGTAAGAAGAGTCAGTCTCCTTGTACTTAAGTTGGCATTGTGCCTTTTGTATTTAATTCCGATGCAATTAGTGTGTTTCATCGTCAATAAGTAGGTCCAAGGGATACAGTAAACCAGAGGTGAAGCATCGGAATCTATAACTAGTGTCACAGGAATGGCTTAAATAATAGACAGTAGGAAGAGTCAGTCTTCCTGTACTTAAGTCGGTTTTGTGCCTTTTCTATTTAATTACGATGCAATTTCTGTGTTTCATCGTCAATAAGAAGGTCAGAGGGGTACAGTAAACCTGAAGTGAAGCATGGGAATCTATAACTAGTGTCACAGGAATGGTTCAAATCATAGAGAGTTGGAAGTTTCAGTCTTCTTGTACTTAAGTCGGCATTGTGCCTTTTGTATTTCATTCCGATGCACTTTCTGTGTTTCATCGTCAATAAGAAGGTCCGAGGGATATAGTAAACCTCAAGTGAAGCATCGGAATAAAAAACTAGTGTCACAGGAATGGTTCAAAGCATAGAGAGTAGGAAGAGTCAGTCTTCTTGTACTTAAGTCGGCATTGTGCTCATTCTATTTAATACCGATGCGATTTCTGTGTCTCGTCGTCAATAAGAAGGTAGTAGGGACACAGTAAACATGAAGTGAAGCATCGGAATCTATAACTTGTGTCACAGGAATGGTTCAAAACATAGTCAGTAAGAAGAGTCAGTCTTCTTGTACTTAAGTCGGCATTGTGCCTTTTGTATTTAATTCCGATGCAAAATCTGTGTTTCATTGCCAGTAAGAAAGTCCAAGGGATACAGTAAACCTGAAGTGAAGCATCAGAATCTATAACTAGTGTCACAGCAATCGTTCAAAACATAGTCAGTAAGAACAGTCAGTCTTCTTGTACTTAGGTCGGCCTTGTGCCTTTTGTATTTAATTCCGATGCAATATCTGTGTTTCATCGTCAATAAGAAGGTCCAAGGGATAGAGTAAACCTGAAGTGAAGCATCGTAATCTATAACTAGTGTCACAGGAATGGTTCAAAACATAGACAGAAGAAGAGACAGCCTTCTTGTACTTAAGTCGGCATTGTGCCTTTTGTATTTAATTCAGATGCAATTTCTGAGTTTCATCGTCCATAAGAATGGCAGAGGGATACAGTAAACCTGAAGTGAAGCATCGGAATCTTCAACTAGTGTCACAGCAATCGTTCAAAACATAGTCAGTAAGAACAGTCAGTCTTCTTGTACTTAAGTCGGCCTTGTGCCTTTTGTATTAAATTCCGATACAATTTCTGTGTTTCATCGTCAATAAGAAGGTCCAAGGGATACAGTAAACCTGGAGTGAAGCATCGGAATCTGTAACTAGTGTCACAGGAATGGATCAATCATAGACAGTAAGCAGAGACAGTCTTCCTGTACTAAAGTTGGCATTGTGCCTTTTTTATTTAATTCCGATGCAATTCTGTGTTTCATCGACAATAAGAACGTCCAAGGGATACTGTAAACCTAGAGTGAAGCATCGGAATCTATAACTAGTGTCACAGGAATGGTTCGAAACATAGACAGTAAGAAGAGTCAGTCTTCTTGTACTTAATTCGGCATTGTGCGTTTTGTATTTATTTCCGACGCAATTTCTGTGTTTCATCGTCAATAAGAACGTCAGAGGGATACAGTAAACCTGGAGTGAAGCATCGGAATCTATAACTAGTGTCATAGGGATGGTACAAAACATAGACAGTAAGAAGAGTAAGTATTCTTGTACTTAATTTGGCACTGTGCCTTTTGGATTTAATTCCGATGCAATTTCTGTGTTTCATCGTCAATAAGAAGGTCTAAGGGATACAGTAAACCTGAAGTGAAGCATCAGAATCGATAACTAGTGTCACAGGAATGGTTCAAAACATAGTCAGTAAGAAGAGTCAGTCTTCTTGTACTTAATCCGGCATTGTGAATTTTGTATTTAATTCCTCTGCAAATTCTGTGTTTCATCGTCAATAAGAAGGTCAGAGGGATACAGTAAACCTGAAGTGAAGCATCGGAATCTATAACTAGTGTCACAGGAATGGTTCAAAACATAGTCAGTAAGAAGAGTCAGTCTTCTTGTACTTAAGTCGGCATTGTGCCTTTTGTATTTAATTCCGATGCAATTTCTGTGTTTCATCGTCCATAAGAAGGTCCAAGGGATACAGTAAACCTGGAGTGAAGCATCGGAATCTATAACTAGTGACGCAGGGATGGTTCAAACATAGACAGTAAGAAGAGTCTGTATTCTTGTACTTAAGTCGGCATTCTGCCTTTTCTATTTAATTCCGATGCAATTGCTGTGTTTCATCGTCAATAAGAAGGTCCAAGGGATACAGTAAACCTGAAGTGAAGCACCGGAATCTATAACTAGTGCCACAGGAATGGTTCAAAACATAGTCAGTAAGAAGAGTCAGTCTTCTTGTACTTAAGTCGGCATTGTGCCTTTTGTATTTAATTCCGATGCAATTTCTGTGTTTCATCGTCAATAAGGAGGTTCAAGGGATAGAGTAAACCTGGAGTGAAGCATCGGAAACTATAACTAGTGTCACAGGAATGGTTCAAAACATAGTCAGTAAGAAGAGTCAGTCTTCTTGTACTTAAGTCGGCATTGTGCCTTTCGTATTTAATTCCGATGCTATTTTTGTGTTTCATCGTCAATAAGAAGGTCCAAGGGATACAGTAAACCGGGAGTGAAGCATCGGAATCTATAACTAGAGTCACAGAAATGGTTCAAAACATAGTCAGTAACAAGAGTCTGTCTTTTTGTACTTAAGTCGGCAATGTGCCTATTGTATTTAATTCCGATGCAATTTCTGTGTTTCATCGTCAATAAGAAGGTCATAGGGATACAGTAAACCTGAGGTGAAGCATCGGTATCTATAACTAGTGTCACAGGAATGGTTCAAAGCATAGTCAGTAAGCAGAGTCAGTCTTCTTGTAATTAAGTCGGCATTGTGACTTTTGTATTTAATTCCGATGCAATTTCTGTGTTTCATCGTCAATAAGAAGGTCCAAGGGATACAGTAAACCTGGAATGAAGCATCGGAATCTGCAACTAGTGTCACAGGAATGGTTCAAACATAGACAGTAAGCAGAGTCAGTCTTCTTGTACTTATGTCGGCATTGTGCCTTTTTTATTTAATTCCGATGCAATTTCTGCGTTTCATCGTCAATAAGAAGATCCAAGGGATACTGTAAACCTAGAGTGAAGCATCGGAATCTCTAACTAGTGTCACAGGAATGGTTGAAATCATAGACAGTAAGAAGTGTCAGTCTTCTTGTACTTAATTCGGCATTGTGCGTTTTGTATTTAATTCCTACGCAATTTCTGTGTTTTATCGTCAATAAGAACGTCAGAGGGATACAGTAAACCTGGAGTGAAAAAGCGGAATCTATAACTAGTGTCACAGGGATGGTTCAAAACATAGACAGTAAGAAGAGAAAGTATTCTTGTACTTAATTCGGCACTGTGCCTTTTGGATTTAATTCCGATGCAATTTCTGTGTTTCATCGTCAATAAGAAGGTCTAAGGGATACAGTAAACCTGAAGTGTAACATCGGAATCTATAACTAGTGTCACAGGAATGGTTCAAAGCATAGTCTGTAAGAAGAGTCAGTCTTCTTGTACTTAATCCGGCATTGTTGCTTTTGTATTTAATTCCGATGCAGATTCTGTGTTTCATCGTCAATTAGAAGGTCAGAGGGATACAGTAAACCTGAAGTGAAGCTTCGGACTCTATAACTAGTGCCACAGGAATGGTTCAGAACATAGTCAGTAAGAAGAGTCAGTCTTCTTGTACTTTAGTCGGCATTGTGCCTTTTGTATTCAATTCCGACGCAATTTCTGTGTTTCATCGTCAATAAGAAGGTCCAAGGGATACAGTAAACCTGGAGTGAAGCATCGGAATCTATAACTAGTGTCACGGGAATGGTTCAAAACATAGTCAGTAAGAAGAGTCAGTCTTCTTGTACATATGTCGGCATTGTGCCTTTTGTATTTAATCCCGATGCAATATCTATGTTTCATCGTCAAGAAGGAGGTCAGAGGGATACAGTAAACCGGGAGTGAAGCATCGGAATCTATAACTAGTGTCACAGAAATGGTTCAAAACATAGTCAGTAAGAAGAGTCAGTCTTCTTGTACTTAAGTCGGCATTGTGCCTTTTGTATTTAATCCCGATGCAATTTCTGAGTTTCATCGTCAATAAGAAGGTCCAAGGGATACAGTAAACCTGAAGTGAAGCATCGAAATCTACAACTAGTGTCACAGGAATGGTTCAAAACATAGACAGAAGAAGAGACAGCCTTCTTGTACTTAAGTCGGCATTGTGCCTTTTGTATTTAATTCAGATGCAATTTCTGAGATTCAGCGTCCATAAGAAGGGCAGAGGGATACAGTAAACCTGAAGTGAAGCATCGGAATCTATAACTAGTGTCACAGCAATCGTTCAAAGCATAGTCAGTAAGAACAGTCAATCTTCTTGTACTAAAGTAGGCCTTGTGCCTTTTGTATCAAATTCCGATGCAATTTCTGTGTTTCATCGTCAATAAGAAGGTCCAAGGGATACAGTAAACCCGGAGTGAAGCATCGGAATCTGTAACTAGTTTCACAGGAATGGTTCAATCATAGACAGTAAGCAGAGTCAGTCTTCCTGTACTAAATTCGGCATTGTGCCTTTGTATTTAATTCCGATGCAATTTCTGTGTTTCATCGTCGATAAGAAGGTCCAGGGGATACAGTAAACCTAGAGTGAACCATCGGAATCTATAACCAGTGTCACAGGAAAGAATCAAACATAGTGTGTAAGAAGAGTCAGTCTTCTTGTAGTAAATTCGGCATTGTGCCTTTGTATTTAATTGCAATGCAATTTCTGTGTTTCATCGTCGATAAGAAGGTCCAGGGGATACAGTAAACCTGGAGTGAAGCATCGGAATCTATAACTAGTGTCACAGGAGTGGTTCAACACATAGACAGTAAGAAGAGTCAGTCTTCCTGGACTTAAGTCGGTTTTGTGCCTTTTCTATTTAATTACGATGCAATTTCTGTGTTTCATCGTCAATAAGAAGGTCAGAGGGGTACAGTAAACCTGAAGTGAAGCATGGGAATCTATAACTAGTGTCACAGGAATGGTTCAAATCATAGAGAGTTGGAAGATTCAGTCTTCTTGTACTTAAGTCGGCATTGTGCCTTTTGTATTTAGTTCCGATGCAAAATCTGTGTTTCATCGCCAATAAGAAGGTCCAAGGGACACAGTAAACCAGAAGTGAAGCATCAGAATCTATAACTAGTGTCACAGCAATCGTTCAAAACATAGTCAGTAAGAACAGTCAGTCTTCTTGTACTTAAGTCGGCCTTGTGCCTTTTGTATTTAATTCCGATGCAATATCTGTGTTTCATCGTCAATAAGAAGGTCCAAGGGATACAGTAAACCTGAAGTGAAGCATCTAAATCTATAACTAGTGTCACAGGAATGGTTCAAAACATAGACAGAAGAAGAGACAGCCTTCTTGTAATTAAGTCGGCATTGTGCCTTTTGTATTTAATTCAGATGCAATTTCTGAGTTTCATCGTCCATAAGAAGGGCAGAGGGATACAGTAAACCTGAAGTGAAGCATCGGAATCTTCAACTAGTGTCACAGCAATCGTTCAAAACATAGTCAGTAAGAACAGTCAGTCTTCTTGTACTTAAGTCGGCCTTGTGCCTTTTGTATTAAATTCCGATGCAATTTCTGTGTTTCATCGTCAATAAGAAGGTCCAAGGGATACAGTAAACCTGGAGTGAAGCATCGGAATCTGTAACTAGTGTCACAGGAATGGTTCAATCATAGACAGTAAGCAGAGACAGTCTTCCTGTACTAAAGTTGGCATAGTGCCTTTTTTATTTAATTCAGATCCAATTTCTGTGTTTCATCGACAATAAGAACGTCCAAGGGATACTGTAAACCTAGAGTGATGCATCGGAATCTATAACTAGTGTCACAGGAATGGTTCAAACATAGTCAGTAAGAAGAGTCAGTCTTCTTGTACTTAATCCGGCATTGTGAATTTTGTATTTAATTCCGATGCAAATTCTGTGTTTTATCGTCAATAAGAAGGTCAGAGGGATACAGTAAACCTGAAGTGAAGCATCGGAATCTATAACTAGTGTCACAGGAATGGTTCAAAACATAGTCAGTAAGAAGAGTCAGTCTTCTTGTACTTGAGTCGGCATTGTGCCTTTTGTATTTAATTCCGATGCAATTTCTGTGTTTCATCGTCCATAAGAAGGTCCAAGGGATACAGTAAACCTGGAGTGAAGCATCGGAATCTATAACTAGTGACGCAGGGATGGTTCAAACATAGACAGTAAGAAGAGTCAGTATTCTTGTACTTAAGTCGGCATTCTGCCTTTTCTATTTAATTCCGATGCAATTGCTGTGTTTCATCGTCAATAAGAAGGTCCAAGGGATACAGTAAACCTGAAGTGAAGCACCGGAATCTATAACTAGTGTCACAGGAATGGTTCAAAACATAGTCAGTAAGAAGAGTCGGTCTTCTTGTACTTAAGTCGGCATTGTGCCTTTTGTATTTAATTCGGATGCAATTTCTGTGTTTCATCGTCAATAAGGAGGTTCAAGGGATAGAGTAAACCTGGAGTGAAGCATCGGAATCTATAACTAGTGTCACAGGAATGGTTCAAAACATAATCAGTAAGAAGAGTCAGTCTTCTTGTACTTAAGTCGGCATTGTGCCTTTTGTATTTAATTCCGATGCTATTTTTGTGTTTCATCGTCAATAAGAAGGTCATAGGGATACAGTAAACCTGAGGTGAAGCATCGGTATCTATAACTAGCGTCACAGGAATGGTTCAAGGCATAGTCAGTAAGCAGAGTCAGTCTTCTTGTAATTAAGTCGGCATTGTGACTCTTGTATTTAATTCCGATGCAATTTCTGTGTTTCATCGTCAATAAGAAGGTCCAAGGGATACAGTAAACATGGAATGAAGCATCGGAATCTGCAACTAGTGTCACAGGAATGGTTCAAACATAGACAGTAAGCAGAGTCAGTCTTCTTGTACTTATGTCGGCATTGTGCCTTTTTTATTTAATTCCGATGCAATTTCTGCGTTTCATCGTCAATAAGAAGATCCAAGGGATACTGTAAACCTAGAGTGAAGCATCGGAATCTCTAACTAGTGTCACAGGAATGGTTGAAATCATAGACAGTAAGAAGTGTCAGTCTTCTTGTACTTAATTCGGCATTGTGCGTTTTGTATTTAATTCCTACGCAATTTCTGTGTTTTATCGTCAATAAGAACGTCAGAGGGATACAGTAAACCTGGAGTGAAAAAGCGGAATCTATAACTAGTGTCACAGCAATCGTTCAAAGCATAGTCAGTAAGAACAGTCAATCTTCTTGTACTAAAGTAGGCCTTGTGCCTTTTGTATCAAATTCCGATGCAATTTCTGTGTTTCATCGTCAATAAGAAGGTCCAAGGGATACAGTAAACCCGGAGTGAAGCATCGGAATCTGTAACTAGTTTCACAGGAATGGTTCAATCATAGACAGTAAGCAGAGTCAGTCTTCCTGTACTAAATTCGGCATTGTGCCTTTGTATTTAATTCCGATGCAATTTCTGTGTTTCATCGTCGATAAGAAGGTCCAGGGGATACAGTAAACCTAGAGTGAACCATCGGAATCTATAACTAGTGTCACAGGAAAGAATCAAACATAGTGTGTAAGAAGAGTCAGTCTTCTTGTAGTAAATTCGGCATTGTGCCTTTGTATTTAATTGCAATGCAATTTCTGTGTTTCATCGTCAATAAGAAGGTCAGAGGGGTACAGTAAACCTGAAGTGAAGCATGGGAATCTATAACTAGTGTCACAGGAATGGTTCAAATCATAGAGAGTTGGAAGATTCAGTCTTCTTGTACTTAAGTCGGCATTGTGCCTTTTGTATTTAGTTCCGATGCAAAATCTGTGTTTCATCGCCAATAAGAAGGTCCAAGGGACACAGTAAACCAGGAGTGAAGCATCAGAATCTATAACTAGTGTCACAGCAATCGTTCAAAACATAGTCAGTAAGAACAGTCAGTCTTCTTGTACTTAAGTCGGCCTTGTGCCTTTTGTATTTAATTCCGATGCAATATCTGTGTTTCATCGTCAATAAGAAGGTCCAAGGGATACAGTAAACCTGAAGTGAAGCACCTAAATCTATAACTAGTGTCACAGGAATGGTTCAAAACATAGACAGAAGAAGAGACAGCCTTCTTGTACTTAAGTCGGCATTGTGCCTTTTGTATTTAATTCAGATGCAATTTCTGAGTTTCATCGTCCATAAGAAGGGCAGAGGGATACAGTAAACCTGAAGTGAAGCATCGGAATCTTCAACTAGTGTCACAGCAATCGTTCAAAACATAGTCAGTAAGAACAGTCAGTCTTCTTGTACTTAAGTCGGCCTTGTGCCTTTTGTATTAAATTCCGATGCAATTTCTGTGTTTCATCGTCAATAAGAAGGTCCAAGGGATACAGTAAACCTGGAGTGAAGCATCGGAATCTGTAACTAGTGTCACAGGAATGGTTCAATCATAGACAGTAAGCAGAGACAGTCTTCCTGTACTAAAGTTGGCATAGTGCCTTTTTTATTTAATTCAGATCCAATTTCTGTGTTTCATCGACAATAAGAACGTCCAAGGGATACTGTAAACCTAGAGTGAAGCATCGGAATCTATAACTAGTGTCACAGGAATGGTTCGAAACATAGACAGTAAGAAGAGTCAGTCTTCTTGTACTTAATTCGGCATTGTGCGTTTTGTATTTAATTCCGACGCAATTTCTGTGTTTCATCGTCAATAAGAACGTCAGAGGGATACAGTAAACCTGGAGTGAAGCATCGGAATCTATAACTAGTGTCACAGGGATGGTACAAAACATAGACAGTAAGAAGAGTAAGTATTCTTGTACTTAATTCGGCACTGTGCCTTTTGGATTTAATTCCGATGCAATTTCTGTGATTCATCGTCAATAAGAAGGTCTAAGGGATACAGTTAACCTGAAGTGAAGCATCAGAATTTATAACTAGTGTCACAGGAATGGTTCAAACATAGTCAGTAAGAAGAGTCAGTCTTCTTGTACTTAATCCGGCATTGTGAATTTTGTATTTAATTCCGATGCAAATTCTGTGTTTTATCGTCAATAAGAAGGTCAGAGTGATACAGTAAACCTGAAGTGAAGCATCGGAATCTATAACTAGTGTCACAGGAATGGTTCAAAACATAGTCAGTAAGAAGAGTCAGTCTTCTTGTACTTAAGTCGGCATTGTGCCTTTTGTATTTAATTCCGATGCAATTTCTGTGTTTCATCGTCCATAAGAAGGTCCAAGGGATACAGTAAACCTGGAGTGAAGCATCGGAATCTATAACTAGTGACGCAGGGATGGTTCAAACATAGACAGTAAGAAGAGTCAGTATTCTTGTACTTAAGTCGGCATTCTGCCTTTTCTATTTAATTCCGATGCAATTGCTGTGTTTCATCGTCAATAAGAAGGTCCAAGGGATACAGTAAACCTGAAGTGAAGCACCGGAATCTATAACTAGTGTCACAGGAATGGTTCAAAACATAGTCAGTAAGAAGAGTCGGTCTTCTTGTACTTAAGTCGGCATTGTGCCTTTTGTATTTAATTCGGATGCAATTTCTGTGTTTCATCGTCAATAAGGAGGTTCAAGGGATAGAGTAAACCTGGAGTGAAGCATCGGAATCTATAACTAGTGTCACAGGAATGGTTCAAAACATAATCAGTAAGAAGAGTCAGTCTTCTTGTACTTAAGTCGGCATTGTGCCTTTTGTATTTAATTCCGATGCTATTTTTGTGTTTCATCGTCAATAAGAAGGTCATAGGGATACAGTAAACCTGAGGTGAAGCATCGGTATCTATAACTAGCGTCACAGGAATGGTTCAAGGCATAGTCAGTAAGCAGAGTCAGTCTTCTTGTAATTAAGTCGGCATTGTGACTTTTGTATTTAATTCCGATGCAATTTCTGTGTTTCATCGTCAATAAGAAGGTCCAAGGGATACAGTAAACATGGAATGAAGCATCGGAATCTGCAACTAGTGTCACAGGAGTGGTTCAAACATAGACAGTAAGCAGAGTCAGTATTCTTGTACTTATGTCGGCATTGTGCCTTTTTTATTTAATTCCGATGCAATTTCTGCGTTTCATCGTCAATAAGAAGATCCAAGGGATACTGTAAACCTAGAGTGAAGCATCGGAATCTCTAACTAGTGTCACAGGAATGGTTGAAATCATAGACAGTAAGAAGTGTCAGTCTTCTTGTACTTAATTCGGCATTGTGCGTTTTGTATTTAATTCCGACGCAATTTCTGTGTTTTATCGTCAATAAGAACGTCAGAGGGATACAGTAAACCTGGAGTGAAAAATCGGAATCTATAACTAGTGTCACAGGGATGGTTCAAAAGATAGACAGTAAGAAGAGAAAGTATTCTTGTACTTAATTCGGCACTGTGCCTTTTGGATTTAATTCCGATGCAATTTCTGTGTTTCATCGTCAATAAGAAGGTCTAAGGGATACAGTAAACCTGAAGTGTAACATCGGAATCTATAACTAGTGTCACAGGAATGGTTCAAAGCATAGTCTGTAAGAAGAGTCAGTCTTCTTGTACTTAATGCGGCATTGTTGCTTTTGTATTTAATTCCGATGCAATTTCTGTGTTTCATCGTCAATAAGAAGGTCAGAGGGATACAGTAAACCTGAAGTGAAGCTTCGGACTCTATAACTAGTGTCACAGGAATGGTTCAGAACATAGTCAGTAAGAAGAGTCAGTCTTCTTGTACTTAAGTAGGCAATGTGCCTTTTGTATTTAATTCCGACGCAATTTCTGTGTTTCATCGTCAATAAGAAGGTCCAAGGGATACAGTAAACCTGGAGTGAAGCATCGGAATCTATAACTAGTGTCACGGGAATGGTTAGAACATAGCCAGTAAGAAGAGTCAGTCTTCTTGTACATATGTCGGCATTGTGCCTTTTGTATTTAATCCCGATGCAATATCTATGTTTCATCGTCAAGAAGGAGGTCAGAGGGATACAGTAAACTGGGAGTGAAGCATCGGAATCTATAACTAGTGTCACAGAAATGGTTCAAAACATAGTCAGTAAGAAGAGTCAGTCTTCTTGTACTTAAGTCGGCATTGTGCCTTTTGTATTTAATTCCGATGCAATTTCTGAGTTTCATCGTCAATAAGAAGGTCCAAGGGATACAGTAAACCTGGAGTGAAGCATCGGAATCTATAACTAGTGTCACAGGAGTGAATCAAAGCATAGTCAGTAAGAAGAGTCAGTCTTCTTGTACTAAAGTTGGCATTGTGTGTTTTGTATTTAATTCCGATGCAATTTCTGTGTTTCGTCGTCAATAAGAAGCTCCAAGGGATACAGTAAACCTGGAGTGAAGAATCGGAATCTATGACTAGTGTCACAGGGATGGTTCAAATCATAGTCAGTAAAATGGGTCAGTCTTCTTGTACTTAAGTTGGCATTGCGCCTTTTGTATTTAATTCCGATGCAATTAGTGTGTTTCATCGTCAATAAGAAAGTCCAAGGGATACAGTGAACCAGAAGTGAAGCATCGGAATCTATAACTAGTGTCACAGGAATGGCTCAAAACATAGACAGTAGGAAGAGTCAGTCTTCCTGTACTTAAGTCGGTATTGAGCCTTTTCTATTTAATTCCGATGCAATTTCTGTGTTTCATCGTCAATAAGAAGGTCAGAGGGATTCAGTAAAACAGAAGTGAAGCATGGGATTCTGTAACTAGAGTCAAAGGAATGGTTCAAATCATAGAGAGTTCGAAGATTCAGTCTTCTTGTACTGAAGTCGGCATTGTGCCATTTGTATTTCATTCCGATGCAATTTCTGAGTTTCATCGTCAATAAGGAGGTCCAAGGAATAGAGTAATCCTGGAGTGAAGCATCGGAATCTATAACTAGTGTCACAGGAATGGTTCAAAACATAGTCAGTAAGAAGAGTCAGTCTTCTTGTACTTAAGTCGGCATTGTGCCTTTTGTATTTAATTCCGATGCTATTTTAGTGTTTCATCGTCAATAAGAAGGTCCAAGGGATACAGTAAACCTGAAGTGAAGCATCGTATCTATAACTAGTGTCACAGGAATGCTTCAAAACTTAGACAGTAGGAAGAGACAGTCTTCTTGTACTTAAGTCGGCATTGTGCCTTTTTTATTTAATTCTGATGCAATTTCTGTGTTTCATCGTCAATATGAAGATCCAAGGGATACAGTAAACCTGGAGTGAGGCATCGGAATCTATAACTACTGTCACAGGAATGGTTCAAATCGCCGACAGTTACAAGAGTCAGTCATCTTGTACTTAATTCGGCATTGTGCCTTTAGTATTTAATTCCTATGCAATTTCTGTGTTTCATCGACTATAAGAAGGTCGGAGGGATACAGAAAATCAGAAGTCTAGCATCGGAATCTATAACTAGTGTCACAGGAATGGTTCAAAACATAGACAGTAAGAAGAGTCAGTCTTCTTGTACTTACGTCGGCATTGTGCCTTTTTTATTTAATTCCGATGCAATTTCTGTCTTTCATCGTCAATAAGAAGGTCAGAGGGATACTGTAAACCAGAAGTGTAGCATGGGATTCTATAACTTGTGTCAAAGGAATGGTTCAAATCATAGAGAGTTGGAAGATTCAGTCTTCTTGTACTTAAGTCGGCATTGTGCCATTTGTATTTCATTCCGATGCAATTTCTGAGTTTCATCGTCCATAAGAAGGTCCGAGGGATACAGTAATCCTCAAGTGTAGCATCGGAATAAAAAACTAGTGTCACAGGAATGGTTCAAAGCATAGAGAGTAGGAAGAGTCAGTCTTCTTGTACTTAAGTCGGCATTGTGCATATTCTATTTAATACCGATGCGATTTCTGAGTCTCATCGTCAATAGGAAGGTCCAAGCGACACAGTAAACCTGAAGTGAAGCATCGGAATCTATAACTAGTGTCACAGGAATGGTTCAAAACATAGTCAGTAAGAAGAGTCAGTCTGATTGTACTTAAGACGGCATTGTGCCATTTGTATTTATTTCCGATGCAATTTCTGTGTTTAATCGTCAATATGAAGGTCCAAGGGATACAGTAAACCTAGAGTGAATCATCGGAATCTATAACTAGTGTCACAGGAATGGTTCAAAACATAGACAGTAAGATGAGTCAGACTTGTAGTACTTAAGTCGGCATTGTGCCCTTTGGTGTTTAATTCCGATGCAAAATCTGTGTTTCATCGCCAATAGGAAGGTCCAAGCGATACAGTATACCTGAAGTGAAGCATCAGAATCTATAACTAGTGTCACAGGAATCGTTTAAAACATAGTCAGTAAGAAGAGTCAGTCCTCTTGTACTTTTGTCGGCCTTGTGCCGTTTGTATTCAATTCCGATGCAATTTCAGCGTTTCATCGTCAATAAGAAGGTCCAAGGCATACAGTAAACCTGAAGTGAAGCATCGAAATCTATAACTAGTGTCACAGGAATGGTTCAAAACATAGACAGAAGAAGAGTCAGTCTTCTTGTACTTAAGTCGGGATTGTTCCTTTTGTATTAAATTCAGATGCAATTTCTGTGTTTCATCGTCCATAAGTAGGGCAGAGGGATACAGTAAACCTGAAGTGACGCATCGGAATCTATAACTAGTGTCACAGGAATGGTTCAAAACATAGAGCGTAGGAAGAGTCAGTCTTCTTATACTTAAGTCGGCATTGTGCCTTTTCTATTTAATTCCGATTCAATTGCTGTGTTTCATCGTCAATAAGAAGGTCCTAGGGATACAGTAAACCTGAGGTGAAGCTTCGGTATCTATAACTAGTGTCACAGGAATGGTTCAAAGAATAGTCAGTAAGAAGAGTCAGTCTTCTTGTACTTAAGTCGGCAATGTGCCTTTTGTATTAAATTCCGATGCAATTTCTGTGTTTCATCGTCAATAAGAAGGTCCGAGGGATACAGTAAACCTGGAGTGAAGCATCGGAATCTGTAACTAGTGTCACAGGAATGGTTCAAATATAGACAGTAAGCAGAGTCAGTCTTCTTGTACTTAAGTCGGCATTGTGCCTTTTTTATTTAATTCCGGGCAATTTCTTTGTTTCATCGTCAATAAGAAGGTCCAAGGGATACTGTAAACCTAGTGTGAAGCATCGGAATCCATAACTAGTGTCACAGGAATGGTTCAAAAATAGACAGTAAGAAGAGTCAGTCTTCTTGTACTTAATTCGGCATTGTGCGTTTTGTATTTAATTCCGACGCAATTTCTGTGCTTCATCGTCAATAAGAACGTCAGAGGGATACAGTAAACCTGAAGTGAAGCATCGGAATCTGTAACTAGTGTCACAGGAATGGTTCAAACATAGTCAGTAAGAAGAGTCAATCTTCTTGCACTTAGGTCGGCATTGTGCCTTTTGTATTTAATTCCGATGCAATTTCTGTGTTTCATCGTCAATAAGAAGGTCCAAGGGATACAGTAAACCTGAAGTGAAGCATCGTATCTATAACTAGTGTCACAGGAATGGTTCAAAACTTAGACAGTAGGAAGAGACAGTCTTCTTGTACTTAAGTCGGCATTGTGCCTTTTTTATTTAATTGTGATGCAATTTCTGTGTTTCATCGTCAATATGAAGATCCAAGGGATACAGTAAACCTGGAGTGAGGCATCGGAATCTATAACTACTGTCACAGGAATGGTTCAAATCGCCGACAGTTACAAGAGTCAGTCATCTTGTACTTAATTCGGCATTGTGCCTTTAGTATTTAATTCCTATGCAATTTCTGTGTTTCATCGACTATAAGAAGGTCAGAGGGATACAGAAAATCAGAAGTCTAGCATCGGAATCTATAACTAGTGTCACAGGAATGGTTCAAAACATAGACAGTAAGAAGAGTCAGTCTTCTTGTACTTACGTCGCCATTGTGCCTTTTTTATTTAATTCCGATGCAATTTCTGTCTTTCATCGTCAATAAGAAGGTCAGAGGGATACTGTAAACCAGAAGTGTAGCATGGGATTCTGTAACTTGTGTCAAAGGAATGGTTCAAATCATAGAGAGTTGGAAGATTCTGTCTTCTTGTACTTAAGTCGGCATTGTGCCATTTGTATTTCATTTCGATGCAATTTCTGAGTTTCATCGTCCATAAGAAGGTCCGAGGGATACAGTAATCCTCAAGTGTAGCATCGGAATAAAAAACTAGTGTCACAGGAATGGTTCAAAACATAGAGAGTAGGAAGAGTCAGTCTTCTTGTACTTAAGACGGCATTGTGCCATTTGTATTTGATACCGATGCAATTTCTGTGTTTAATCGTCAATATGAAGGTCCAAGGGATACAGTAAACCTGGAGTGAATCATCGGAAACTATAACTAGTGTCACAGGAATGGTTCAAAACATAGACAGTAAGATGAGTCAGACTTGTAGTACTTAAGTCGGCATTGTGCCCTTTGGTGTTTAATTCCGATGCAAAATCTGCGTTTCATCGATAATAAGAAGGTCCAAGGGATACAGTATACCTGAAGTGAAGCATCAGAATCTATAACTAGTGTCACAGGAATCGTTTAAAACATAGTCAGTAAGAAGAGTCAGTCCTCTTGTACTTTTGTCGGCCTTGTGCCGTTTGTATTTAATTCCGATGCAATTTCAGTGTTTCATCGTCAATAAGAAGGTCCAAGGCATACAGTAAACCTGAAGTGAAGCATCGAAATCTATAACTAGTGTCACAGGAATGGTTCAAAACATAGACAGAAGAAGAGTCAGTCTTCTTGTACTTAAGTCGGCATTGTGCCTTTTTTATTTAATTCCGGGCAATTTCTTTGTTTCATCGTCAATAAGAAGGTCCAAGGGATACTGTAAACCTAGAGTGAAGCATCGGAATCCATAACTAGTGTCACAGGAATGGTTCAAAACATAGACAGTAAGAAGAGTCAGTCTTCTTGTACTTAATTCGGCATTGTGCGTTTTGTATTTAATTCCGACACAATTTCTGTGTTTCATCGTCAATAAGAACGTCAGAGGGATACAGCAAACCTGAAGTGAAGCATCGGAATCTGTAACTAGTGTCACAGGAATGGTTCAAAACATAGTCAGTAAGAAGAGTCAGTCTTCTTGCACTTAAGTCGGCATTGTGCCTTTTGTATTTAATTCCGATGCAATTTCTGTGTTTCATCGTCAACAAGAAGGTCCAAGGGATACAGTAAACCTGAATTGAAGCACCGGATTCTATAACTAGTGTCACAGGAATGGTTCAAATCATAGTCAGTAAGAAGAGTCAGTCTTCTTGTACTTAAGTTGGCATTCTGCCTCTTGTATTTAATTCCGATGCAATTTCTGTGTTTCGTCGTCAATAAGAAGCTCCAAGGGATACAGTAAACCTGAAGTGAAGCATCGGAATCTATGACTAGTGTCACAGGAATGGTTCAACTCATAGTCAGTAAGAAGAGTCAGTCTTCTTGTATTTAAGTCGGCATTGTACCTTTTTTATTTAATTCTGATGCAATTTCTGTGCTTCATCGTCAATATGAAGGTCCAAGGGATGCAGTGAACCTGGAGTGAGGCATCGGAATCTATAACTACTGTCACAGGAATGGGGCAAAACACCGACAGTACTAAGAGTCAGTCATCTTGTACTTAATTCGGCATTGTGCCTTTAGTATTTAATTCCTATTCAATTTCTGTGTATCATCGTCAATAAGAAGGTCAGAGGGATACAGTAAATCAGAAGTCTAGCATCGGTATCTATAAGTAGTGTCACAGGAATGGTTCAAAACATGGTCAGTAAGAAGAGTCAGTCTTCTTGTACTTACGTCGGCATTGTGCCTTTTTTATTTAATTCCGATGCAATTTCTGTGTTTCATCGTCAATAAGAAGGTCAGAGGGATGCAGTAAACCTGAAGTGAAGCATCGGAATCTATAACTAGTGTCACAGGAATGGTTCAAAACATAGACAGTAGGAGGAGTCAGTCTTCTTGTACTTAAGTCTTCATTGTGCCTTTTCTATTTAACTCCGATTCAATTTCTGTGTTTCATCGTCAATAAGAAGGTCCAACGGATATAGTAAACCTGGAGTGAAGCATCGGAACCTATAACTAGTTTCACAGGAATGGTTCAAAACATAGACAGTAAGACGAGTCAGTCTTCTTGTACTTAAGTCGGCATTGTGCCTTTTTTATTTAATTCCGATGCAATTTCTGTGTTTCGTCGACAATAAGGAGCTCCACAGGATACAGTAAACCTTGAGTGAAGCATCGGAATCTATAACTAGTGTCACAGGAATGGTTCAAATCATCGATAGTAAGAAGAGACAGTCTTCTTGTACTTAATTCGGCATTGTGCCTTTAGTATTTAATTCCGATGCAATTTCAGTGTTTCATCGTCAATAAGAATGTCAGAGGGATACAGTAAACTTGAAGTGAAGCATTGGAATCTATAACTAGTGTCACAGGAATGTTTCAAAATATAGTCAGTAAGAAGAATCAGTCTACTTGTACTTAAGTCGGCATTGTGCCTTTTGTATTTAATTCCGATGCAATTTCTGTTTTTCATCGTCACTAAGAAGGTGCAGGGGATCCTGTGAACCTGGAGTGAAGAATCGGAATCTATAACTAGAGACACAGGAATGGTTCAAAACATCGACAGTAGGAAGAGTCAGTCTTCTTGTACTTAATTCGGCATTGTGCCTTTAGTATTTAATTCAGATGCAATTTCTGTGTTTCATCGTCAATAAGAAGGACAGAGGGATACAGTAAATCTGAAGTCTAGCATCGGAATCTATAACTAGTCTCACAGGAATGTTTCAAAACATAGTCAGTAAGAAGCGACAGTCTTCTTGTACTTAAGTCGGCATTGTGCCTTTTGTATTTAATTCCGATGCAATTTCTGTGTTTCATCGTCAATAAGAAGCTCCAAGGGATACAGTAAACCTGAAGTGAAGCATCGGAATCTATGACTAGTGTCACAGGAATGGTTCAACTCATAGTCAGTAAGAAGAGTCAGTCTTCTTGTATTTAAGTCGGCATTGTGCCTTTTCTATTTAACTCCGATGCAATTTCTGTGTTTCATCGTCAATACGAAGGTCCAAGGGATATAGTAAACCTGGAGTGAAGCATCGGAACCTATAACTACTGTCACAGGAATGGTTCAAAACATAGACAGTAAGAAGAGTCAGTCTTCTTGTACTTAAGTCGGCATTGTGCCTTTAGTATTTAATTCCGATTCAATTTCTGTGTTTCATCGTCAAAAAGAAGGTCAGAGGGATACAGTAAATCTGAAGTGAAGCATCGGAATCTATAACTAGTGTCACAGGAATGGTTCAAAACATAGTCAGTGAGAAGAGTCAGTCTTCTTGTACTTAAGTCGGCATTGTGCATTTTGTATTTAATTCCGATGCAATTTCTGTGTTTCATCGTCGATAAGAAGGTCAGAGGGATGCAGTAACCCTGAAGTGAAGCATCGGAATCTATAACTAGTGTCACAGGAATGGTTCAAAACATAGACAGTAAGAAGAGTCAGTCTTCTTGTACTTAAGTCGGCATTGTGCCTTTTTTATTTAATTCCGATGCAATTTCTGTGTTTCATCGTCAATAAGAATGTCCAAGGGATACAGTAAACCTGGAGGGAAGCATCGGAATCTATAACTAGAGTCACAGGAATGGTTTAAAGCATCGACAGTCAGAAGAGACAGTCTTCTTGTACTTAATTCGGCATTGTGCCTTTAGTATTTGGTTCCGATGCAATTTCTGTGTTTCATCGTCAATAAGAAGGTGTAAGGGATACAGTAAACCTTAAGTGAAGCATCAGAATCTATAACTAGTGTAACAGGAATGGTTCAAAACATAGTCCGTAAGAAGAGTCAGTCTTCTTGTACTTAAGTCGGCATTGTGCCTTTTGTATTTAATTCCGATGCAATTTCTGTGTTTCACCGTCAGTAAGAATTTCCAAGGGATACAGTAAACCTGGAGTGAAGCATCGGAATCTATAACTAGTGTCACATGAATGGTTCAAAACATAGACAGTAAGAAGAGTCTCTCTTCTTGTACTTAATCCGGCATTGTGCCTTTTGTATTTAATTCCGATGCAATTTCTGTGTTTCATCGTCAATAAGAATGTCACAGGGATACAGTAAACCTGAAGTGAAGCATCGGAATCTATAACTAGTGTCACAGGAATGGTTCAAAATATAGTCAGTAAGAAGAATCAGTCTTCTTGTACTTAAGTCGGCATTGTGCCTTTTGTATTTTATTCCTATGCAATTTCTGTGTTTCATCGTGAATAAGAAGGTCCAAGGGATACAGTAAACCTGGAGTGAAGCATCGGAATCTGTAACTAGTGACACTGGGATGGTTCAAAACATCGACAGTAAGATGAGTCAGTATTCTTGTACTTAAGTCGGCATTGTGTCTTTTGTATTTAATTCCGATGCAATTTCTGTGATTCATCGTCAATAAGAAGGTTCAAGGGATACAGTAAACCTGAATTGAAGCACCGGATTCTATAACTAGTGTCACAGGAATGGTTCAAATCATAGACTGTGCGATGAGTCAATCTTCTCGTACTTAAGTCGGCATTGTGCCTTTTGTATTTAATTCCGATGCAATTTCTGTGTTTCATCGTCAATAAGAAGGTCAGAGGGATACAGTAAATCTGAAGTGAAGCATCGGAATCTATAACTAGTGTCACAGGAATGGTTCAAAACATAGTCAGTGAGAAGAGTCAGTCTTCTTGTACTTAAGTCGGCATTGTGCATTTTGTATTTAATTCCGATGCAATTTCTGTGTTTCATCGTCGATAAGAAGGTCAGAGGGATGCAGTAAACCTCAAGTGCAGCATCGGAATCAATAACTAGTGTCACAGGAATGGTTCAAAACATAGACAGTAGGAAGAGTCAGTCTTCTTGTACTTAAGTCGGCATTGTGCCTTTTCTATTTAACTCCGATTCAATTTCTGTGTTTCATCGTCAATAAGAAGGTCTATGGGATATAGTAAACCTGGAGTGAAGCATCGGAATCTATAACTAGTGTCACAGGAATGGTTCAAAACATAGACAGTAAGAAGAGTCAGTCTTCTTGTACTTAAGTCGGCATTGTGCCTTTTTTATTTAATTCCGATGCAATTTCTGTGTTTCATCGTCAATAAGAATGTCCAAGGGATACAGTAAACCTGGAGTGAAGCATCGGAATCTATAACTAGAGTCACAGGAATGGTTTAAAGCATCGACAGTAAGAAGAGACAGTCTTCTTGTACTTAATTCGGCATTGTGCCTTTAGTATTTAATTCTGATGCAATTTCTGTGTTTCATCGTCAATAAGAAGGTCAGAGGGATACAGTAAATCTGAAGTGAAGCATCGGAATCTATAACTAGTGTCACAGGAATGGTTCAAAACATAGTCAGTGAGAAGAGTCAGTCTTCTTGTACTTAAGTCGGCATTGTGCATTTTGTATTTAATGCCGATGCAATTTCTGTGTTTCATCGTCAATAAGAAGGTCTAAGGGATACAGTAAACCTTAAGTGAAGCATCAGAATCTATAACTAGTGTAACAGGAATGGTTCAAAACATAGTCCGTAAGAAGAGTCAGTCTTCTTGTACTTAAGTCGGCATTGTGCCTTTTGTATTTAATTCCGATGCAATTTCAGTGTTTCATCGTCAGTAAGAATTTCCAAGGGATACAGTAAACCTGGAGTGAAGCATCGGAATCTATAACTAGTGTCACATGAATGGTTCAAAACATAGACCGTAAGAAGAGTCTGTCTTCTTGTACTTTATCCGGCATTGTGCCTTTTGTATTTAATTCCGATGCAATTTCTGTGTTTCATCGTCAGTACGAATGTCACAGGGATACAGTAAACCTGAAATGAAGCATCGGAATCTATAACTAGTGACACAGGGATCGTTCAAAACATAGACAGTAAAAAGAGTCAGTATTCTTGTACTTAAGTCGGCATTGTGCCTTTTGTATTTAATTCCTATTCAATTTCTGTGTTTCATCGACAATAAGAAGGTCCAAGGGATACAGTAAACATGGAGTGAAGCATCGGAATCTATAACTACTGTTACGGGAATGGTTCTAATCATCGACAGTAAGAAGAGTCAGTCTTCTTGTACTTAATTCGGCATTGTGCCTTTAGTATTTAATTCCGATGCAATTTCTGTGTTTGATCGTTAATAAGAAGGTCAGAGGTATACAGTAAATCTGAAGTCAAGCATCGGAATCTATAACTAGTGTCACAGGAATGGTTCAAAACATAGTCAGTAAGAAGAGTCAGTCTTCTTGTACTTCAGTCGGCATTGTGCCTTTTGTATTTAATACCGATGCAAGTTCTCTGTTTCATCGTCAATAAGAAGGTCCAAGGGATACAATAAACCTGGAGTGAAGCACCGGAATCTATAATTAGTGACACAGGGATCGTTCAAAACATAGACAGTAAGAAGAGTCAGTATTCTTGTACTTAAGTCGGCATTGTGCCTTTAGTATTTAATTCCGATGCAATTTCTGTGTTTCATCGTTAATAAGAAGGTCAGAGGTATACAGTAAATCTGAAGTCAAGCATCGGAATCTATAACTAGTGTCACAGGAATGGTTCAAAACATAGTCAGTAAGAAGAGTCAGTCTTCTTGTACTTCAGTCGGCATTGTGCCTTTTGTATTTAATACCGATGCAAGTTCTGTGTTTCATCGTCAATAAGAAGGTCCAAGGGATACAATAAACCTGGAGTGAAGCATCGGAATCTATATCTAGTGACACAGGGATCGTTCAAAACATAGACAGTAGGAAGAGTCAGTATTCTTGTACTTAAGTCGGCATTGTGCCTTTTGTATTTAATTCCGATGCAATTTCTGTGTTTCATCGTCAATAAGAAGGTCCAAGGGATACAGCAAACCGGGAGTGAAGCATCGGAATCAATAAGTAGTGTCACAGAAATGGTTCAAACATAGTCAGTAAGAAGAGTCAGTGTTCTTGTACTTAAGTCGGCATTGTGCCATTTGTATTTAATTCCGATGCAATTTCTGTGTTTCATCGTCAATAAGAAGATCCACGGGGTACAGTAAACCTGGAGTGAAGCATCGGAATCAATAACTAGTGTCACAGGAATGAATCAAAACATAGTCAGTAAGAAGAGTCAGTCTTCTTGTACTAAAGTCGGCTTTGTGCATTTTGTATTTAATACCGATGCAAGTTCTGTGTTTCATCGTCAATAAGAAGGTCCAAGGGATACAATAAACCTGGAGTGAAGCATCGGAATCTATAACTACTGACACAGGGATCGTTCAAAACATAGACAGTAAGAAGAGTCAGTATTCTTGTACTTAAGTCGCCATTGTGCCTCTTGTATTTAATTCCGATGCAATTTCTGTGTTTCAACGTCAATAAGAAGGTCCAAGGGATACAGTACACCGGGAGTGAAGCATCGGAATCGATAACTAGTGGCACAGAAGTGGTTCAAAACATAGTCAGTAAGAAGAGTCAGTCTTCTTGTACTTAAGTCGGCATTGTGCCTTTTGTATTTAATTCCGATGCAATGTCTGTGCTCCCTCGTAATTAAGAAGGTCCAAGGGATACAGTAAACCTGGAGTGAAGCATCGGAATCAATAGCTAGTGTCACAGGAATGAATAAAACATAGTCAGTAAGAAGAGTCAGTCTTCTTGTACTAAAGTCGGCATGGTGCCATTTGTATTTAATTCCGATGCAATTTCTGTGTTTCATCGTCAATGAGAAGGTCCAAGGGATACAGTAAACCTGGAGTGAAGCATCGGAATCTATAACTAGTGTCACAGGGATGGTTCAAATCATAGACAGTAAGAAGAGTCAGTATTCTTGTACTTAAGTCGGCATTGTGCCTTTTGTATTTAAATCCGATGCAATTTCTGTGTTTCATCTTCAATAAGAAGGACCAAGGGATACAGTAAACATGAAGTGAAGCATTAGAGTGTATAACTAGTGTCACAGGAATGGTTCAAAACATAGTCAGTAAGAAGAGTCAGTCTTCTTGTACTTAAGTCGGCATTGTGCCTTTTGTATTTAATTCCGACGCAATTTCTGTGTTTCATCGTCAATAAGAAGGTCCAAGGGATACAGTAAACCTGGAGTGAAGCATCGGAAACTATAACTAGTGACACAGGGATTGTTCAAAACATCGACAGTAAGAAGAGTCAGTCTTCTTGTACTTAATTCGGCATTGTGCCCTTAGTAATTAATTCCGATGCATTTTCTGTGTTTCATCGTCAATAAGAAAATCAGAGGGATACAGTAAATCTGAAGTCTAGCATCGGAATGTATAACTAGTGTCACAGGAATGGTTCAAAACATAGACAGTAGGAAGAGACAGTCTTCTTGTAGTGAAGTCGGCATTGTGCCTTTTGAATTTAATTCCGATGCAATTTCTGTGTTTCATCGTCAATACGAAGGTCAGAGGGTTACAGTAAACCTGAAGTGAAGCATCGGAATCTATAACCAGTGTCACAGGAAAGGTTCAAAACATAGTCAGTAAGAAGAATCAGTCTTCTTGTACTTAAGTCGGCATTGTGCCTTTTGTATTTAATTCCGATGCTATTTCTGTGTTTCATCGTCAATAAGAAGGTCCAAGGGATACAGTAAACCTGGAGTGAAGCATCGGAATCTATAACTAGTGACACAGGGATGGTGCAAAACATCGACATAAGAAGAGTCAGTCTTCTTGTACTTAAGTCGGCATTGTGCCTTTTGTATTTAATTCCGATGCAATTTCTGTGTTTCACCGTCAATACGAAGGTCCAAGGGATACAGTAAACCTGAAGTGATGCATCGGAATCTATAACTAGTGTCACATGAATGGTTCAAAACATTGACAGTAAGAAGAGTCAGTCTTCTTGTACTTAAGTCAGCATTGTGCCTTTTTTTATATAATTCCGATGCAATTTCAGCGTTTTATCGTCAATAAGAAGGTCCAAGGGATACAGTAAACCGGGAGTGAAGCATCGGAATCTATAACTAGTGTCACAGAAATGGTTCAAAACATAGTCAGCAAGAAGAGTCGGTCTTTTTGTACTTAAGTCGGCATTGTGCCTTTTGTATTTAATTCCGATGCAATTTCTGTGTTTCATCGTCAATAAGAAGGTCCAAGGGATACAGTAAACGTGGAGTGAAGCATCGGAATCTATAACTAGTGTCACAGGGATGGTTCAAATCATAGACGGTAAGAAGAGTCAGTATTCTTGTACTTAAGTCGGCATTGTGCCTTTTCTTATTTAATTCCGATGCAATTTCTGTGTTTCATCTTCAATAAGAAGGTCCAAGGGATACAGTAAACCTGAAGTGAAGCATTAGAGTATATAACTAGTGTGACAGGAATGATTCAAAACATAGTCAGTAAGAAGAGTCAGTCTTCTTGTACATAAGTCGTCATTGTGCCTTTTCCATTTAATTCCGATGCAATTTCTGTGTTTCATCGTCAATATGTGGGTCCAAGGGATACAGTAAACCTGAAGTGAAGCATCGGAAAATATAACTAGTGTAACAGGAATGGTTCAAAGCATAGACAGTGGGAAGAGTCAGTCTTCTTGTACTTAAGTCCGCATTGTGCCTTTTGTATTTAATTCCGATGCAATTTCTGTGTTTCATCGTCAATAAGAAGGTCAGAGGGATACAGTAAACCTGAAGTGAAGCATCGGAATCTATAACTAGTGTCACAGGAATGGTTCAAAACATAGACAGTAGGAAGAGACAGTCTTCTTGTACTGAAGTCGGCATTGTGCCTTTTGAATTTAATTCCGATGCAATTTCTGTGTTTCATCGTCAATACGAAGGTCAGAGGGTTACAGTAAACCTGAAGTGAAGCATCGGAATCTATAACTAGTGTCACAGGGATGGTTCAAATTATAGACAGTAAGAAGAGTCAGTATTCTTCTACTTATGTCGGCATTGTGCATTTTGTATTTAATTCCGATGCAATTTCTGTGTTTCATCGTCAATAAGTAGGTCCAAGGGATACAGTAAACCTGAAGTGAAGCATCGGAAGATATAACTAGTGTAACAGGAATGGTTCAAAGCATAGACAGTGGGAAGAGTCAGTCATCTTGTACTTAAGTCGGCATTGTGCCTTTTGAATTTAATTCCGATGCAATTTCTGTGTTTCATCGTCAATAAGAAGGTCACAGGGTTACAGTAAACCTGAAGTGAAGCATCGGAATCTATAACTATAATCACAGGAATGGTTCAAATCATAGACAGTAGGAAGAGACAGTCTTCTTGTATTTAAGTCGGCATTGTGGATTTTGTATTTAATTCCGATGCAATTTCTGTGTTTCATCGTCAATAAGAAGGTCAGAGGGATACAGCAAATCTGAAGTCAAGCATCGGAATCTGCAACTAGTGTCACAGGTATGGTTCAAAACATAGTCAGTAAGAAGAGTCAGTCTTCTTGTACTTAAGTCGGCATTGTGCCTTTTGTATTTAATTCCGATGCAAGTTCTGTGTTTCATCGTCAATAAGAAGGTCCAAGGTATACAGTAAACCTGGAGTGAAGCATCGGAATCTATAACTAGTGACACAGGGATGGTTCAAAACATAGACAGTAAGAAGAGTCAGTATTCTTGTACTTAAGTCGCCATTGTGCCTTTTGTATTTAATTCCGATGCAATTTCTGTGTTTCAACGTCAATAAGAAGGTCCATGGGATACAGTACACCGGGAGTGAAGCATCGGAATCTATAACTAGTGGCACAGAAATGGTTCAAAACATAGTCAGTAAGAAGAGTCAGTCTTCTTGTACTTAAGTCGGCATTGTGCCTTTTGTATTTAATTCCCATGCAATTTCCTTGCTCCTCGTAATTAAGAATGTCCAAGGGATACAGTAAACCTGGAGTGAAGCATCGGAATCAATAACTAGTGTCACAGGAATGAATAAAACATAGTCAGTAAGAAGAGTCAGTCTTCTTGTACTAAAGTCGGCATGGTGCCATTTGTATTTAATTCCGATGCAATTTCTGTGTTTCATCGTCAATGAGAAGGTCCAAGGGATACAGTAAACCTGGAGTGAAGCATCGGAATCTATAACTAGTGTCACAGGGATGGTTCAAATCATAGACAGTAAGAAGAGTCAGTATTCTTTTACTTAAGTCGGCATTGTGCCTTTTGTATTTAATTCCGATGCAATTTCTGTGTTTCATCTTCAATAAGACGGACCAAGGGATACAGTAAACCTGAAGTGAAGCATTAGAGTGTATAACTAGTGTCACAGGAATGGTTCAAAACATAGTCAGTGAGAGGAGTCAGTCTTCTTGTACTTAGGTCGGCATTGTGCCTTTTGTGTTTAATTCCGATGCAATTTCTGTGTTTCATCGTCAATGAGAAGGTCCAAGGGATACAGTAAACCTGGGGTGAAGCATCGGAATCGGTAACTAGTGTCACAGGGATGGTTCAAATCATAGACAGTAAGAAGAGTCAGTAATCTTTTACTTAAGTCGGCATTGTGCCTTTTGTATTTAATTCCGATGCAATTTCTGTGTTTCATCTTCAATAAGAAGGACCAAGGGATACAGTAAACCTGAAGTGAAGCATTAGAGTGTATAACTAGTGTCACAGGAATGGTTCAAAACATAGACAGTAGGAAGAGACAGTCTTCTTGTACTGAAGTCGGCATTGTGCCTTTTGAATTTAATTCCGATGCAATTTCTGTGTTTCATCGTCAATAAGAAGGTCAGAGGGTTACAGTAAACCTGAAGTGAAGCATCGGAATCTATAACTAGTGTCACAGGAAAGGTTCAAAACATAGTCAGTAAGAAGAATCAGTCTTCTTGTACTTAAGTCGGCATTGTGCCTTTTGTATTTAATTCCGATGCAATTTCTGTGTTTCATCGTCAATACGAAGGTCCAAGGGATACAGTAAACCTGAAGTGATGCATCGGAATCTATAACTAATGTCACAGGAATGGTTCAAAACGTAGTCAGTAAGAAGAGTCAGTTTACTTGTACTTAGGTCGGCTTTGTGCCTTTTCTATTTAACTCCGATGCAATTTCTGTGTATCATCGTCAATAAGAATGTCCAAGGGATGTAGTAAACCTGGAGTGAAGCATCATAAACTATAACTAGTGTCACAGGAATGGTTCAAAACATAGACAGTAAGAAGAGTCAGTCTTCTTGTACTTAAGTCGTCATTGTGCCTTTTTTATTTAATTCCGATGCAATTTCTGTGTTTCATCGTCAATATGTTGGTCCAAGGGATACAGTAAACCTGAAGTGAAGCATCGGAAAATATAACTAGTGTAACAGGAAGGGTTCAAAGCATAGACAGCGGGAAGAGTCAGTCTTCTTGTACTTAAGTCCGCATTGTGCCTTTTGTATTTAATTCCGATGCAATTTCTGTGTTTCATCGTCAATAAGAAGGTCAGAGGGATACAGTAAACCTGAAGTGAAGCATCGGAATCTATAACTAGTGTCACAGGAATGGTTCAAAACATAGACAGTAGGAAGAGACAGTCTTCTTGTACTGAAGTCGGCATTGTGCCTTTTGAATTTAATTCCGATGCAATTTCTGTGTTTCATCGTCAATACGAAGGTCAGAGGGTTACAGTAAACCTGAAGTGAAGCATCTGAATCTATAACTAGTGTCACAGGAAAGGTTCAAAACATAGTCAGTAAGAAGAATCAGTCTTCTTGTACTTAAGTCGGCATTATGCCTTTTGTATTTAATTCCGATGCAATTTCTGTCTTTCATCGTCAATAAGAAGGTCCAAGGGATACAGTAAACCTGGAGTGAAGCATCGGAATCTATAACTAGTGACACAGGGAGGGTTCAAAGCATCGACAGTAAGAAGAGTCAGTCTCCTTGTACTTAATTCGGCATTGTGCCCATAGTACTTAATTCCGATGCAATTTCTGTGTTTCATCGTCAATAAGAAGGTCAGAGGGATAGAGTAAATCTGAAGTCTAGCATCGGAATCTATAACTAGTGTCACAGGAATGGTTCAAAACATAGTCAGTAAGAAGAGTCAGTCTTCTTGTACTTAAGTCGGCATTGTGCCTTTTGTATTTAATTCCGAAGCAATTTCTGTGTTTCATCGTCAATACGAAGGTCCAAGGGATACAGTAAACCTGAAGTGAAGCATCGGAATCTATAACTAGTGTCACAGGAATGGTTCATAACATAGTCAGTAAGAAGAGTCGGACTTCTTGTACTTAGGTCGGCCTTGTGCCTTTTCTATTTAACTCCGATGCAATTTCTGTGTATCATCGTCAATAAGAAGGTCCAAGGGATATAGTAAACCTGGAGTGAAGCATCGGAATCTATAACTAGTGTCACATGAATGGTTCAAAACATAGACAGTAAGAAGAGTCAGTCTTCTTGTACTTAAGTCAGCATTGTGCCTTTTTTTATATAATTCCGATGCAATTTCAGCGTTTTATCGTCAATAAGAAGGTCCAAGGGATACAGTAAACCGGGAGTGAAGCATCGGAATCTATAACTAGTGTCACAGAAATGGTTCAAAACATAGTCAGCAAGAAGACTCGGTCTTTTTGTACTTAAGTCGGTATTGTGCCTTTTGTATTTAATTCCGATGCAATTTCTGTGTTTCATCGTCAATAAGAAGGTCCAAGGGATACAGTAAACCTGGAGTGAAGCATCGGAATCAATAACTAGTGTCACAGGAATGAATCAAAACATAGTCAGCAAGAAGAGTCAGTCTTCTTGTACTAAAGTCGGCATTGTGCCTTTTGTATTTAATTCCGATGCAATTTCTGTGTTTCATCGTCAATAAGAAGGTCCAAGGGATACAGTAAACCTGGAGTGAAGCATCGGAATCTATAACTAGTGTCACAGGGATGGTTCAAATTATAGACAGTAAGAAGAGTCAGTATTCTTCTACTTAAGTCGGCATTGTGCATTTTGTATTTAATTCCGATGCAATTTCTGTGTTTCATCTTCAATAAGAAGGTCCAAGGCATACAGTAAACCTGAAGTGAAGCATTAGAGTATATAACTAGTGTCACAGGAATGGTTCAAAACATAGTCAGTAAGAAGAATCAGTCTTCTTGTACTTAAGTCGGCATTATGCCTTTTGTATTTAATTCCGATGCAATTTCTGTCTTTCATCGTCAATAAGAAGGTCCAAGGGATACAGTAAAACTGGAGTGAAGCATCGGAATCTATAACTAGTGACACAGGGAGGGTTCAAAGCATCGACAGTAAGAAGAGTCAGTCTCCTTGTACTTAATTCGGCATTGTGCCCATAGTACTTAATTCCGATGCAATTTCTGTGTTTCATCGTCAATAAGAAGGTCAGAGGGATAGAGTAAATCTGAAGTCTAGCATCGGAATCTATAACTAGTGTCACAGGAATGGTTCAAAACATAGTCAGTAAGAAGAGTCAGTCTTCTTGTACTTAAGTCGGCATTGTGCCTTTTGTATTTAATTCCGAAGCAATTTCTGTGTTTCATCGTCAATACGAAGGTCCAAGGGATACAGTAAACCTGAAGTGAAGCATCGGAATCTATAACTAGTGTCACAGGAATGGTTCAAAACATAGTCAGTAAGAAGAGTCGGACTTCTTGTACTTATGTCGGCTTTGTGCCTTTTCTATTTAACTCCGATGCAATTTCTGTGTATCATCGTCAATAAGAAGGTCCAAGGGATATAGTAAACCTGGACTGAAGCATCGGAATCTATAACTAGTGTCACATGAATGGTTCAAAACATAGACAGTAAGAAGAGTCAGTCTTCTTGTACTTAAGTCAGCATTGTGCCTTTTTTTATATAATTCCGATGCAATTTCAGCGTTTTATCGTCAATAAGAAGGTCCAAGGGATACAGTAAACCGGGAGTGAAGCATCGGAATCTATAACTAGTGTCACAGAAATGGTTCAAAACATAGTCAGCAAGAAGAGTCGGTCTTTTTGTACTTAAGTCGGCATTGTGCCTTTTGTATTTAATTCCGATGCAATTTCTGTGTTTCATCGTCAATAAGAAGGTCCAAGGGATACAGTAAACCTGGAGTGAAGCATCGGAATCAATAACTAGTGTCACAGGAATGAATCAAAACATAGTCAGCAAGAAGAGTCAGTCTTCTTGTACTAAAGTCGGCATTGTGCCTTTTGTATTTAATTCCGATGCAATTTCTGTGTTTCATCGTCAATAAGAAGGTCCAAGGGATACAGTAAACCTGGAGTGAAGCATCGGAATCTATAACTAGTGTCACAGGGATGGTTCAAATTATAGACAGTAAGAAGAGTCAGTATTCTTCTACTTAAGTCGGCATTGTGCATTTTGTATTTAATTCCGATGCAATTTCTGTGTTTCATCTTCAATAAGAAGGTCCAAGGCATACAGTAAACCTGAAGTGAAGCATTAGAGTATATAACTAGTGTCACAGGAATGGTTCAAAACATAGTCAGTAAGAAGAGTCAGTCTTCTTGTACATAAGTCGGCATTGTGCCTTTTGTATTTAATTCCGATGCAATTTCTGTGTTTTATCGTCAATAATTAGGTCCAAGGGATACAGTAAACCTGAAATGAAGCATCGTAAAATATAACTAGTGTAACAGGAATGGTTCAAAGCATAGACAGTGGGAAGGGTCAGTCTACTTGTACTTAAATCGGAATTGTGCCTTTTGTATTTAATTCCGATGGAATTTCTGTGTTTCATCGTCAATAAGAAGGTCAGAGGGATACAGTAAACCTGAAGTGAAGCATCGGAATGTGTAACTAGTGTCACAGGAATGGTTCAAAACATAACAGTAGGAAGAGTCAGTCTTCTTGTACTGAAATCGGCATTGTGCCTTTTGTATTTAATTCCGATGCAATTTCTGTGTTTCATCGTCAATAAGATGAGTAGAGGGATACAGTAAACCTGAAGTGAAGCATCGGAATCTATAACTAGTGTCACAGGAAAGGTTCAAAACATAGTCAGTAAGAAGAATCAGTCTTCTTGTACTTAAGTCGGCATTGTGGCTTTTGTATTTAATTCCGATGCAATTTCTGTGTTTCATCGTCAGTAAGAAGATCCAAGGGATACAGTAGACATGGTGTAATGCATCGGATTCTATAACTAGTGACACAGGGATGGTTCAAAACATCGACAGTAAGAAGAGTAAGTCTTCTTGTAATTAATTCGGCATTGTGCCCTTAGTACTTAATCCCGATGCAATTTCTGTGTTTCATCGTCAATAAGAAGGTCAGAGGGATACAGTAAATCTGAAGTCTAGCATCGGAATCTATAACTAGTGTACCAGGAATTGTTCAAAACATAGTCAGTAAGAAGAGACAGTCTTCTTGTACTTAAGTCGGCATTGTGCCTTTTGTATTTAATTCCCATGCAATTTCTGTGTATCATCGACAAGAAGAAGGTCCAAGGGATATAGTAAACCTGGAGTGAAGCATCGGAATCTACAACTAGTGTCACAGGGATGGTTCAAAGCATCGACAGTAGGAAGAGTCAGTCTTCTTGTACTTAAATCGGCATTGTGCCTTTGGTATTTAATTCAGATGCAATTTCTGTGTTTCATCGTCAATAAGCAGGTCAGAGGGATACAGTAAATCAGAAGTCTAGCATCGGAATCTATAACTAGTCTCACAGGAATGGTTTCCAAACATAGTCAGTAAGAAGCGACAGTCTTCTTGTACTTAAGTCGGCATTGTGCCTTTTGTGTTTAATTCCGATGCAATTTCTGTGTTTCATCGTCAATAAGAGGCTCCAAGGGATACAGTAAACCTGAAGTGAAGCATCGGAATCTATAACTAGTGTCACAGGAATGGTTCAACTCATAGTAAGTAAGAAGAGTCAGTCTCCTTGTACTTAAGTCGGCATTGTGCCTTTTTTATTTAATTCCGATGCAATTTCTGTATTTCATCGTCAAACAGAAGGTCCAAGGGATACAGTAAACCAGGAGGGAAGCATCGGAATCCATAACTAGTGTCACAGGAATGGTTCAAAACATCGACAGTATGAAGAGCCAGTTTCTTGTACTTAATTCGGCATTGTGCCTTTAGTATTTAATTCCGATGCAATTTCTGTGTTTCATCGTCAATAAGAAGGTAAGAGGGACACAGTAAATCTGAAGTGAAGCATCTGAATCTATAACTAGTGTCACAGGAATGGTTCAAATCATAGTCAGTGAGAAGAGTCAGTCTTCTTGTACTTAAGTCGGCATTGTGCATTTTGTATTTAATTCCGATGCGATTTCTGTGTTTCATCGTCAATAAGAAGGTCAGAGGGATGCAGCAAACCTGATGTGAAGCATCGGAATCTATAACTAGTGTCACAGGAATTGTTCAAAACATAGACAGTTGGAAGAGTCAGTCTTCTTGTACTTAAGTCGGCATTGTGCCTTTTCTATTTAACTCCGATTCAATTTCTGTGTTTCATCGTCAATAAGAAGGTGTAAGGGATATAGTAAACCTGGAGTGAAGCATCGGAATCTATAACTAGTGTCACATGAATGGTTCAAAACATAGACAGTAAGAAGAGTCAGTCCTCTTGTACTTAATCCGGCATTGTGCCTTTTGTACTTAATTCCGATGAAATTTCTGTGTTTCATCGTCAATAAGAATGTCAGAGGGATACAGTAAACCTGGGGTGAAGCATCGGAATCTATAACTAGTGTCACAGGAATGGTTCAAAATATAGTCAGTAAGAAGAATCAGTCTTCTTGTACTTAAGTCGGCATTGTGCCTTTTGTATTTAATTCCGATGCAATTTCTGTGTTTCATCGTGAATAAGAAGGTCCAGGGGATACAGTAAACCTGGAGTGAAGCATCGGAATCTATAACTAGTGACACTGGGATGGTCAATAAGAATGTCAGAGGGATACAGTAAACCTGGGGTGAAGCATCGGAATCTATAACTAGTGTCACAGGAATGGTTCAAAATATAGTCAGTAAGAAGAATCAGTCTTCTTGTACTTAAGTCGGCATTGTGCCTTTTGTATTTAATTCCGATGCAATTTCTGTGTTTCATCGTGAATAAGAAGGTCCAGGGGATACAGTAAACCTGGAGTGAAGCATCGGAATCTATAACTAGTGACACTGGGATGGTTTAAAACAGCGACAGTAAGATGTGTCAGTATTCTTGTACTTATGTCGGCATTGTGCCTTTTGTATTTAATTCCGATGCAATTTCTGTGTTTCATCTTCAATAAGAAGGTCGAAGGGATACTGTAAACCTGAAGTGAAGCACCGGAATCTATAACTAGTGTCATAGAAATGGCTCAATGCATAGACAGTGGGAAGAGTCAGTCTTCTTGTACATAAGACGGTATTGTGCCTTTTGTATTTAATTCCGATGCAATTTCTGTGTTTCATCGTCAATAAGAAGGTCCAAGGGATACAGTAAACATGGAGTGAAGAATTGGAATCTATAACTACTGTCGCAGGAATGGTTCTAATCATCGACAGTAAGAAGAGTCAGTCTTCTTGTACTTAATTCGGCATTGTGCCTTTAGTATTTAATTCCCATTCAATTTCAGTGTTTCATCGATAATAAGAAGGTCAGAGGTATACAGTAAATCTGAAGTCAAGCATCGGAATCTATAACTAGTGTCACAGGAATGGTTCAAAACATAGTCAGTAAGAAGAGTCAGTATTCTTGTACTTAAGTCGCCATTGTGCCTTTTGTATTTAATTCCGATGCAATTTCTGTGTTTCATCGTCAATAAGAAGGTCCAAGGGATACAGTAAACCGGGAGTGAAGCACCGGAATCTATGACTAGTGTCACAGAAATTGTTCAAAACATAGTCTGTAAGAAGAGTCAGTATTCTTGTACTTAAGTCGGCATTGTGCCTTTTGTATTTAATTCCGATGCAATTTCTGTGTTTCATCGTAAATAAGAAGGTCCAAGGGATACAGTAAATCTGGAGTGAAGCATCGGAATCAATAACTAGTGTCACAGGAATGAATAAAACATAGTCAGGAAGAAGAGTCAGTCTTCTTGTACTAAAGTCGGCATTGTGCCTTTTGTATTTCACTCCGATGCAATTTCTGTGTTTCATCGTCAAAAAGAAGGTCCAAGGGATACAGTAAACCAGGAGGGAAGCATCGGAATCCATAACTAGTGTCACAGGAATGGTTCAAAACATCGACAGTATGAAGAGCCAGTCTTCTTGTACTTAATTCGGCATTGTGCCTTTAGTATTTAATTCCGATGCAATTTCTGTGTTTCATCGTCAATAAGAAGGTAAGAGGGACACAGTAAATCTGAAGTGAAGCATCTGAATCTATAACTAGTGTCACAGGAATGGTTCAAATCATAGTCAGTGAGAAGAGTCAGTCTTCTTGTACTTAAGTCGGCATTGTGCATTTTGTATTTAATTCCGATGCGATTTCTGTGTTTCATCGTCAATAAGAAGGTCAGAGGGATGCAGTAAACCTGAAGTGAAGCATCGGAATCTATAACTAGTGTCACAGGAATTGTTCAAAACATAGACAGTTGGAAGAGTCAGTCTTCTTGTACTTAAGTCGGCATTGTGCCTTTTCTATTTAACTCCGATTCAATTTCTGTGTTTCATCGTCAATAAGAAGGTGTAAGGGATATAGTAAACCTGGAGTGAAGCATCGGAATCTATAACTAGTGTCACATGAATGGTTCAAAACATAGACAGTAAGAAGAGTCAGTCCTCTTGTACTTAATCCGGCATTGTGCCTTTTGTATTTAATTCCGATGAAATTTCTGTGTTTCATCGTCAATAAGAATGTCAGAGGGATACAGTAAACCTGGGGTGAAGCATCGGAATCTATAACTAGTGTCACAGGAATGGTTCAAAATATAGTCAGTAAGAGGAATCAGTCTTCTTGTACTTAAGTCGGCATTGTGCCTTTTGTATTTAATTCCGATGCAATTTCTGTGTTTCATCGTGAATAAGAAGGTCCAGGGGATACAGTAAACCTGGAGTGAAGCATCGGAATCTATAACTAGTGACACTGGGATGGTTTAAAACATCGACAGTAAGATGTGTCAGTATTCTTGTACTTAAGACGGTATTGTGCCTTTTGTATTTAATTCCGATGCAATTTCTGTGTTTCATCGTCAATAAGAAGGTCAGAGGGATACTGTAAACCTGAAGTGAAGCATCGGAATCTATAACTAGTGTCACAGGAATGGTTCAAAACATAGACAGTAGAAGAGACAGTCTTCTTGTACTAAAGTCGGCACTGTGCCTTTTCTATTTAATTCCTATTCAATTTCTGTGTCTAATCGACAATAAGAAGGTCCAAGGGATATAGTAAACCTGGAGTGAAGCATCGGAATCTATAACTAGTGTCACAGGAATGGTTCAAACATAGACAGTAGGTAGGGTCACTCTTCTTGTACTTAAGTCGGCATTGTGCCTTTATTATTTAATTCCGATGCTATTTCTGTGTTTCATCGTCAATAAGAAAGTCCAAGTGATACAGTAAACATGGAGTGAAGAATTGGAATCTATAACTACTGTCGCAGGAATGGTTCTAATCATCGACAGTAAGAAGAGTCAGTCTTCTTGTACTTAATTCGGCATTGTGCCTTTAGTATTTAATTTCCATTCAATTTCAGTGTTTCATCGATAATAAGAAGGTCAGAGGTATACAGTAAATCTGAAGTCAAGCATCGGAATCTATAACTAGAGTCACAGGAATGGTTCAAAACATAGTCAGTAAGAAGAGTCAGTATTCTTGTACTTAAATCGCTATTGTGCCTTTTGTATTTAATTCCGATGCAATTTCTGTGTTTCATCGTCAATAAGAAGGTCCAAGGGATACAGTAAACCGGGAGTGAAGCACCGGAATCTATAACTAGTGTCACAGAAATTGTTCAAAACATAGTCTGTAAGAAGAGTCAGTATTCTTGTACTTAAGTCGGCATTGTGCCTTTTGTATTTAATTCCGATGCAATTTCTGTGTTTCATCGTAAATAAGAAGGTCCAAGGGATAGAGTAAATCTGGAGTGAAGCATCGGAATCAATAACTAGTGTCACAGGAATGAATAAAACATAGTCAGGAAGAAGAGTCAGTCTTCTTGTACTAAAGTCGGCATTGTGCCTTTTGTATTTAATTCCGATGCAATTTCTGTGTTTCATCGTCAAAAAGAAGGTCCTAGGGATACAGTAAACCAGGAGGGGAGCATCGGAATCCATAACTAGTGTCACAGGAATGGTTCAAAACATCGACAGTATGAAGAGCCAGTCTTCTTGTACTTAATTCGGCATTGTGCCTTTAGTATTTAATTCCGATGCAATTTCTGTGTTTCATCGTCAATAAGAAGGTAAGAGGGACACAGCAAATCTGAAGTGAAGCATCTGAATCTATAACTAGTGTCACAGGAATGGTTCAAATCATAGTCAGTGAGAAGAGTCAGTCTTCTTGTACTTAAGTCGGTATTGTGCATTTTGTATTTAATTTCGATGCGATTTCTGTGTTTCATCGTCAATAAGAAGGTCAGAGGGATGCAGTAAACCTGAAGTGAAGCATCGGAATCTATAACTAGTGTCACAGGAATGGTTCAAAACATAGACAGTTGGAAGAGTCAGTCTTCTTGTACTTAAATCGGCATTGTGCTTTTTCTATTTAACTCCGATTCAATTTCTGTGTTTCATCGTCAATAAGAAGGTGTAAGGGATATAGTAAACCTGGAGTGAAGCATCGGAATCTATAACTAGTGTCACATGAATGGTTCAAAACATAGACAGTAAGAAGAGTCAGTCCTCTTGTACTTAATCCGGCATTGTGCCTTTTGTATTTAATTCCGATGAAATTTCTGTGTTTCATCGTCAATAAGAATGTCAGAGGGATACAGTAAACCTGAGGTGAAGCATCGGAATCTATAACTAGTGTCACAGGAATGGTTCAAAATATAGTCAGTAAGAAGAATCAGTCTTCTTGTACTTAAGTCGGCATTGTGCCTTTTGTATTTAATTCCGATGCAATTTCTGTGTTTCATCGTGAATAAGAAGGTCCAGGGGATACAGTAAACCTGGAGTGAAGCGTCGGAATCTATTACTAGTGACACTGGGATGGTTTAAAACATCGACAGTAAGATGTGTCAGTATTCTTGTACTTAAGTCGGCATTGTGCCTTTTGTATTTAATTCCGATGCAATTTCTGTGTCTAATCGACAATAAGAAGGTCCAAGGGATATAGTAAACCTGGAGTGAAGCATCGGATTCTATAACTAGTGTCACAGGAATGGTTCAAACATAGACAAAAAGTAGGGTCACTCTTCTTGTACTTAAGTCGGCATTGTGCCTTTTGTATTTAATTCCGATGCAATTTCTGTGGTTCATCGTAAATAAGAAGGTCAGAGGGATACAGTAAATCTGATGTCAAGCATCGGAATCTATAACTAGTGTCACAGGAATGGTTCAAACATAGACAAAAAGTAGGGTCACTCTTCTTGTACTTAAGTCGGCATTGTGCCTTTATTATTTAATTCCGATGCTATTTCTGTGTTTCATCGTCAATAAGAAGGTCCAAGGGATGCAGTAAACATGGAGTGAAGAATCGGAATCTATAACTACTGTCGCAGGAATGGTTCTAATCATCGACAGTAAGAAGAGTCAGTCTTCTTGTACTTAATTCGGCATTGTGCCTTTAGTATTTAATTCCCATTCAATTTCAGTGTTTCATCGATAATAAGAAGGTCAGAGGTATACAGTAAATCTGAAGTCAAGCATCGGAATCTATAACTAGTGACACAGGGATCGTTCAAAACATAGACAGTAAGAAGAGTCAGTATTCTTGTACTTAAGTTGGCATTGTGCCTTTTGTATTTAATTCCGATGCAATTTCTGTGTTTCATCGTCAATAAGAAGGTCCAAGGGATACAGTAAACTGGGAGTGAAGCATCGGAATCTATAAGTTGTCACAGAAATGGTTCAAACATAGTCAGTAAGAAGAGTCAGTCTTCTTGTACTTAAGTCGGCATTGTGCCTTTTGTATTTAATTCCGATGCAAATTCTGTGTTTCATCGTCAATAAGAAGGTCCAAGGGACACAGTAAACCTGGAGTGAAGCATCGGAAAATATAACTAGTGTAACAGGAATGGTTCAACGCATAGACAGTGGGAAGAGTCAGTGTTCTTGTACTTAAGTCGGCATTGTGCCTTTTGTATTTAATTCCGATGCAATTTCTGTGTTTCATCGTCAATAAGAAGGTCAGAGGGATACAGTAAACCCGAAGTGAAGCATCGGAATCTATAACTAGAGTCACAGGAATGGTTCAAAACACAGACAGTAGGAAGAGACAGTCTTCCTGTACTTAAGTCGGCATTGTGCCTTTTGTATTTAATTCCGATGCAATTTCTGTGGTTCATCGTAAATAAGAAGGTCAGAGGGATACAGTAAATCTGAAGTCAAGCATCGGAATCTATAACTAGTGTCACAGGAATGGTTCAAAACATAGTCAGTGAGAAGAGTCAGTCTTCTTGTACTTATGTCGGCATTGTGCCATTTGTATTTATTTCCGATGCACGTTCTGTGTTTCATCGTCAATAAGAAGGTCCAAGGGATACAGTAAACCTGGAGTGAAGCTTCGGAATCTATAACTAGTGACACAGGGATGGTTCTAAACATAGGCAGTAAGAAGAGTCAGTATTCTTGTACTTAAGTCGCCATTGTGCCTTTTGTATTTAATTCCGATGCAATATCTGTGTTTCATCTTCAATAAGAAGGTCCAAGGCATACAGTAAACCTGAAGTGAAGCATTAGAGTATATAACTAGTGTCACAGGAATGGTTCAAATCATAGTGAGTAAGAAGAGTCAGTCTTCTTGTACATAAGTCGGCATTGTGCCTTTTGTATTTAATTCCGATGCAATTTCTGTGTTTTATCGTAAATAAGTAGGTCCAAGGGATACAGTAAACCTGAAGTGAAGCATCGGAAAATATAACTAGTGTAACAGGAACGGTTCAAAGCATAGACAGTGGGAAGAGTCAGTCTTCTTGTACTTAAGTCGGCATTGTGCCTTTTGTATTTAATTCCGATGCAATTTCTGTGTTTCATCGTCAATACGAAGGTCAGAGGGATACAGTAAACCTGAAGTGAAGCATCGGAATGTGTAACTAGTGTCACAGGAATGGTTCAAAACATAGACAGTAGGAAGAGACGGTCTTCTTGTACTGAATCGGCATTGTGCCTTTTGTATTTAATTCCGATGCAATTTCTGTGTTTCATCGTCAATAAGAAGGTCAGAGGGATACAGTAAACCTGAAGTGAAGCATCGGAATCTATAACTAGTGTAACAGGAAAGGTTCAAAACATAGTCAGTAAGAAGAATCAGTCTTCTTGTACTTAAGTCGGCATTGTGCCTTTTGTATTTAATTCCGATGCAATTTCTGTGTTTCATCGTCAATAAGAAGGTCCAAGGGATACAGTAGACATGGAGTAATGCATCGTAATCTATAACTAGGGACACAGGGATGGTTCAAAACATCGACAGTAAGAAGAGTAAGTCATCTTGTAATTAATTCGGCATTGTGCCCTTAGTACTTAATTCCGATGGAATTTCTGTGTTTCATCGTCAATAAGATGGTCAGAGGGATACAGTAAATCTGAAGTCTAGCATCGGAATCTATAACTAGTGTACCAGGAATTGTTCAAAACATAGTCAGTAAGAAGAGACAGTCTTCTTGTACTTAAGTCGGCATTGTGCCTTTTGTATTTAATTCCCATGCAATTTCTGTGTATCATCGACAATAAGAAGGTCCAAGGGATATAGTAAACCTGGAGTGAAGCATCGGAATCTATAACTAGTGTCACAGGGATGGTTCAAAACATCGACAGTAGGAAGAGTCAGTCTTCTTGTACTTAATTCGGCATTGTGCCTTTGGTATTTAATTCAGATGCAATTTCTGTGTTTCATCGTCAATAAGAAGGTCAGAGGGATACAGCAAATCAGAAGTCTAGCATCGGAATCTATAACTAGTCTCACAGGAATGGTTTCCAAACATAGTCAGTAAGAAGCGACAGTCTTCTTGTACTTAAGTCGGCATTGTGCCTTTTGTATTTAATTCCGATGCAATTTCTGTGTTTCATCGTCAACAAGAAGCTCCAAAGGATACAGTAAACCTGAAGTGAAGCTTCGGAATCTATAACTAGTGTCACAGGAATGGTTCAACTCATAGTAAGTAAGAAGAGTCAGTCTCCTTGTACTTAAGTCGGCATTGTGCCTTTTCTATTTAACTCCGGTGCAAGTTCTGTGTATCATCGTCAATAAGAAGGTCCAAGGGATATAGTAAACCTGGAGTGAAGCATCGGAACCTATAACTGGTGTCACAGGAGTGGTTCAAATCATAGACAATAAGAAGAGTCAGTCTTCTTGTACTTAAGTCGGCATTGTGCCTTTTTTATTTAATTCCGATGCAATTTCTGTGTTTCATCGTCAAAAAGAAGGTCCAAGGGATACAGTAAACCAGGAGGGAAGCATCGGAACCCATAACTAGTGTCACAGGAATGGTTCAAAACATCGACAGTATGAAGAGCCAGTCTTCTTGTACTTATTTCGGCATTGTGCCTTTAGTATTTAATTCCGATGCAATTTCTGTGTTTCATCGTCAATAAGAAGGTAAGAGGGACACAGTAAATCTGAAGTGAAGCATCTGAATCTATAACTAGTGTCACAGGAATGGTTCAACTCATAGTCAGTGAGAAGAGTCAGTCTTCTTGTACTTAAGTCGGCATTGTGACTTTTGAATTTAATTCCGATGCAATTTACGTGTTTCATCGTCAATAAGAAGGTCAGAGGGATACAGTAAACCTGAAGTGAAGCATCGGAATCTATAACTAGTGTCACAGGAATGGTTCAAAACATAGACAGTTGGAAGAGTCAGTCTTCTTGTACTTAAGTCGGCATTGTGCCTTTTCTATTTAACTCCGATTCAAATTCTGTGTTTCATCGTCAATAAGAAGGTGTAAGGGATATAGTAAACCTGGAGTGAAGCATCGGAATCTATAACTAGTGTCACATGAATGGTTCAAAACATAGACAGTTAGAAGAGTCAGTCCTCTTGTACTTAATCCGGCATTGTGCCTTTTGTATTTAATTCCGATGAAATTTCTGTGTTTCATCGTCAATAAGAATGTCAGAGGGATACAGTAAACCTGGGGTGAAGCATCGGAATCTATAACTAGTGTCACAGGAATGGTACAAAATATAGTCAGTAAGAAGAATCAGTCTTCTTGTACTTAAGTCGGCATTGTGCCTTTTGTATTTAATTCCGATGCAATATCTGTGTTTCATCGTGAATACGAAGGTCCAGGGGATACAGTAAACCTGGAGTGAAGCATCGGATTCTATAACTAGTGACACTGGGATGGTTTAAAACATCGACAGTAAGATGTGTCAGTATTCTTGTACTTAAGTCGGCATTGTGCCTTTTGTATTTAATTCCGATGCAATTTCTGTGTTTCATCTTCAATAAGAAGGTCCAAGGGATACTGTATACCTGAAGTGAAGCACCGGAATCTATAACTAGTGTCATAGGAATGGCTCAAAGCATAGACAGTGGGAAGAGTCAGTCTTCTTGTACTTAAGACGGTATTGTGCATTTTGTATTTAATTGCGATGCAATTTCTGTGTTTCATCGTCAATAAGAAGGTCAGAGGGATACTGTAAACCTGAAGTGAAGCATCGGAATCTATAACTAGTGTCACAGGAATGGTTCAAAACATAGACAGTAGGAAGAGTCAGTCTTCTTGTACTTAAGTCGGCACTGTGCCTTTTCTATTTAATTCCTATTCAATTTCAGTGTCTAATCGACAATAAGAAGGTTCAAGGGATATAGTAAACCTGGAGTGAAGCATCGGAATCTATAACTAGTGTCACAGGAATGGTTCAAACATAGACAGTAAGTAGGGTCACTCTTCTTGTACTTAAGTCGGCATTGTGCCTCTATTATTTAATTCCGATGCTATTTCTGTGTATCATCGTCAATAAGAAGGTCCAAGGGATACAGTAAACATGGAGTGAAGAATTGGAATCTATAACTACTGTCGCAGGAATGGTTCTAATCATCGACAGTAAGAAGAGTCAGTCTTCTTGTACTTAATTCGGCATTGTGCCTTTAGTATTTAATTCCCATTCAATATCAGTGTTTCATCGATAATAAGAAGGTCAGAGGTATACAGTAAATCTGAAGTCAAGCATCGGAATCTATAACTAGTGTCACAGGAATGGTTCAAAACATAGTCAGTAAGAAGAGTCAGTCTTCCTGTACTTAAGTCGGCATTGTGCCTTTTGTATTTAATTCCGATGCAATTTCTGTGTTTCATCGTCAATAAGAAGGTCCAAGGGATACAGTAAACTGGGAGTGAAGCATCGGAATCTATAAGTTGTCACAGAAATGGTTCAAACATAGTCAGTAAGAAGAGTCAGTCTTCTTGTACTTAAGTCGGCATTGTGCCTTTTGTATTTAATTCCGATGCACGTTCTGTGTTTCATCGTCAATAAGAAGGTCCAAGGGATACAGTAAACCTGGAGTAAAGCTTCGGAATCTATAACTAGTGACACAGGGATGGTTCAAAACATAGGCAGTAAGAAGAGTCAGTATTCTTGTACTTATGTCGCCATTGTGCCTTTTCAATTTAATTCCGATGCAATTTCTGTGTTTCATCGTCAATAAGAAGGTCCAAGGGATACAGTAAACCGGGAGTGAAGCATCGGAATCTATAACTAGTGTCACAGAAATAGTTCAAAACATAGTCTGTAAGAAGAGTCAGTCTTCTTGTACTTAAGTCGGCATTGTGCCTTTTGTATGTAATTCCGATGCAATTTCTGTGTTTCATCGTAAATTAGAAGGTCCAAGGGATACATTAAATCTGGAGTGAAGCATCGGAATCAATAACTAGTGTCACAGGAATGAATAAAACATAGTCAGGAAGAAGAGTCAGTCTTCTTGTACTAAAGTCGGCATTGTGCCTTTTGTATTTAATTCCGATGCAATTTCTGTGTTTCATCGTCAAAAAGAAGGTCCAAGGGATACAGTAAACCAGGAGGGAAGCATCGGAATCCATAACTAGTGTCACAGGAATGGTTCAAAACATCGACAGTATGAAGAGCCAGTCTTCTTGTACTTAATTCGGCATTGTGCCTTTAGTATTTAATTCCGATGCAATTTCTGTGTTTCATCGTCAATAATAAGGTAAGAGGGACACAGTAAATCTGAAGTGAAGCATCTGAATCTATAACTAGTGTCACAGGAATGGTTCAAATCATAGTCAGTGAGAAGAGTCAGTCTTCTTGTACTTAAGTCGGCATTGTGCATTTTGTATTTAATTTCGATGCGATTTCTGTGTTTCATCGTCAATAAGAAGGTCAGAGGGATGCAGTAAACCTGAAGTGAAGCATCGGAATCTATAACTAGTGTCACAGGAATGGTTCAAAACATAGACAGTTGGAAGAGTCAGTCTTCTTGTACTTAAGTCGGCATTGTGCCTTTTCTATTTAACTCCGATTCAATTTCTGTGTTTCATCGTCAATAAGAAGGTGTAAGGGATATAGTAAACCTGGAGTGAAGCATCGGAATCTATAACTAGTGTCACATGAATGGTTCAAAACATAGACAGTAAGAAGAGACAGTCCTCTTGTACTTAATCCGGCATTGTGCCTTTTGTATTTAATTCCGATGAAATTTCTGTTTTTCATCGTCAATAAGAATGTCAGAGGGATACAATAAACCTGAGGTGAAGCATCGGAATCTATAACTAGTGTCACAGGAATGGTTCAAAATATAGTCAGTAAGAAGAATCAGTCTTCTTGTACTTAAGTCGGCATTGTGCCTTTTGTATTTAATTCCGATGCAATTTCTGTGTTTCATCTTCAATAAGAAGGTCCAAGGGATACTGTAAACCTGAAGTGAAGCACCGGAATCTATAACTAGTGTCACAGGAATGGCTCAAAGCATAGCCAGTGGGAAGAGTCAGTCTTCTTGTACTTAAGACGGTATTGTGCCTTTTGTATTTAATTCCGATGCAATTTCTGTGTTTCATCGTCAATAAGAAGGTCAGAGGGATACAGTAAACCTGAAGTGAAGCATCGGAATGTATAACTAGTGTCACAGGAATGGTTCAAAACATAGACAGTAGGAAGAGACAGTCTTCCTGTACATAAGTCGGCACTGTGCCATTTCTATTTAATTCCTATTCAATTTCTGTGTCTAATCGACAATAAGAAGGTCCAAGGGATATAGTAAACCTGGAGTGAAGCATCGGAATCTATAACTAGTGTCACAGGAATGGTTCAAACATAGACAGTAAGTAGGGTCACTCTTCTTGTACTTAAGTCGGCATTGTGCCTTTAGTATTTAATTCCCATTCAATTTCAGTGTTTCATCGATAATAAGAAGGTCAGAGGTATACAGTAAATCTGAAGTCAAGCATCGGAATCTATAACTAGTGTCACAGGAATGGTTCAAAACATAGTCAGTAAGAAGAGTCAGTCTTCTTGTACTTAAGTCGGCATTGTGCCTTTTGTATTTAATTCCGATGCAAGTTCTGTGTTTCATCGTCAACAAGAAGGTAAAACGGATACAATAAACCTGGAGTGAAGCATCGGAATCTATAACTAGTGACACAGGGATCGTTCAAAACATAGACAGTAAGAAGAGTCAGTATTCTTGTACTTAAGTTGGCATTGTGCCTTTTGTATTTAATTCCGATGCAATCTCTGTGTTTCATCGTCAATAAGAAGGTCCAAGGGATACAGTAAACTGGGAGTGAAGCATCGGAATCTATAAGTTGTCACAGAAATGGTTCAAACATAGTCAGTAAGAAGAGTCAGTCTTCTTGTACTTAAGTCGGCATTGTGCCTTTTGTATTTAATTCCGATGCAAATTCTGTGTTTCATCGTCAATAAGAAGGTCCAAGGGACACAGTAAACCTGGAGTGAAGCATCGTAATCTATAACTAGTGTCACAGGAATGGTTCAAAACATAGACAGTAGGAAGAGACAGTCTTCTTGTACTGAAGTCGGCATTGTGCCTTTTGAATTTAATTCCGATGCAATTTCTGTGTTTCATCGTCAATACGAAGGTCAGAGGGTTACAGTAAACCAGAAGTGAAGCATCGGAATCTATAACTAGTGTCACAGGAAAGATTCAAAACATAGTCAGTAAGAAGAATCAGTCTTCTTGTACTTAAGTCGGCATTGTGCCTTTTGTATTTAATTCCGATGCAATTTCTGTGTTTCATCGTCGATTAGAGGGTCCAAGGGATACAGTAAACCTGGAGTGAAGCATCGGAATCCATAACTAGTGACACAGGGATGGTTCAAAACATCGACAGTAAGAAGAGTCAGTCTTCTTGTACTTAATTCGGCATTGTGCCCATAGTATTTAATTCCGATGCAATTTCTGTGTTTCATCGTCAATAAGAAGGTCAGAGGGATACAGTAAATCTGAAGTCTAGTATCGGAATCTATAACTAGTGTCACAGGAATGGTTCAAAACATAGTCAGTAAGAAGAGTCAGTCTTCCTGTACTTAATTCGGCATTGTGCCTTTAGTATTTAATTCCCATTCAATATCAGTGTTTCATCGATAATAAGAAGGTCAGAGGTATACAGTAAATCTGAAGTCAAGCATCGGAATCAATAACTAGTGTCACAGGAATGGTTCAAAACATAGTCAGTAAGAAGAGTCAGTCTTCCTGTACTTAAGTCGGCATTGTGCCTTTTGTATTTAATTCCGATGCAATTTCTGTGTTTCATCGTCAATAAGAAGGTCCAAGGGATACAGTAAACTGGGAGTGAAGCATCGGAATCTATAAGTTGTCACTGAAATGGTTCAAACATAGTCAGTAAGAAGAGTCAGTCTTCTTGTACTTAAGTCGGCATTGTGCCTTTTGTATTTAATTCCGATGCAATTTCTGTGTTTCATCGTCAACAAGAAGCTCCAAGGGATACAGTAAACCTGAAGTGAAGCATCGGAATCTATAACTAGTGTCACAGGAATGGTTCAACTCATAGTAAGTAAGAAGAGTCAGTCTCCTTGTACTTAAGTCGGCATTGTGCCTTTTCTATTTAACTCCGGTGCAAGTTCTGTGTATCATCGTCAATAAGAAGGTCCCAGGGATATAGTAAACCTGGAGTGAAGCATCGGAACCTATAACTGGTGTCACAGGAGTGGTTCAAATCATAGACAATAAGAAGGGTCAGTCTTCTTGTACTTAAGTGGGCATTGTGCCTTTTTTATTTAATTCCGATGCAATTTCTGTGTTTCATCGTCAAAAAGAAGGTCCAAGGGATACAGTAAACCAGGAGGGAAGCATCGGAATCCATAACTAGTGTCACAGGAATGGTTCAAAACATCGACAGTATGAAGAGCCAGTCTTCTTGTACTTAATTCGGCATTGTGCCTTTAGTATTTAATTCCGATGCAATTTCTGTGTTTCATCGTCAATAAGAAGGTAAGAGGGACACAGTAAATCTGAAGTGAAGCATCTGAATCTATAACTAGTGTCACAGGAATGGTTCAACTCATAGTCAGTGAGAAGAGTCAGTCTTCTTGTACTTAAGTCGGCATTGTGCATTTTGTATTTAATTCCGATGCGATTTCTGTGTTTCATCGTCAATAAGAAGGTCAGAGGGATGCAGTAAACCTGGAGGGAAGCATCGGAATCCATAACTAGTGTCACAGGAATGGTTCAAAACATCGACAGTATGAAGAGCCAGTCTTCTTGTACTTAATTCGGCATTGTGCCTTTAGTATTTAACTCCGATGCAATTTCTGTGTTTCATCGTCAATAAGAAGGTAAGAGGGACACAGTAAATCTGAAGTGAAGCATCTGAATCTATAACTAGTGTCACAGGAATGGTTCAAATCAAAGTCAGTGAGAAGAGTCAGTCTTCTTGTACTTAAGTCGGCATTGTGCATTTTGTATTTAATTTCGATGCGATTTCTGTGTTTCATCGTCAATAAGAAGGTCAGAGGGATGCAGTAAACCTGAAGTGAAGCATCGGAATCTATAACTAGTGTCACAGGAATGGTTCAAAACATAGACAGTTGGAAGAGTCAGTCTTCTTGTACTTAAGTCGGCATTGTGCCTTTTCTATTTAACTCCGATTCAATTTCTGTGTTTCATCGTCAATAAGAAGGTGTAAGGGATATAGTAAACCTGGAGTGAAGCATCGGAATCTATAACTAGTGTCACATGAATGGTTCAAAACATAGACAGTAAGAAGAGACAGTCCTCTTGTACTTAATCCGGCATTGTGCCTTTTGTATTTAATTCCGATGAAATTTCTGTGTTTCATCGTCAATAAGAATGTCAGAGGGATACAATAAACCTGAGGTGAAGCATCGGAATCTATAACTAGTGTCACAGGAATGGTTCAAAATATAGTCAGTAAGAAGAATCAGTCTTCTTGTACTTAAGTCGGCATTGTGCCTTTTGTATTTAATTCCGATGCAATTTCTGTGTTTCATCTTCAATAAGAAGGTCCAAGGGATACTGTAAACCTGAAGTGAACCACCGGAATCTATAACTAGTGTCACAGGAATGGCTCAAAGCATAGACAGTGGGAAGAGTCAGTCTTGTTGTACTTAAGACGGTATTGTGCCTTTTGTATTTAATTCCGATGCAATTTCTGTGTTTCATCGTCAATAAGAAGGTCAGAGGGATACAGTAAACCTGAAGTGAAGCATCGGAATTTATAACTAGTGTCACAGGAATGGTTCAAAACATAGACAGTAGGAAGAGACAGTCTTCTTGTACATAAGTCGGCACTGTGCCATTTCTATTTAATTCCTATTCAATTTCTGTGTCTAATCGACAATAAGAAGGTCCAAGGGATATAGTAAACCTGGAGTGAAGCATCGGAATCTATAACTAGTGTCACAGGAATGGTTCAAACATAGACAGTAAGTAGGGTCACTCTTCTTGTACTTAAGTCGGCATTGTGCCTTTAGTATTTAATTCCCATTCAATTTCAGTGTTTCATCGATAATAAGAAGGTCAGAGGTATACAGTAAATCTGAAGTCAAGCATCGGAATCTATAACTAGTGTCACAGGAATGGTTCAAAACATAGTCAGTAAGAAGAGTCAGTCTTCTTGTACTTAAGTCGGCATTGTGCCTTTTGTATTTAATTCCGATGCAAGTTCTGTGTTTCATCGTCAACAAGAAGGTCCAACGGATACAATAAACCTGGAGTGAAGCATCGGAATCTATAACTAGTGACACAGGGATCGTTCAAAACATAGACAGTAAGAAGAGTCAGTATTCTTGTACTTAAGTTGGCATTGTGCCTTTTGTATTTAATTCCGATGCAATCTCTGTGTTTCATCGTCAATAAGAAGGTCCAAGGGATACAGTAAACTGGGAGTGAAGCATCGGAATCTATAAGTTGTCACAGAAATGGTTCAAACATAGTCAGTAAGAAGAGTCAGTCTTCTTGTACTTAAGTCGGCATTGTGCCTTTTGTATTTAATTCCGATGCAAATTCTGTGTTTCATCGTCAATAAGAAGGTCCAAGGGACACAGTAAACCTGGAGTGAAGCATCGTAATCTATAACTAGTGTCACAGGAATGGTTCAAAACATAGACAGTAGGAAGAGACAGTCTTCTTGTACTGAAGTCGGCATTGTGCCTTTTGAATTTAATTCCGATGCAATTTCTGAGTTTCATCGTCAATACGAAGGTCAGAGGGTTACAGTAAACCAGAAGTGAAGCATCGGAATCTATAACTAGTGTCACAGGAAAGGTTCAAAACATAGTCAGTAAGAAGAATCAGTCTTCTTGTACTTAAGTCGGCATTGTGCCTTTTGTATTTAATTCCGATGCAATTTCTGTGTTTCATCGTCGATTAGAGGGTCCAAGGGATACAGTAAACCTGGAGTGAAGCATCGGAATCCATAACTAGTGACACAGGGATGGTTCAAAACATCGACAGTAAGAAGAGTCAGTCTTCTTGTACTTAATTCGGCATTGTGCCCATAGTATTTAATTCCGATGCAATTTCTGTGTTTCATCGTCAATAAGAAGGTCAGAGGGATACAGTAAATCTGAAGTCTAGCATCGGAATCTATAACTAGTGTCACAGGAATGGTTCAAAACATAGTCAGTAAGAAGAGTCAGTCTTCCTGTACTTAATTCGGCATTGTGCTTTTAGTATTTAATTCCCATTCAATATCAGTGTTTCATCGATAATAAGAAGGTCAGAGGTATACAGTAAATCTGAAGTCAAGCATCGGAATCTTTAACTAGTGTCACAGGAATGGTTCAAAACATAGTCAGTAAGAAGAGTCAGTCTTCCTGTACTTAAGTCGGCATTGTGCCTTTTGTATTTAATTCCGATGCAATTTCTGTGTTACATCGTCAATAAGAAGGTCCAAGGGATACAGTAAACTGGGAGTGAAGCATCGGAATCTATAAGTTGTCACAGAAATGGTTCAAACATAGTCAGTAAGAAGAGTCAGTCTTCTTGTACTTAATTCGGCATTGTGCCTTTTGTATTTAATTCCGATGCAATTTCTGTGTTTCATCGTCAACAAGAAGCTCCAAGGGATACAGTAAACCTGAAGTGAAGCATCGGGATCTATAACTAGTGTCACAGGAATGGTTCAACTCATAGTAAGTAAGAAGAGTCAGTCTCCTTGTACTTAAGTCGGCATTGTGCCTTTTCTATTTAACACCGGTGCAAGTTCTGTGTATCATCGTCAATAAGAAGGTCCAAGGGATATAGTAAACCTGGAGTGAAGCATCGGAACCTATAACTGGTGTCACAGGAGTGGTTCAAATCATAGACAATAAGAAGAGTCAGTCTTCTTGTACTTAAGTCGGCATTGTGCCTTTTTTATTTAATTCCGATGCAATTTCTGTGTTTCATCGTCAAAAAGAAGGTCCAAGGGATACAGTAAACCAGGAGGGAAGCATCGGAATCCATAACTAGTGTCACAGGAACGGTTCAAAACATCGACAGTATGAAGAGCCAGTCTTCTTGTACTTAATTCGGCATTGTGCCTTTAGTATTTAATTCCGATGCAATTTCTGTGTTTCATCGTCAATAAGAAGGTAAGAGGGACACAGTAAATCTGAAGTGAAGCATCTGAATCTATAACTAGTGTCACAGGAATGGTTCAACTCATAGTCAGTGAGAAGAGTCAGTCTTCTTGTACTTAAGTCGGCATTGTGCATTTTGTATTTAATTCCGATGCGATTTCTGTGTTTCATCGTCAATAAGAAGGTCAGAGGGATGCAGTAAACCTGAAGTGAAGCATCGGACTCTATAACTAGTGTCACAGGAATGGTTCAAAACATAGACAGTTGGAAGAGTCAGTCTTCTTGTACTTAAGTCGGCATTGTGCCTTTTCTATTTAACTCCGATTCAAATTCTGTGTTTCATCGTCAATAAGAAGGTGTAAGGGATATAGTAAACCTGGAGTGAAGCATCGGAATCTATAACTAGTGTCACATGAATGGTTCAAAACATAGACAGTTAGAAGAGTCAGTCCTCTTGTACTTAATCCGGCATTGTGCCTTTTGTATTTAATTCCGATGAAATTTCTGTGTTTCATCGTCAATAAGAATGTCAGAGGGATACAGTAAACCTGGGGTGAAGCATCGGAATCTATAACTAGTGTCACAGGAATGGTACAAAATATAGTCAGTAAGAAGAATCAGTCTTCTTGTACTTAAGTCGGCATTGTGCCTTTTGTATTTAATTCCGATGCAATATCTGTGTTTCATCGTGAATAAGAAGGTCCAGGGGATACAGTAAACCTGGAGTGAAGCATCGGATTCTATAACTAGTGACACTGGGATGGTTTAAAACATCGACAGTAAGATGTGTCAGTATTCTTGTACTTAAGTCGGCATTGTGCCTTTTGTATTTAATTCCGATGCAATTTCTGTGTTTCATCTTCAATAAGAAGGTCCAAGGGATACTGTAAACCTGAAGTGAAGCACCGGAATCTATAACTAGTGTCATAGGAATGGCTCAAAGCATAGACAGTGGGAAGAGTCAGTCTTCTTGTACTTAAGACGGTATTGTGCATTTTGTATTTAATTCCGATGCTATTTCTGTGTTTCATCGTCAATAAGAAGGTCAGAGGGATATAGTAAACCTGGAGTGAAGCATCGGAATCTATAACTAGTGTCACATGAATGGTTCAAAACATAGACAGTAAGAAGAGACAGTCCTCTTGTACTTAATCCGGCATTGTGCCTTTTGTATTTAATTCCGATGAAATTTCTGTGTTTCATCGTCAATAAGAATGTCAGAGGGATACAATAAACCTGAGGTGAAGCATCGGAATCTATAACTAGTGTCACAGGAATGGTTCAAAATATAGTCAGTAAGAAGAATCAGTCTTCTTGTACTTAAGTCGGCATTGTGCCTTTTGTATTTAATTCCGATGCAATTTCTGTGTTTCATCTTCAATAAGAAGGTCCAAGGGATACTGTAAACCTGAAGTGAAGCACCGGAATCTATAACTAGTGTCACAGGAATGGCTCAAAGCATAGACAGTGGGAAGAGTCAGTCTTGTTGTACTTAAGACGGTATTGTGCCTTTTGTATTTAATTCCGATGCAATTTCTGTGTTTCATCGTCAATAAGAAGGTCAGAGGGATACAGTAAACCTGAAGTGAAGCATCGGAATTTATAACTAGTGTCACAGGAATGGTTCAAAACATAGACAGTAGGAAGAGACAGTCTTCTTGTACATAAGTCGGCACTGTGCCATTTCTATTTAATTCCTATTCAATTTCTGTGTCTAATCGACAATAAGAAGGTCCAAGGGATATAGTAAACCTGGAGTGAAGCATCGGAATCTATAACTAGTGTCACAGGAATGGTTCAAACATAGACAGTAAGTAGGGTCACTCTTCTTGTACTTAAGTCGGCATTGTGCCTTTAGTATTTAATTCCCATTCAATTTCAGTGTTTCATCGATAATAAGAAGGTCAGAGGTATACAGTAAATCTGAAGTCAAGCATCGGAATCTATAACTAGTGTCACAGGAATGGTTCAAAACATAGTCAGTAAGAAGAGTCAGTCTTCTTGTACTTAAGTCGGCATTGTGCCTTTTGTATTTAATTCCGATGCAAGTTCTGTGTTTCATCGTCATCAAGAAGGTCCAACGGATACAATAAACCTGGAGTGAAGCATCGGAATCTATAACTAGTGACACAGGGATCGTTCAAAACATAGACAGTAAGATGAGTCAGTATTCTTGTACTTAAGTTGGCATTGTGCCTTTTGTATTTAATTCCGATGCAATCTCTGTGTTTCATCGTCAATAAGAAGGTCCAAGGGATACAGTAAACTGGGAGTGAAGCATCGGAATCTATAAGTTGTCACAGAAATGGTTCAAACATTGTCAGTAAGAAGAGTCAGTCTTCTTGTACTTAAGTCGGCATTGTGCCTTTTGTATTTAATTCCGATGCAAATTCTGTGTTTCATCGTCAATAAGAAGGTCCAAGGGACACAGTAAACCTGGAGTGAAGCATCGTAATCTATAACTAGTGTCACAGGAATGGTTCAAAACATAGACAGTAGGAAGAGACAGTCTTCTTGTACTGAAGTCGGCATTGTGCCTTTTGAATTTAATTCCGATGCAATTTCTGTGTTTCATCGTCAATACGAAGGTCAGAGGGTTACAGTAAACCAGAAGTGAAGCATCGGAATCTATAACTAGTGTCACAGGAAAGGTTCAAAACATAGTCAGTAAGAAGAATCAGTCTTCTTGTACTTAAGTCGGCATTGTGCCTTTTGTATTTAATTCCGATGCAATTTCTGTGTTTCATCGTCGATTAGAGGGTCCAAGGGATACAGTAAACCTGGAGTGAAGCATCGGAATCCATAACTAGTGACACAGGGATGGTTCAAAACATCGACAGTAAGAAGAGTCAGTCTTCTTGTACTTAATTCGGCATTGTGCCCATAGTATTTAATTCCGATGCAATTTCTGTGTTTCATCGTCAATAAGAAGGTCAGAGGGATACAGTAAATCTGAAGTCTAGCATCGGAATCTATAACTAGTGTCACAGGAATGGTTCAAAACATAGTCAGTAAGAAGAGTCAGTCTTCCTGTACTTAATTCGGCATTGTGCTTTTAGTATTTAATTCCCATTCAATATCAGTGTTTCATCGATAATAAGAAGGTCAGAGGTATACAGTAAATCTGAAGTCAAGCATCTGAATCTTTAACTAGTGTCACAGGAATGGTTCAAAACATAGTCAGTAAGAAGAGTCAGTCTTCCTGTACTTAAGTCGGCATTGTGCCTTTTGTATTTAATTCCGATGCAATTTCTGTGTTTCATCGTCAATAAGAAGGTCCAAGGGATACAGTAAACTGGGAGTGAAGCATCGGAATCTATAAGTTGTCACAGAAATGGTTCAAACATAGTCAGTAAGAAGAGTCAGTCTTCTTGTACTTAATTCGGCATTGTGCCTTTTGTATTTAATTCCGATGCAATTTCTGTGTTTCATCGTCAACAAGAAGCTCCAAGGGATACAGTAAACCTGAAGTGAAGCATCGGGATCTATAACTAGTGTCACAGGAATGGTTCAACTCATAGTAAGTAAGAAGAGTCAGTCTCCTTGTACTTAAGTCGGCATTGTGCCTTTTCTATTTAACTCCGGTGCAAGTTCTGTGTATCATCGTCAATAAGAAGGTCCAAGGGATATAGTAAACCTGGAGTGAAGCATCGGAACCTATAACTGGTGTCACAGGAGTGGTTCAAATCATAGACAATAAGGTCAGTCTTCTTGTACTTAAGTCGGCATTGTGCCTTTTTTATTTAATTCCGATGCAATTTCTGTGTTTCATCGTCAAAAAGAAGGTCCAAGGGATACAGTAAACCAGGAGGGAAGCATCGGAATCCATAACTAGTGTCACAGGAATGGTTCAAAACATCGACAGTATGAAGAGCCAGTCTTCTTGTACTTAATTCGGCATTGTGCCTTTAGTATTTAATTCCGATGCAATTTCTGTGTTTCATCGTCAATAAGAAGGTAAGAGGGACACAGTAAATCTGAAGTGAAGCATCTGAATCTATAACTAGTGTCACAGGAATGGTTCAACTCATAGTCAGTGAGAAGAGTCAGTCTTCTTGTACTTAAGTCGGCATTGTGCATTTTGTATTTAATTCCGATGCGATTTCTGTGTTTCATCGTCAATAAGAAGGTCAGAGGGATGCAGTAAATCTGAAGTGAAGCATCTGAATCTATAACTAGTGTCACAGGAATGGTTCAACTCATAGTCAGTGAGAAGAGTCAGTCTTCTTGTACTTAAGTCGGCATTGTGCCTTTTCTATTTAACTCCGATTCAAATTCTGTGTTTCATCGTCAATAAGAAGGTGTAAGGGATATAGTAAACCTGGAGTGAAGCATCGGAATCTATAACTAGTGTCACATGAATGGTTCAAAACATAGACAGTTAGAAGAGTCAGTCCTCTTGTACTTAATCCGGCATTGTGCCTTTTGTATTTAATTCCGATGAAATTTCTGTGTTTCATCGTCAATAAGAATGTCAGAGGGATACAGTAAACCTGGGGTGAAGCATCGGAATCTATAGCTAGTGTCACAGGAATGGTACATAATATAGTCAGTAAGAAGAATCAGTCTTCTTGTACTTAAGTCGGCATTGTGCCTTTTGTATTTAATTCCGATGCAATATCTGTGTTTCATCGTGAATAAGAAGGTCCAGGGGATACAGTAAACCTGGAGTGAAGCATCGGATTCTATAACTAGTGACACTGGGATGGTTTAAAACATCGACAGTAAGATGTGTCAGTATTCTTGTACTTAAGTCGGCATTGTGCCTTTTGTATTTAATTCCGATGCAATTTCTGTGTTTCATCTTCAATAAGAAGGTCCAAGGGATACTGTAAACCTGACGTGAAGCACCGGAATCTATAACTAGTGTCATAGGAATGGCTCAAAGCATAGACAGTGGGAAGAGTCAGTCTTCTTGTACTTAAGACGGTATTGTGCATTTTGTATTTAATTCCGATGCAATTTCTGAGTTTCATCGTCAATAAGAAGGTCCAAGGGATACAGTAAACTGGGAGTGAAGCATCGGAATCTATAAGTTGTCACAGAAATGGTTCAAACATAGTCAGTAAGAAGAGTCAGTCTTCTTGTACTTAAGTCGGCATTGTGCCTTTTGTATTTAATTCCGATGCACGTTCTGTGTTTCATCGTCAATAAGAAGGTCCAAGGGATACAGTAAACCTGGAGTGAAGCTTCGGAATCTATAACTAGTGACACAGGGATGGTTCAAAACATAGGCAGTAAGAAGAGTCAGTATTCTTGTACTTATGTCGCCATTGTGCCTTTTGTATTTAATTCCGATGCAATTTCTGTGTTTCATCGTCAATAAGAAGGTCCAAGGGATACAGTAAACCGGGAGTGAAGCATCGGAATCTATAACTAGTGTCACAGAAATTGTACAAACATAGTCTGTAAGAAGAGTCAGTCTTCTTGTACTTAAGTCGGCATTGTGCCTTTTGTATTTAATTCCGATGCAATTTCTGTGTTTCATCGTAAATTAGAAGGTCCAAGGGATACATTAAATCTGGAGTGAAGCATCGGAATCAATAACTAGTGTCACAGGAATGAATAAAACATAGTCAGGAAGAAGAGTCAGTCTTCTTGTACTAAAGTCGGCATTGTGCCCTTTGTATTTAATTCCGATGCAATTTCTGTGTTTCATCGTCAAAAAGAAGGTCCAAGGGATACAGTAAACCAGGAGGGAAGCATCGGAATCCATAACTAGTGTCACAGGAATGGTTCAAAACATCGACAGTATGAAGAGCCAGTCTTCTTGTACTTAATTCGGCATTGTGCCTTTAGTATTTAATTCCGATGCAATTTCTGTGTTTCATCGTCAATAATAAGGTAAGAGGGACACAGTAAATCTGAAGTGAAGCATCTGAATCTATAACTAGTGTCACAGGAATGGTTCAAATCATAGTCAGTGAGAAGAGTCAGTCTTCTTGTACTTAAGTCGGCATTGTGCATTTTGTATTTAATTTCGATGCGATTTCTGTGTTTCATCGTCAATAAGAAGGTCAGAGGGATTCAGTAAACCTGAAGTGAAGCATCGGAATCTATAACTAGTGTCACAGGAATGGTTCAAAACATAGACAGTTGGGAGAGTCAGTCTTCTTGTACTTAATCCGGCATTGTGCCTTTTGTATTTAATTCCGATGAAATTTCTGTGTTTCATCGTCAATAAGAATGTCAGAGGGATACAATAAACCTGAGGTGAAGCATCGGAATCTATAACTAGTGTCACAGGAATGGTTCAAAATATAGTCAGTAAGAAGAATCAGTCTTCTTGTACTTAAGTCGGCATTGTGCCTTTTGTATTTAATTCCGATGCAATTTCTGTGTTTCATCTTCAATACGAAGGTCCAAGGGATACTGTAAACCTGAAGTGAAGAACCGGAATCTATAACTAGTGTCACAGGAATGGCTCAAAGCATAGACAGTGGGAAGAGTCAGTCTTCTTGTACTTAAGACGGTATTGTGCCTTTTGTATTTAATTCCGATGCAATTTCTGTGTTTCATCGTCAATAAGAAGGTCAGAGGGATACAGTAAACCTGAAGTGAAGCATCGGAATTTATAACTAGTGTCACAGGAATGGTTCAAAACATAGACAGTAGGAAGAGACAGTCTTCTTGTACATAAGTCGGCACTGTGCCATTTCTATTTAATTCCTATTCAATTTCTGTGTCTAATCGACAATACGAAGGTCCAAGGGATATAGTAAACCTGGAGTGAAGCATCGGAATCTATAACTAGTGTCACAGGAATGGTTCAAACATAGACAGTAAGTAGGGTCACTCTTCTTGTACTTATGTCGGCATTGTGCCTTTAGTATTTAATTCCCATTCAATTTCAGTGTTTCATCGATAATAAGAAGGTCAGAGGTATACAGTAAATCTGAAGTCAAGCATCGGAATCTATAACTAGTGTCACAGGAATGGTTCAAAACATAGTCAGTAAGAAGAGTCAGTCTTCTTGTACTTAAGTCGGCATTGTGCCTTTTGTATTTAATTCCGATGCTAGTTCTGTGTTTCATCGTCAATAAGAAGGTCCAAGGGATACAGTAAACCTGGAGTGAAGCTTCGGAATCTATAACTAGTGACACAGGGATGGTTCAAAACATAGGCAGTAAGAAGAGTCAGTATTCTTGTACTTAAGTCGCCATTGTGCCTTTTGTATTTAATTCCGATGCAATTTCTGTGTTTCATCGTCAATAAGAAGGTCCAAGGGATACAGTAAACCGGGAGTGAAGCATCGGAATCTATAACTAGTGTCACAGAAATTGTTCAAAACATAGTCTGTAAGAAGAGTCAGTCTTCTTGTACTTAAGTCGGCATTGTGCCTTTTGTATTTAATTCCGATGCAATTTCTGTGTTTCATCGTAAATAAGAAGGTCCAAGGGATACAGTAAATCTGGAGTGAAGCATCGGAATCAATAACTAGTGTCACAGGAATGAATAAAACATAGTCAGGAAGAAGAGTCAGTCTTCTTGTACTAAAGTCGGCATTGTGCCTTTTGTATTTAATTCCGATGCAATTTCTGTGTTTCATCGTCAATAAGAAGGTCCAAGGGATACAGTAAAATTGGAGTGAAGCATCGGAATCTATAACTAGTGTCACAGTGATGGTTCAAATCATAGACAGTAAGAAGAGTCAGTATTCTTGTACTTAAGTCGGCATTGTGCCTTTTGTATCTAATTCCGATGCAATTTCTGTGTTTCATCTTCAATAGGAAGGTCCAAGGGATACAGTAAACCTGATGTGAAGCATCGGAAAATATAACTAGTGTAATAGGAATGGTTCAAAGCATAGACAGTGGGAAGAGTCAGTCTTCTTGTACTCAAGTCGGCATTGTGTTTTTTGTATTTAATTACGATGCAATTTCTGTGTTTCATCGTCAATAAGAAGGTCAGAGGGATACAGTAAACCTGAAGTGACGCATCGGAATCTATAACTTGTGTCACAGGAATGGTTCAAAGCATAGACAGTAGGAAGAGACAGGCTTCTTGTACTGAAGTCGGCATTGTGCATTTTGAATTTAATTCCGATGCAATTTCTGTGTTTCACCGTCAATAAGAAGGTCAGAGAGATACAGTAAACATGAAGTAAAGCATCGGAATCTATAACTAGTGTCACAGGAATGGTTCAAAACATAGACAGTAAGAAGAGTCAGTCTTGTTGTACTTAAGTCGGCATTGTGCCTTTTTTATTTGATTCCGATGAAATTTCTGTGTTTCATCGTCTATAAGAAGGTCCAAGGGATACATTAAACCGGGAGTGATGCATCGGTATCTATAACTAGTGTCACACAAATGGTTCAAAACATAGTCTGTAAGAAGAGTCAGTCTTCTTGTACTTAAGTCGGCATTGTGACTTTTGTATTTAATTCCGATGCAATTTCTGTGTTTCATCGTCAATAAGAAGGTGCAAGGGATACAGTAAACCTGGAGTGAAGCATCGGAATCAATAACTAGTTTCACAGGAATGAATCGAAACATATTCAGTAAGAAGAGTCAGTCTTCTTGTACTAAAGTCGGCATTGTGCCTTTTGTATTTATTTCCGATGCAATTTCTGTGTTTCACCGTCAATAAGAAGGGCAGAGGGATACAGTAAACCTGAAGTGAAGCATCGGAATCCATAACTAGTGTCACAGGAATGGTTCAAAACATAGACAGCAGGAAGAGACAGTCTTCTTGTACTGAAGTCGGCATTGTGCCTCTTGAATTTAATTAGGATGCAATTTCTGTGTTTCATCGTCAATAAGAGGGTCAGAGGGTTACAGTAAACCCGAAGTGAAGCATCGGAATCTATAACTAGTGTCACAGGAAAGGTTCAAAACATAGTCAGTAAGAAGATTCAGTCTTCTTGTACTTAAGTCGGCATTGTGCCTTTTGTATTTAATTCCGATGCAATTTCTGTGTTTCATCGTCAATAAGATGGTCCAAGGGATACAGTAAACCTGGAGTGAAGCATCGGAATCTATAACTAGTGACACAGGGATGGTTCATAACATCGACAGTAAGAAGAGTCAGTCTTCTTGTACTTAATTCGGCATTGTGCCCTTAGTAACTAATTCCGATGCAATTTCTGTGTTTCATCGACAATACGAAGGTCCAAGGGATACAGTAAACCTGAAGTGAAGCATCGGAATCTATAACTAGTGTCACAGGAATGGTTCAAAACATAGTCATTAAGAAGAGTCAGTTTTCTTGTACTTAAGTCGGCTTTGTGCCTTTTCTATTTAACTCCGATGCAATTTCTGTGTATCATCGTCAATAGGAATGTCCAAGGGATGTAGTAAACCTGGAGTGAAGCATCGGAATCTATAACTAGTGTCACAGGAATGGTTCAAAACATAGACCAAAAGAAGAGTAAGTCTTCTTGTACTTAAGTCGGCATTGTGCCTATTTTATTTAATTCCGATGCAATTTCTGTGTTTCATCGTCAATAAGAAGGTCCAAGGGATACAGTAAACGTGGAGTGAAGCATCGGAATCTATAACTAGTGTCACAGGGATAGTTCAAATCATAGACAGTAAGAAGAGTCAGTATTCTTGTACTTAAGTCGGCATTGTGCCTTTTGTATTTGATTCCGATACAATTTCTGTGTTTCATCTTAAATAAGAAGGTCCAAGGGATACAGTAAACCTGAAGTGAAGCATTAGAGTATATAACAAGTGTCACAGGAATGGTTCAAAACATAGTCAGTAAGAAGAGTCAGTCTTCTTGTACATAAGTCGTCATTGTGCCTTTTCAATTTAATTCCGATGCAATTTCTGTGTTTCATCGTCAATAAGTAGGTCCAAGGGATACAGTAAACCTGAAGTGAAGCATCGGAAAATATAACTAGTGTAACAGGAATGGTTCAAAGCATAGACAGTGGGAAGAGTCAGTCTTCTTGGACTTAAGTCGGCATTGTGCCTTTTGTATTTATTTCCGATGCAATTTCTTTGTATCATCGTCAATAAGAAGGTCAGAGGGATACAGTAAATCTGGAGTGAAGCATCGGAATCAATAACTAGTGTCACAGGAATGAATAAAACATAGTCAGTAAGAAGAGTCAGTCTTCTTGTACTAAAGTCGGCATTGTGCCTTTTGTATTTAATTCCGATGCAATTTCTGTGTTTCATCGTCAATAAGAAGGTCCACGGGATACAGTAAAATTGGAGTGAAGCATCGGAATCTATAACTAGTGTCACAGTGATGGTTCAAATCATAGACAGTAAGAAGAATCAGTATTCTTGTACTTAAGTCGGCATTGTGCGTTTTGTATTTAATTCCGATGCAATTTCAGTGTTTCATCTTCAATAGCAAGGTCCAAGGGATACAGTAAACCTGAAGTGAAGCATCGGAAAATATAACTAGTGTAACAGGAATGGTTCAAAGCATAGACAGTGGGAAGAGTCAGTATTCTTGTATTCAAGTCGGCATTGTGCCTTTTGTATTTAATTACGATGAAATTTCTGTGTTTCATCGTCAATAAGAAGGTCAGAGGGATACAGTAAACCTGAAGTGACGCATCGGAATCTATAACTTGTGTCACAGGGATGGTTCAAAGCATTGACAGTAGGAAGAGACAGGCTTCTTGTACTGAAGTCGGCATTGTGCATTTTGAATTTAATTCCAATGCAATTTCTGTGTTTCACTGTCAATAAGAAGGTCAGAGAAATACAGTAAACCTGAAGTGAAGCATCGGAATCTATAACTAGTGTCACAGGAATGGTTCAAAACATAGACAGTAAGAAGAGTCAGTCTTGTTGTACTTAGGTCGGCATTGTGCCTTTTTTATTTGATTCCGATGCAATTTCTGTGTTTCATCGTCTATAAGAAGGTCCAAGGGATACAGTAAACTGGGAGTGATGCATCGGTATCTATAACTAGTGTCACACAAATGGTTCAAAACATAGTCAATAAGAAGAGTCAGTCTTCTTGTACTTAAGTCGGCATTGCGACTTTTGTATTTAATTCCGATGCAATTTCTGTGTTTCATCGTCAATAAGAAGGACCAAGGGATACAGTAAAACTGGAGTGAAGCATCGGAATCAATAACTAGTTTCACAGGAATGAATCAAAACATATTCAGTTAGAAGAGTCAGTCTTCTTGTACTAAAGTCGGCATTGTGCCTTTTGTATTTATTTCCGATGCAATTTCTGTGTTTCATCGTCAATAAGAAGGGCAGAGGGATACAGTAAACCTGAAGTGAAGCATCGGAATCTATAACTAGGGTCACAGGAATGGTTCAAAACATAGACAGTAGGAAGAGACAGTCTTCTTGTACTGAAGTCGGCATTGTGCCTTTTGAATTTAATTCCGATGCAATTTCTGTGTTTCATCGTCAATAAGAAGGTCAGAGGGTTACAGTAAACCCGAAGTGAAGCATCGGAATCTATAACTAGTGTCACAGGAAAGTTTCAAAACATAGTCAGTAAGAGGAATCAGTCTTCTTGTACTGAAGTCGGCATTGTGCCTTTTGTTTTTAATTCCGATGCAATTTCTGTGTTTCATCGTCAATAAGAAGGTCCGAGGGATACAGTAAACCTGATGTGAAGCATCGGAATCTATAACTAGTGTCACAGGAATGGTTCAAAACATAGTCATTAAGAAGAGTCAGTTTTCTTGTACTTAGGTCGGCATTGTGCCTTTTCTATTTAACTCCGATGCAATTTCTGTGTATCATCGTCAATAAGAATGTCCAAGGGATGTAATAAACCTGGAGTGAAGCATCGGAATCTATAACTAGTGTCACAGGAATGGTTCATAACATAGACAGAAAGAAGAATCAGTCTTCTTGTACTTAAGTCGGCATTGTGCCTTTTTTATTTAATTCCGATGCAATTTCTGTGTTTCATCGTCAATAAGAAGGTCCAAGGGATACAGTAAACGTGAAGTGAAGCATCGGAATCTATAACTAGTGTCACATGGATGGTTCAAATCATAGACAGTAAGAAGAGTCAGTATTCAAGTACTTAAGTCGGCATTGTGCCTTTTGTATTTGATTCCGATGCAATTTCTGTGTTTCATCTTAAAGAAGAAGGTCCAAGGGATACAGTGAACCTGAAGTGAAGCATCAGAGTATATAACTAGTGTCACAGGAATGGTTCCAATCATAGTCAGTAAGAAGAGTCAGTCTTCTTGTACATAAGTCGTCATTGTGCCTTTTCCATTTAATTCCGATGCAATTTCTGTGTTTCATCGTCAATAAGTAGGTCCTAGGGATACAGTAAACCTGAAGAGAAGCATCGGAAAATATAACTAGTGTAACAGGAATGGTTCAAAGCATAGACAGTGGGAAGAGTCAGTCTTCTTGGACTTAAGTCGGCATTGTGCCTTTTGTATTTAATTCCAAAGCAATTTCTGTGTTTCATCGTCAATAAGAAGGTCAGAGGGATACAGAAAACCTGAAGTGAAGCATCGTAATCTATAACTAGTGTCACAGGAATGGTTCAAAACATAGACAGTAGGAGAGGCGGTCTTCTTGTACTGAAGTCGGCATTGTGCCTTTTGAATTTAATTCCGATGCAATTTCTGTGTTTCATCGTCAATACGAAGGTCAGAGGGTTACAGTAAACCAGAAGTGAAGCATCGGAATCTATAACTAGTGTCACAGGAAAGGTTCAAAACATAGTCAGTAAGAAGAATCAGTCTTCTTGTTCTTAAGTCGGCATTGTGCCTTTTGTATTTAATTCCGATGCAATTTCTGTGTTTCATAGTCAATTAGAGGGTCCAAGGGATACAGTAAACCTGGAGTGAAGCATCGGAATCCATAACTAGTGACACAGGGATGGTTCAAAACATCGACAGTAAGAAGAGTCAGTCTTCTTGTACTTAATTCGGCATTGTGCCCATAGTATTTAATTCCGATGCAATTTCTGTGTTTCATCGTCAATAAGAAGGTCAGAGGGATACAGTAAATCTGAAGTCTAGCATCGGAATCTATAACTAGTGTCACAGGAATGGTTCAAAACGTAGTCAGTAAGAAGAGTCAGTCTTCTTGTACTTAAGTCGGCATTGTGCCTTTTGTATTTAATTCCGATGCAATTTCTGTGTTTCATCGTCAATACGAAGGTCCAAGGGATACAGTAAACCTGAAGTGAAGCATCGGAATCAATAATTAGTGTCACAGGAATGGTTCAAAACATAGGCAGTAAGAAGAGTCAGTCTTCTTGTACTTAGGTCGGCTTTGTGCCTTTTCTATTTAACTCCGATGCAATTTCTGTGTATCATCGTCAACAAGAAGGTCCAAGGGATATAGTAAACCTGGAGTGAAGCATCGGAATCTATAACTAGTGTCACAGGAATGGTTCAAAACAAAGACAGTAAGAAGAGTCAGTATTCATGTACTTAAGTCGGCATTGTGCCTTTTTTATTTAATTCCGATGCAATTTCTGTGTTTCATCGTCAATAAGAAGGTCCAAGGGATACAGTAAACCGGGGGTTGAAACATCGGAATCTATAACTAGTGTCACAGAAATGGTTCAAAACATAGTCAGTAATAAGAGTCAGTCTTCTTGTACTTAAGTCGGCATTGTGCCTTTTGTATTTAATTCCGATGCAATTTCTGTGTTTCATCGTCAATAAGAAGGTCCAAGGGATACAGTAAACCTGGAGTGAAGCATCGGAATCAATAACTAGTGTCACAGGAATGAATCAAAACACAGTCAGTAAGAGGAGTCAGTCTTCTTGTACTAAAGTCGGCATTGTGCCTTTTGTATTTAATTCGGATGCAATTTCTGTGTTTCATCGTCAATAAGAAGGTCCAAGGGATACAGTAAAATTGGAGTGAAGCATCGGAATCTATAACTAGTGTCACAGTGATGGTTCTCATCATAGACAGTAAGAAGAATCAGTATTCTTGTACTTAAGTCGGCATTGTGCCTTTTGTATTTAATTCCGATGCGATTTCTATGTTTCATCGTCAATAAGAAGGTCAGAGGGATGCAGTAAACCTGAAGTGAAGCATCGGAATCTATAACTAGTGTCACAGGAATGGTTCAAAACATAGACAGTTGGAAGAGTCAGTCTTCTTGTACTTAAGTCGGCATTGTGGCTTTTCTATTTAACTCCGATTCAAATTCTGTGTTTCATCGTCAATAAGAAGGTGTAAGGGATATAGTAAACCTGGAGTGAAGCATCGGAATCTATAACTAGTGTCACATGAATGGTTCAAAACATAGACAGTTAGAAGAGTCAGTCCACTTGTACTTAATCCGGCATTGTGCCTTTTGTATTTAATTCCGATGAAATTTCTGTGTTTCATCGTCAATAAGAATGTCAGAGGGATACAGTAAACCTGGGGTGAAGCATCGGAATCTATAACTAGTGTCACAGGAATGGTACAAAATATAGTCAGTAAGAAGAATCAGTCTTCTTGTACTTAAGTCGGCATTGTGCCTTTTGTATTTAATTCCGATGCAATATCTGTGTTTCATCGTGAATAAGAAGGTCCAGGGGATACAGTAAACCTGGAATGAAGCATCGGATTCTATAACTAGTGACACTGGGATGGTTTAAAACATCGACAGTAAGATGTGTCAGTGTTCTTGTACTTAAGTCGGCATTGTGCCTTTTGTATTTAATTCCGATGCAATTTCTGTGTTTCATCTTCAATAAGAAGGTCCAAGGGATACTGTAAACCTGAAGTGAAGCACCGGAATCTATAACTAGTGTCATAGGAGTGGCTCAAAGCATAGACAGTGGGAAGAGTCAGTCTTCTTGTACTTAAGACGGTATTGTGCATTTTGTATTTAATTCCGATGCAATTTCTGTGTTTCATCGTCAATAAGAAGGTCAGAGGGATACTGCAAACCTGAAGTGAAGCATCGGAATCTATAACTAGTGTCACAGGAATGGTTCAAAACATAGACAGTAGGAAGAGACAGTCTTCTTGTACTTAAGTCGGCACTGTGCCTTTTCTATTTAATTCCTATTCAATTTCAGTGTCTAATCGACAATAAGAAGGTCCAAGGGATATAGTAAACCTGGAGTGAAGCACCGGAATCTATAACTAGTGTCACAGGAATGGTTCAAACATAGACAGTAAGTAGGGTCACTCTTCTTGTACTTAAGTCGGCATTGTGCCTTTATTATTTAATTCCGATGCTATTTCTGTGTATCATCGTCAATAAGAAGGTCCAAGGGATACAGTAAACATGGAGTGAAGAATTGGAATCTATAACTACTGTCGCAGGAATGGTTCTAATCATCGACAGTAAGAAGAGTCAGTCTTCTTGTACTTAATTCGGCATTGTGCCTTTAGTATTTAATTCCCATTCAATATCAGTGTTTCATCGATAATAAGAAGGTCAGAGGTATACAGTAAATCTGAAGTCAAGTATCGGAATCTATAACTAGTGTCACAGGAATGGTTCAAAACATAGTCAGTAAGAAGAGTCAGTCTTCCTGTACTTAAGTCGGCATTGTGCCTTTTGTATTTAATTCCGATGCAATTTCTGTGTTTCATCGTCAATAAGAAGGTCCAAGGGATACAGTAAACTGGGAGTGAAGCATCGGAATCTATAAGTTGTCACAGAAATGGTTCAAACATAGTCAGTAAGAAGAGTCAGTCTTCTTGTACTTAAGTCGGCATTGTGCCTTTTGTATTTAATTCCGATGCACGTTCTGTGTTTCATCGTCAATAAGAAGGTCCAAGGGATACAGTAAACCTGGAGTGAAGCTTCGGAATCTATAACTAGTGACACAGGGATGGTTCAAAACATAGGCAGTAAGAAGAGTCAGTATTCTTGTACTTATGTCGCCATTGTGCCTTTTGTATTTAATTCCGATGCAATTTCTGTGTTTCATCGTCAATAAGAAGGTCCAAGGGATACAGTAAACCGGGAGTGAAGCATCGGAATCTATAACTAGTTTCACAGAAATTGTTCAAAACATAGTCTGTAAGAAGAGTCAGTCTTCTTGTACTTAAGTCGGCATTGTGCCTTTTGTATTTAATTCCGATGCAATTTCTGTGTTTCATCGTAAATTAGAAGGTCCAAGGGATACATTAAATCTGGAGTGAAGCATCGGAATCAATAACTAGTGTCACAGGAATGAATAAAACATAGTCAGGAAGAAGAGTCAGTCTTCTTGTACTAAAGTCGGCATTGTGCCCTTTGTATTTAATTCCGATGCAATTTCTGTGTTTCATCGTCAAAAAGAAGGTCCAAGGGATACAGTAAACCAGGAGGGAAGCATCGGAATCCATAACTAGTGTCTCAGGAATGGTTCAAAACATCGACAGTATGAAGAGCCAGTCTTCTTGTACTTAATTCGGCATTGTGCCTTTAGTATTTAATTCCGATGCAATTTCTGTGTTTCATCGTCAATAATAAGGTAAGAGGGACACAGTAAATCTGAAGTGAAGCATCTGGATCTATAACTAGTGTCACAGGAATGGTTCAAATCATAGTCAGTGAGAAGAGTCAGTCTTCTTGTACTTAAGTAGGCATTGTGCATTTTGTATTTAATTTCGATGCGATTTCTGTGTTTCATCGTCAATAAGAAGGTCAGAGGGATGCAGTAAACCTGAAGTGAAGCATCGGAATCTATAACTAGTGTCACAGGAATGGTTCAAAACATAGACAGTTGGGAGAGTCAGTCTTCTTGTACTTAAGTCGGCATTGTGCCTTTTCTATTTAACTCCGATTCAATTTCTGTGTTTCATCGTCAATAAGAAGGTGTAAGGGATATAGTAAACCTGGAGTGAAGCATCGGAATCTATAACTAGTGTCACATGAATGGTTCAAAACATAGACAGTAAGAAGAGACAGTCCTCTTGTACTTAATCCGGCATTGTGCCTTTTGTATTTAATTCCGATGAAATTTCTGTGTTTCATCGTCAATAAGAATGTCAGAGGGATACAATAAACCTGAGGTGAAGCATCGGAATCTATAACTAGTGTCACAGGAATGGTTCAAAATATAGTCAGTAAGAAGAATCAGTCTTCTTGTACTTAAGTCGGCATTGTGCCTTTTGTATTTAATTCCGATGCAATTTCTGTGTTTCATCTTCAATACGAAGGTCCAAGGGATACTGTAAACCTGAAGTGAAGCACTGGAATCTATAACTAGTGTCACAGGAATGGCTCAAAGCATAGACAGTGGGAAGAGTCAGTCTTCTTGTACTTAAGACGGTATTGTGCCTTTTGTATTTAATACCGTTGCAATTTCTGTGTTTCATCGTCAATAAGAAGGTCAGAGGGATACAGTAAACCTGAAGTGAAGCATCGGAATTTATAACTAGTGTCACAGGAATGGTTCAAAACATAGACAGTAGGAAGAGACAGTCTTCTTGTACATAAGTCGGCACTGTGCCATTTCTATTTAATTCCTATTCAATTTCTGTGTCTAATCGACAATAAGAAGGTCCAAGGGATATAGTAAACCTGGAGTGAAGCATCGGAATCTATAACTAGTGTCACAGGAATGGTTCAAACATAGACAGTAAGTAGGGTCACTCTTCTTGTACTTATGTCGGCATTGTGCCTTTAGTATTTAATTCCCATTCAATTTCAGTGTTTCATCGATAATAAGAAGGTCAGAGGTATACAGTAAATCTGAAGTCAAGCATCGGAATCTATAACTAGTGTCACAGGAATGGTTCAAAACATAGTCAGTAAGAAGGGTCAGTCTTCTTGTACTTAAGTCGGCATTGTGCCTTTTGTATTTAATTCCGATGCAAGTTCTGTGTTTCATCGTCAATAAGAAGGTCCAAGGGATACAGTAAACCTGGAGTGAAGCTTCGGAATCTATAACTAGTGACACAGGGATGGTTCAAAACATAGGCAGTAAGAAGAGTCAGTATTCTTGTACTTAAGTCGCCATTGTGCCTTTTGTATTTAATTCCGATGCAATTTCTGTGTTTCATCGTCAATAAGAAGGTCCAAGGGATACAGTAAACCGGGAGTGAAGCATCGGAATCTATAACTAGTGTCACAGAAATTGTTCAAAACATAGTCTGTAAGAAGAGTCAGACTTCATGTACTTAAGTCGGCATTGTGCCTTTTGTATTTAATTCCGATGCAATTTCTGTGTTTCATCGTAAATAAGAAGGTCCAAGGGATACAGTAAATCTGGAGTGAAGCATCGGAATCAATAACTAGTGTCACAGGAATGAATAAAACATAGTCAGGAAGAAGAGTCAGTCTTCTTGTACTAAAGTCGGCATTGTGCCTTTTGTATTTAATTCCGATGCAATTTCTGTGTTTCATCGTCAATAAGAAGGTCCAAGGGATACAGTAAACCTGGAGTGAAGCTTCGGAATCTATAACTAGTGACACAGGGATGGTTCAAAACATAGGCAGTAAGAAGAGTCAGTATTCTTGTACTTAAGTCGCCATTGTGCCTTTTGTATTTAATTCCGATGCAATTTCTGTGTTTCATCTTCAATAGGAAGGTCCAAGGGATACAGTAAACCTGATGTGAAGCATCGGAAAATATAACTAGTGTAATAGGAATGTTTCAAAGCATAGACAGTGGGAAGAGTCAGTCTTCTTGTACTCAAGTCGGCATTGTGCTTTTTGTATTTAATTACGATGCAATTTCTGTGTTTCATCGTCAATAAGAAGGTCAGAGGGATACAGTAAACCTGAAGTGACGCATCGGAATCTATAACTTGTGTCACAGGAATGGTTCAAAGCATAGACAGTAAGAAGAGACAGGCTTCTTGTACTGAAGTCGGCATTGTGCATTTTGAATTTAATTCCGATGCAATTTCTGTGTTTCACCGTCAATAAGAAGGTCAGAGAGATACAGTAAACCTGAAGTAAAGCATCGGAATCTATAACTAGTGTCACAGGAATGGTTCAAAACATAGACAGTAAGAAGAGTCAGTCTTGTTGTACTTAAGTCGGCATTGTGCCTTTTTTATTTGATTCCGATGCAAGTTCTGTGTTTCATCGTCAATAAGAAGGTCCAAGGGATACAGTAAACCTGGAGTGAAGCTTCGGAATCTATAACTAGTGACACAGGGATGGTTCAAAACATAGGCAGTAAGAAGAGTCAGTATTCTTGTACTTAAGTCGCCATTGTGCCTTTTGTATTTAATTCCGATGCAATTTCTGTGTTTCATCGTCAATAAGAAGGTCCAAGGGATACAGTAAACCGGGAGTGAAGCATCGGAATCTATAACTAGTGTCACAGAAATTGTTCAAAACATAGTCTGTAAGAAGAGTCAGACTTCTTGTACTTAAGTCGGCATTGTGCCTTTTGTATTTAATTCCGATGCAATTTCTGTGTTTCATCGTAAATAAGAAGGTCCAAGGGATACAGTAAATCTGGAGTGAAGCATCGGAATCAATAACTAGTGTCACAGGAATGAATAAAACATAGTCAGGAAGAAGAGTCAGTCTTCTTGTACTAAAGTCGGCATTGTGCCTTTTGTATTTAATTCCGATGCAATTTCTGTGTTTCATCGTCAATAAGAAGGTCCAAGGGATACAGTAAACCTGGAGTGAAGCTTCGGAATCTATAACTAGTGACACAGGGATGGTTCAAAACATAGGCAGTAAGAAGAGTCAGTATTCTTGTACTTAAGTCGCCATTGTGCCTTTTGTATTTAATTCCGATGCAATTTCTGTGTTTCATCTTCAATAGGAAGGTCCAAGGGATACAGTAAACCTGATGTGAAGCATCGGAAAATATAACTAGTGTAATAGGAATGTTTCAAAGCATAGACAGTGGGAAGAGTCAGTCTTCTTGTACTCAAGTCGGCATTGTGCTTTTTGTATTTAATTACGATGCAATTCCTGTGTTTCATCGTCAATAAGAAGGTCAGAGGGATACAGTAAACCTGAAGTGACGCATCGGAATCTATAACTTGTGTCACAGGAATGGTTCAAAGCATAGACAGTAAGAAGAGACAGGCTTCTTGTACTGAAGTCGGCATTGTGCATTTTGAATTTAATTCCGATGCAATTTCTGTGTTTCATCGTCTATAAGAAGGTCCAAGGGATACATTAAACCGGGAGTGATGCATCGGTATCTATAACTAGTGTCACACAAATGGTTCAAAACATAGTCTGTAAGAAGAGTCAGTCTTCTTGTACTTAAGTCGGCATTGTGACTTTTGTATTTAATTCCGATGCAATTTCTGTGTTTCATCGTCAATAAGAAGGTGCAAGGGATACAGTAAACCTGGAGTGAAGCATCGGAATCAATAACTAGTTTCACAGGAATGAATCGAAACATATTCAGTAAGAAGAGTCAGTCTTCTTGTACTAAAGTCGGCATTGTGCCTTTTGTATTTATTTCCGATGCAATTTCTGTGTTTCACCGTCAATAAGAAGGGCAGAGGGATACAGTAAACCTGAAGTGAAGCATCGGAATCCATAACTAGTGTCACAGGAATGGTTCAAAACATAGACAGCAGGAAGAGACAGTCTTCTTGTACTGAAGTCGGCATTGTGCCTTTTGAATTTAATTAGGATGCAATTTCTGTGTTTCATCGTCAAAAAGATGGTCCAAGGGATACAGTAAACCTGGAGTGAAGCATCGGAATCTATAACTAGTGACACAGGGATGGTTCAAAACATCGACAGTAAGAAGAGTCAGTCTTCTTGTACTTAATTCGGCATTGTGCCCTTAGTAACTAATTCCGATGCAATTTCTGTGTTTCATCGACAATACGAAGGTCCAAGGGATACAGTAAACCTGAAGTGAAGCATCGGAATCTATAACTAGTGTCACAGGAATGGTTCAAAACATAGACCAAAAGAAGAGTCAGTCTTCTTGTACTTAAGTCGGCATTGTGCCTATTTTATTTAATTCCGATGCAATTTCTGTGTTTCATCGTCAATAAGAAGGTCCAAGGGATACAGTAAACGTGGAGTGAAGCATCGGAATCTATAACTAGTGTCACAGGGATAGTTCAAATCATAGACAGTAAGAAGAGTCAGTATTCTTGTACTTAAGTCGGCATTGTTCCTTTTGTATTTGATTCCGATACAATTTCTGTGTTTCATCTTAAATAAGAAGGTCCAAGGGATACAGTAAACCTGAAGTGAAGCATTAGAGTATATAACAAGTGTCACAGGAATGGTTCAAAACATAGTCAGTAAGAAGAGTCAGTCTTCTTGTACATAAGTCGTCATTGTGCCTTTTCAATTTAATTCCGATGCAATTTCTGTGTTTCATCGTCAATAAGTAGGTCCAAGGGATACAGTAAACCTGAAGTGAAGCATCGGAAAATATAACTAGTGTAACAGGAATGGTTCAAAGCATAGACAGTGGGAAGAGTCAGTCTTCTTGGACTTAAGTCGGCATTGTGCCTTTTGTATTTAATTCCGATGCTATTTCTTTGTATCATCGTCAATAAGAAGGTCAGAGGGATACAGTAAATCTGGAGTGAAGCATCGGAATCATTAACTAGTGTCACAGGAATGAATAAAACATAGTCAGTAAGAAGAGTCAGTCTTCTTGTACTAAAGTCGGCATTGTGCCTTTTGTATTTAATTCCGATGCAATTTCTGTGTTTCATCGTCAATAAGAAGGTCCAAGGGATACAGTAAAATTGGAGTGAAGCATCGGAATCTATAACTAGTGTCACAGTGATGGTTCAAATCATAGACAGTAAGAAGAATCAGTATTCTTGTACTTAAGTCGGCATTGTGCCTTTTGTATTTAATTCCGATGCAATTTCAGTGTTTCATCTTCAATAGCAAGGTCCAAGGGATACAGTAAACCTGAAGTGAAGCATCGGAAAATATAACTAGTGTAACAGGAATGGTTCAAAGCATAGACAGTGGGAAGAGTCAGTATTCTTGTATTCAAGTCGGCATTGTGCCTTTTGTATTTTATTACGATGCAATTTCTGTGTTTCATCGTCAATAAGAAGGTCAGAGGGATACAGTAAACCTGAAGTGACGCATCGGAATCTATAACTTGTGTCACAGGGATGGTTCAAAGCATAGACAGTAGGAAGAGACAGGCTTCTTGTACTGAAGTCGGCATTGTGCATTTTGAATTTAATTCCAATGCAATTTCTGTGTTTCACTGTCAATAAGAAGGTCAGAGAGATACAGTAAACCTGAAGTGAAGCATCGGAATCTATAACTAGTGTCACAGGAATGGTTCAAAACATAGACAGTAAGAAGAGTCAGTCTTGTTGTACTTAGGTCGGCATTGTGCCTTTTTTATTTGATTCCGATGCAATTTCTGTGTTTCATCGTCTATAAGAAGGTCCAAGGGATACAGTAAACTGGGAGTGATGCATCGGTATCTATAACTAGTGTCACACAAATGGTTCAAAACATAGTCAATAAGAAGAGTCAGTCTTCTTGTACTTAAGTCGGCATTGCGACTTTTGTATTTAATTCCGATGCAATTTCTGTGTTTCATCGTCAATAAGAAGGACCAAGGGATACAGTAAAACTGGAGTGAAGCATCGGAATCAATAACTAGTTTCACAGGAATGAATCAAAACATATTCAGTTAGAAGAGTCAGTCTTCTTGTACTAAAGTCGGCATTGTGCCTTTTGTATTTATTTCCGATGCAATTTCTGTGTTTCATCGTCAATAAGAAGGGCAGAGGGATACAGTAAACCTGAAGTGAAGCATCGGAATCTATAACTAGGGTCACAGGAATGGTCAAAATATAGACAGTAGGAAGAGACAGTCTTCTTGTACTGAAGTCGGCATTGTGCCTTTTGAATTTAATTCCGATGCAATTTCTGTGTTTCATCGTCAATAAGAAGGTCAGAGGGTTACAGTAAATCCGAAGTGAAGCATCGGAATCTATAACTAGTGTCACAGGAAAGTTTCAAATCATAGTCAGTAAGAAGAATCAGTCTTCTTGTACTGAAGTCGGCATTGTGCCTTTTGTTTTTAATTCCGATGCAATTTCTGTGTTTCATCGTCAATAAGAAGGTCCGAGGGATACAGTTAACCTGAAGTGAAGCATCGGAATCTATAACTAGTGTCACAGGAATGGTTCAAAACATAGTCATTAAGAAGAGTCAGTTTTCTTGTACTTAGGTCGGCATTGTGCCTTTTCTATTTAACTCCGATGCAATTTCTGTGTATCATCGTCAATAAGAATGTCCAAGGGATGTAATAAACCTGGAGTGAAGCATCGGAATCTATAACTAGTGTCACAGGAATGGTTCATAACATAGACAGAAAGAAGAATCAGTCTTCTTGTACTTAAGTCGGCATTGTGCCTTTTTTATTTAATTCCGATGCAATTTCTGTGTTTCATCGTCAATAAGAAGGTCCAAGGGATACAGTAAACGTGAAGTGAAGCATCGGAATCTATAACTAGTGTCACATGGATGGTTCAAATCATAGACAGTAAGAAGAGTCAGTATTCAAGTACTTAAGTCGGCATTGTGCCTCTTGTATTTGATTCCGATGCAATTTCTGTGTTTCATCTTAAAGAAGAAGGTCCAAGGGATACAGTGAACCTGAAGTGAAGCATCAGAGTATATAACTAGTGTCACAGGAATGGTTCCAATCATAGTCAGTAAGAAGAGTCAGTCTTCTTGTACATAAGTCGTCATTGTGCCTTTTCCATTTAATTCCGATGCAATTTCTGTGTTTCATCGTCAATAAGTAGGTCCAAGGGATACAGTAAACCTGAAGAGAAGCATTGGAAAATATAACTAGTGTAACAGGAATGGTTCAAAGCATAGACAGTGGGAAGAGTCAGTCTTCTTGGACTTAAGTCGGCATTGTGCCTTTTGTATTTAATTCCAAAGCAATTTCTGTGTTTCATCGTCAATAAGAAGGTCAGAGGGATACAGAAAACCTGAAGTGAAGCATCGTAATCTATAACTAGTGTCACAGGAATGGTTCAAAACATAGACAGTAGGAGAGGCAGTCTTCTTGTACTGAAGTCGGCATTGTGCCTTTTGAATTTAATTCCGATGCAATTTCTGTGTTTCATCGTCAATACGAAGGTCAGAGGGTTACAGTAAACCAGAGGTGAAGCATCGGAATCTTTAACTAGTGTCACAGGAAAGGTTCAAAACATAGTCAGTAAGAAGAATCAGTCTTCTTGTACTTAAGTCGGCATTGTGCCTTTTGTATTTAATTCCGATGCAATTTCTGTGTTTCATCGTCAATTAGAGGGTCCAAGGGATACAGTAAACCTGGAGTGAAGCATCGGAATCCATAACTAGTGACACAGGGATGGTTCAAAACATCGACAGTAAGAAGAGTCAGTCTTCTTGTACTTAATTCGGCATTGTGCCCATAGTATTTAATTCCGATGCAATTTCTGTGTTTCATCGTCAATAAGAAGGTCAGAGGGATACAGTAAATCTGAAGTCTAGCATCGGAATCTATAACTAGTGTCACAGGAATGGTTCAAAACGTAGTCAGTAAGAAGAGTTAGTCTTCTTGTACTTAAGTCGGCATTGTGCCTTTTGTATTTAATTCCGATGCAATTTCTGTGTTTCATCGTCAATACGAAGGTCCAAGGGATACAGTAAACCTGAAGTGAAGCATCGGAATCAATAATTAGTGTCACAGGAATGGTTCAAAACATAGGCAGTAAGAAGAGTCAGTCTTCTTGTACTTAGGTCGGCTTTGTGCCTTTTCTATTTAACTCCGATGCAATTTCTGTGTATCATCGTCAACAAGAAGGTCCAAGGGATATAGTAAACCTGGAGTGAAGCATCGGAATCTATAACTAGTGTCACAGGAATGGTTCAAAACAAAGACAGTAAGAAGAGTCAGTTTTGTTGTACTTAGGTCGGCATTGTGCCTTTTTTATTTGATTCCGATGCAATTTCTGTGTTTCATCGTCTATAAGAAGGTCCAAGGGATACAGTAAACCGGGAGTGATGCATCGGTATCTATAACTAGTGTCACACAAATGGTTCAAAACATAGTCAATAAGAAGAGTCAGTCTTCTTGTACTTAAGTCGGCATTGCGACTTTTGTATTTAATTCCGATGCAATTTCTGTGTTTCATCGTCAATAAGAAGGTCCAAGGGATACAGTAAAACTGGAGTGAAGCATCGGAATCAATAACTAGTTTCACAGGAATGAATCAAAACATATTCAGTTAGAAGAGTCAGTCTTCTTGTACTAAAGTCGGCATTGTGCCTTTTGTATTTATTTCCGATGCAATTTCTGTGTTTCATCGTCAATAAGAAGGGCAGAGGGATACAGTAAACCTGAAGTGAAGCATCGGAATCTATAACTAGTGTCAAAGGAAAGGTTCAAAACATAGTCAGTAAGAAGAATCAGTCTTCTTGTACTGAAGTCGGCATTGTGCCTTTTGTATTTAATTCCGATGCAATTTCTGTGTTTCATCGTCAATAAGAAGGTCCGAGGGATACAGTAAACCCGAAGTGAAGCATCGGAATCTATAACTAGTGTCACAGGAATGGTTCAAAACGTAGTCATTAAGAAGAGTCAGTTTTCTTGTACTTAGGTCGGCATTGTGCCTTTTCTATTTAACTCCGATGCAATTTCTGTGTATCATCGTCAATAAGAATGTCCAAGGGATGTAATAAACATGGAGTGAAGCATCGGAATCTATAACTAGTGTCACAGGAATGGTTCATAACATAGACAGAAAGAAGAATCAGTCTTCTTGTACTTAAGTCGGCATTGTGCCTTTTTTATTTAATTCCAATGCAATTTCTGTGTTTCATCGTCAATAAGAAGGTCCAAGGGATACAGTAAACGTGAAGTGAAGCATCGGAATCTATAACTAGTGTCACATGGATGGTTCAAATCATAGACAGTAAGAAGAGTCAGTATCCAAGTACTTAAGTCGGCATTGTGCCTTTTGTATTTGATTCCGATGCAATTTCTGTGTTTTATCTTAAAGAAGAAGGTCCAAAAGATACAGTAAACCGGAAGTATAGCATCAGAGTATATAACTAGTGTCCCAGGAATGGTTCCAATCATAGTCAGTAAGAAGAGCCAGTCTTCTTGTACATAAGTCGTCATTGTGCCTTTTCCATTTAATTCCGATGCAATTTCTGTGTTTCATCGTCAATAAGTAGGTCCAAGGGATACAGTGAACCTGAAGAGAAGCATCGGAAAATATAACTAGTGTAACAGGAATGGTTCAAAGCATAGACAGTGGCAAGAGTCAGTCTTCTTGGACTTAAGTCGGCATTGTGCCTTTTGTATTTAATTCCAAAGCAATTTCTGTGTTTCATCGTCAATAAGAAGGTCAGAGGGATACAGAAAACCTGAAGTGAAGCATCGTAATCTATAACTAGTGTCACAGGAATGGTTCAAAACATAGACAGTAGGAAGAGACAGTCTTCTTGTACTGAAGTCGGCATTGTGCCTTTTGAATTTAATTCCGATGCAATTTCTGTGTTTCATCGTCAATACGAAGGTCAGAGGGTTACAGTAAACCAGAAGTGAAGCATCGGAATCTATAACTAGTGTCACAGGAAAGGTTCAAAACATAGTCAGTAAGAAGAATCAGTCTTCTTGTACTTAAGTCGGCATTGTGCCTTTTGTATTTAATTCCGATGCAATTTCTGTGTTTCATCGTCGATTAGAGGGTCCAAGGGATACAGTAAACCTGGAGTGAAGCATCGGAATCCATAACTAGTGACACAGGGATGGTTCAAAACATCGACAGTAAGAAGAGTCAGTCTTCTTGTACTTAATTCGGCATTGTGCCCATAGTATTTAATTCCGATGCAATTTCTGTGTTTCATCGTCAATACGAAGGTCAGAGGGATACAGTAAATCTGAAGTCTAGCATCGGAATCTATAACTAGTGTCACAGGAATGGTTCAAAACGTAGTCAGTAAGAAGAGTCAGTCTTCTTGTACTTAAGTCGGCATTGTGCCTTTTGTATTTAATTCCGATGCAATTTCTGTGTTTCATCGTCAATACGAAGGTCCAAGGGATACAGTAAACCTGAAGTGAAGCATCGGAATCAATAATTAGTGTCACAGGAATGGTTCAAAACATAGGCAGTAAGAAGAGTCAGTCTTCTTGTACTTAGGTCGGCTTTGTGCCTTTTCTATTTAACTCCGATGCAATTTCTGTGTATCATCGTCAACAAGAAGGTCCAAGGGATATAGTAAACCTGGAGTGAATCATCGGAATCTATAACTAGTGTCACAGGAATGGTTCAAAACAAAGACAGTAAGAAGAGTCAGTATTCTTGTACTTAAGTCGGCATTGTGCCTTTTTTATTTAATTCCGATGCAATTTCTGTGTTTCATCGTCAATAAGAAGGTCCAAGGGATACAGTAAACCTGGAGTGAAGCATCGGAATCAATAACTAGTGTCACAGGAATGAATCAAAACACAGTCAGTAAGAGGAGTCAGTCTTCTTGTACTAAAGTCGGCATTGTGCCTTTTGTATTTAATTCCGATGCAATATCTGTGTTTCATCGTCAATAAGAAGGTCCAAGGGATACAGTAAACGTGGAGTGAAGCATCGGAATCTATAACTAGTGTAACAGGGATGGTTCAAATTATAGACAGTAAGAAGAGTCAGTATTCTTGTACTTAAGTCGGCATTGTGCAATTTGTATTTAATTCCGATGCAATTTCTGTGTTTCATCTTCAATAAGAAGGTCCAAGGCAGGCAGTAAACCTGAAGTGAAGCATTAGAGTATATAACTAGTGTCACAGGAATGGTTCAAAACATAGTCAGTAAGAGGAGTCAGTCTTCTTGTACATAAGTCGGCATGTCTCTTTTGTATTTAATTCCGATGCAATTTCTGTGTTTTATCGTCAATAAGTAGGTCCAAGGGATACAGTAAACCTGAAGTGAAGCATCGGAAAATATAACTAGTGTAACAGCAATGGTGCAAAGCATAGACAGTGAGAAGAGTCAGTCTTCTTGTACTTAAGTCGGCATTGTGCCTTTTGTATTTAATTCCGATGCAATTTCTGTGTTTCATCGTCGATAAGAAGGTCAGAGGGATACAGTAAACCTGAAGTGAAGCATCGGAATCTGTAACTAGTGTCACAGGAATTGTTCAAAACATAGACAGTAGGAAGAGATAGTCTTCTTGCAACTGAAGTCGGCATTGTGCCTTTTGTATTTAATTCCGATGCAATTTCTGTGTTTCATCGTCAATAAGAAGAGTAGAGGGATACAGTAAACCTGAAGTGAAGCATCGGAATGTATAACTAGTGTCACAGGAAAGGTTCAAAACATAGTCAGTAAGAAGAATCAGTCTTCTTGTACTTAAGTCGGCATTGTGCCATTTCTATTTAATTCCGATGCAATTTCTGTGTTTCATCGTCAATAAGAAGGTCCAAGGGATACAGTAGACATGGAGTAAAGCATCGGAATCTATAACTAGTGACACAGGGATGGTTCAAAACATCGACAGTAAGAAGAGTAAGTCTTCTTGTAATTAATTCGGCATTGTGCGCTTAGTACTTAATTCCGATGCAATTTCTGTTTTTCATCGTCAATAAGAAGGTCTGAGGGATACAGTAAATCTGAAGTCTAGCATCGGAATCTATAACTAGTGTACCAGGAATTGTTCAGAACATAGTCAGTAAGAAGAGACAGTCTTCTTGTACTTAAGTCGGCATTGTGCCTTTTGTATTTAATTCCCATGCAATTTCTGTGTATCATCGTCAATAAGAAGGTCCAAGGGATATAGTAAACCTGGAGTGAAGCATCGGAATCTATAACTAGTGACACAGGGATGGTTCAAAACATCGACAGTAAGAAGAGTAAGTCTTCTTGTAATTAATTCGGCATTGTGCGCTTAGTACTTAATTCCGATGCAATTTCTGTTTTTCATCGTCAATAAGAAGGTCAGAGGGATACAGTAAACCTGAAGTGAAGCATCGGAATCTATAACTAGTGTCACAGGAATGGTTCAACTCATAGTAAGTAAGAAGAGTCAGTCTCCTTGTACTTAAGTCGGCATTGTGCATTTTCTATTTAACTCCGGTGCAATTTCTGTGTATCATCGTCAATAAGAAGGTCCAAGAGATATAGTAAACCTGGAGTGAAGCATCGGAATCTATAACTAGTGTCACATGAATGGTTCAAAACATAGACTGTAAGAAGAGTCAGTCCTCTTCTACTTAATCCCGCATTGTGCCTTTTGTATTTAATTCCGTTGAAATTTCTGTGTTTCATCGTCAATAAGAATGTCAGAGGGATACAGTAAACCTGAGGTGAAGCATCGGAATCAATAACTACTGTCACAGGAATGGTTCTAATCATCGACAGTAAGAAGAGTCAGTCTTCTTGGACTTAATTCGGCATTGTGCCTTTAGTATTTAATTCCGATTCAATATCTGTGTTTCATCGATAATAAGAAGGTCAGAGGTATACAGTAAAACTGAAGTCAAGCATCGGAATCTGTAACTAGTGTCACAGGAATGGTTCAAAACATAGTCAGTAACAAGAGTCAGTCTTCTTGTACTTAAGTCGGCATTGTGCCTTTTGTATTTAATTCCGATGCAAGTTCTGTGTTTCATCGTAAATTAGAAGGTCCCAGGGATACAATAAACCTGGAGTGAAGCATCGGAATCTATAACTAGTGACACAGGGTTCGTTCAAAACATAGACAGTAAGAAGAGTCAGTCTTCTTGCAATTAATTCGGCATTGTGCCCTTAGTACTTAATTCCGATGCAATTTCTGTTTTTCATCGTCAATAGGAAGGTCACAAGGATACAGTAAATCTGAAGTCTAGCATCGGAATCTATAGCTAGTGTACCCGGAATTGTTCAGAACATAGTCAGTAAGAAGAAACAGTCTTCTTGTACTTAAGTCGGCATTGTGCCTTTTGTATTTAATTCCCATGCAATTTCTGTGTATCATCGTCAATAAGAGGGTCCAAGGGATATAGTAAACCTGAAGTGAAGCATCGGAATCTATAACTAGTGTCACAGGGATGGTTCAAAATATCGACAGTAGGAAGAGTCAGCATTCTTGTACTTAATTCGGCATTGTGCCTTTGGTATTTAATTCAGATGCAATTTCTGTGTTTCATCGTCAATAAGAAGGTCAGAGGGATACAGTAAACCTGAAGTCTAGCATCGGAATCTATAACTAGTCTCACTCGAATGGTTCAAAACATAGTCAGTAAGAAGCGACAGTCTTCTTGTTTTTAAGTCGGCATTGTGCCTTTTGTATTTAATTAAGATGCAATTTCTGTGTTTCATCGTCAATAAGAAGCTCCAAGGGATACAGTAAACCTGAAGTGAAGCATCGGAATCTATAACTAGTGTCACAGGAATGGTTAGACTCATAGTAAGTAAGAAGAGTCAGTCTCCTTGTACTTAAGTCGGCATTGTGCCTTTTCTATTTAACTCCGGTGCAATTTCTGTGTATCATCGTCAATAAGAAGGCCAAGGGATATAGTAAACCTGGAGTGAAGCATCGGAATCTATAACTAGTGTCACATGAATGGTTCAAAACATAGACAGTAAGAAGAGTCAGTCCTCTTGTACATAATCCGGCATTGTGCCTTTTGTATTTAATTCCGAAAGAAATTTCTGTGGTTCATCGTCAATAAGAATGTCAGAGGGATACAGTAAACCTGAGGTGAAGCATCGGAATCTATAACTAGTGTCACAGGAATGGTTCAAAGTACAGTCAGTAAGAAGAATCAGTCTTCTTGTACTTAAGTCGACATTGTGCCTTTTGTATTTAATTCCGATGCAATTTCTGTGTTTCATCGTGAATACGAAGGTCCAAGGGATACAGTAAACCTGGAGTGAAGCACCGGAATCTATAACTAGTGACACTGGGATGGTTTAAAACATCGACAGTAAGATGTGTCAGTATTCTTGTACTTAAGTCGGCATTGTGCCTTTTGTATTTAATTCCGATGCAATTTCTGTGTTTCATCTTCAATAAGAAGGTCCAAGGGATACAGTAAACCTGAAGTGAAGCACCGGAATCTATAACTAGTGTCACAGGAATGGCTCAAAGCATAGACAGTGGGAAGAGTCAGTCTTCTTGTACTTAAGACGGTATTGTGCCTTTGGTATTTAATTCCGACGCAATTTCTGTGTTTCATCGTCAATAAGAAGGTCAGAGGGATACAGTAAACCTGAGGTGAAGCATCGGAATCTATAACTAGTGTCACAGGCATGGTTCAAAACATAGACAGTAGGAAGAGACAGTGTTCTTGTACTTAAGTCGGCACTGTGCCTTTTCTATTTAATTCCTATTCAATTTCTGTGTTTAATCGACAATAAGAAGGTCCAAGGGATATAGTAAACCTGGAGTGAAGCATCGGAATCTATAACTAGTGTCACAGGAATGGTTCAAACATAGACAGTAAGTAGGGTCAGTCTTCTTGTACTTAAGTCGGCATTGTGCCTTTTTTATTTAATTCCGATGCTATTTCTGTGTTTCATCGTCAATAAGAAGGTCCAAGGGATATAGTAAACATGGAGTGAAGAATCGGAATCTATAACTACTGTCACAGGAATGGTTCTAATCATCGACAGTAAGAAGAGTCAGTCTTCTTGTACTTAATTCGGCATTGTGCCTTTAGTATTTAATTCCGATTCAATTTTTGTGTTTCATCGATAATAAGAAGGTCAGAGGTATACAGTAAATCTGAAGTCAAGCATCGGAATCTATAACTAGTGTCACAGGAATGGTTCAAAACATAGTCAGTAAGAAGAGTCAGTCTTCTTGTACTTAAGTTGGCATTGTGCTTTTTTATTTAATTCCGATGCAATTTCTGTGTTTCATCGTCAATAAGAAGGTCCAAGGGATACAGTAAACCGGGAGTGAAGCATCGGAATCTATAAGTTGTCACAGAAATGGTTCAAACATAGTCAGTACGAAGAGTCAGTCTTCTTGTACTTAAGTCGGCATTGTGCCTTTTGTATTTAATTCCGATGCACGTTCTGTGTTTCATCGTCAATAAGAAGGTCCATGGGATACAGTAAACCTGGAGTGAAGCTTCGGAATCTATAACTAGTGACACAGGGATGGTTCAAAACATAGGCAGTAAGAAGAGTCAGTATTCTAGTACTTAAGTCGCCATTGTGCCTTTTGTATTTAATTCCGATGCAATTTCTGTGTTTCATCGTCAATAAGAAGGTCCAAGGGATACTGAAAACCTGGAGTGAAGAATCGGAATCAATAACTAGTGTGACAGGAATGAATCAAAACATAGTCAGTAAGAAGAGTCAGTCTTCTTGTACTAAAGTCGGCTTTGTGCCTTTTGTATTTAATTCCGATGCAATTTCTGTGTTTCATCGTCAATAAGAAGGTCTAAGGGATACAGAAAACCTGAAGTGAAGCATTAGAGTATATAACTAGTGTCACAGGAATGGTTCAAAGCATAGTCAGTAAGAAGAGTCAGTCTTCTTGTACATAAGTCGGCATTGTGCCTTTTGTATTTGATTCCGATGCAATTTCTGTGTTTCATCGTCAATAAGTAGGTCCAAGGGATACAGTAAACCTGAAGTGAAGCATCGGAAAATATAACTAGTGTAACAGCAATGGTACAAAGCATAGACAGTGGGAAGAGTCAGTCTTCTTGTACTTAAGTCGGCATTGTGCCTTTTGTATTTAATTCCGATGCAATTTCTGTGTTTCATCGTCAATAAGAAGGTCAGAGGGATACAGTAAACCTGAAGTGAAGCATCGGAATCTATAACTAGTGTCACAGGAATGGTTCAACTCATAGTAAGTAAGAAGAGTCAGTCTCCTTGTACTTAAGTCGGCATTGTGCATTTTCTATTTAACTCCGGTGCAATTTCTGTGTATCATCGTCAATAAGAAGGTCCAAGGGATATAGTAAACCTGGAGTGAAGCATCGGAATCTATAACTAGTGTCACATGAATGGTTCAAAACATAGACTGTAAGAAGAGTCAGTCCTCTTCTACTTAATCCCGCATTGTGCCTTTTGTATTTAATTCCGTTGAAATTTCTGTGTTTCATCGTCAATAAGAATGTCAGAGGGATACAGTAAACCTGAGGTGAAGCATCGGAATCAATAACTACTGTCACAGGAATGGTTCTAATCATCGACAGTAAGAAGAGTCAGTCTTCTTGGACTTAATTCGGCATTGTGCCTTTAGTATTTAATTCCGATTCAATATCTGTGTTTCATCGATAATAAGAAGGTCAGAGGTATACAGTAAAACTGAAGTCAAGCATCGGAATCTGTAACTAGTGTCACAGGAATGGTTCAAAACATAGTCAGTAACAAGAGTCAGTCTTCTTGTACTTAAGTCGGCATTGTGCCTTTTGTATTTAATTCCGATGCAAGTTCTGTGTTTCATCGTAAATTAGAAGGTCCCAGGGATACAATAAACCTGGAGTGAAGCATCGGAATCTATAACTAGTGACACAGGGTTCGTTCAAAACATAGACAGTAAGAAGAGTCAGTCTTCTTGCAATTAATTCGGCATTGTGCCCTTAGTACTTAATTCCGATGCAATTTCTGTTTTTCATCGTCAATAAGAAGGTCACAAGGATACAGTAAATCTGAAGTCTAGCATCGGAATCTATAGCTAGTGTACCCGGAATTGTTCAGAACATAGTCAGTAAGAAGAAACAGTCTTCTTGTACTTAAGTCGGCATTGTGCCTTTTGTATTTAATTCCCATGCAATTTCTGTGTATCATCGTCAATAAGAGGGTCCAAGGGATATAGTAAACCTGAAGTGAAGCATCGGGATCTATAACTAGTGTCACAGGGATGGTTCAAAATATCGACAGTAGGAAGAGTCAGCATTCTTGTACTTAATTCGGCATTGTGCCTTTGGTATTTAATTCAGATGCAATTTCTGTGTTTCATCGTCAATAAGAAGGTCAGAGGGATACAGTAAACCTGAAGTCTAGCATCGGAATCTATAACTAGTCTCACTCGAATGGTTCAAAACATAGTCAGTAAGAAGCGACAGTCTTCTTGTTTTTAAGTCGGCATTGTGCCTTTTGTATTTAATTCCGATGCAATTTCTGTGTTTCATCGTCAATAAGAAGCTCCAAGGGATACAGTAAACCTGAAGTGAAGCATCGGAATCTATAACTAGTGTCACAGGAATGGTTAGACTCATAGTAAGTAAGAAGAGTCAGTCTCCTTGTACTTAAGTCGGCATTGTGCCTTTTCTATTTAACTCCGGTGCAATTTCTGTGTATCATCGTCAATAAGAAGGCCAAGGGATATAGTAAACCTGGAGTGAAGCATCGGAATCTATAACTAGTGTCACATGAATGGTTCAAAACATAGACAGTAAGAAGAGTCAGTCCTCTTGTACATAATCCGGCATTGTGCCTTTTGTATTTAATTCCGAAAGAAATTTCTGTGGTTCATCGTCAATAAGAATGTCAGAGGGATACAGTAAACCTGAGGTGAAGCATCGGAATCTATAACTAGTGTCACAGGAATGGTTCAAAGTACAGTCAGTAAGAAGAATCAGTCTTCTTGTACTTAAGTCGGCATTGTGCCTTTTGTATTTAATTCCGATGCAATTTCTGTGTTTCATCGTGAATACGAAGGTCCAAGGGATACAGTAAACCTGGAGTGAAGCACCGGAATCTATAACTAGTGACACTGGGATGGTTTAAAACATCGACAGTAAGATGTGTCAGTATTCTTGTACTTAAGTCGGCATTGTGCCTTTTGTATTTAATTCCGATGCAATTTCTGTGTTTCATCTTCAATAAGAAGGTCCAAGGGATACAGTAAACCTGAAGTGAAGCACCGGAATCTATAACTAGTGTCACAGGAATGGCTCAAAGCATAGACAGTGGGAAGAGTCAGTCTTCTTGTACTTAAGACGGTATTGTGCCTTTGGTATTTAATTCCGACGCAATTTCTGTGTTTCATCGTCAATAAGAAGGTCAGAGGGATACAGTAAACCTGAGGTGAAGCATCGGAATCTATAACTAGTGTCACAGGCATGGTTCAAAACATAGACAGTAGGAAGAGACAGTGTTCTTGTACTTAAGTCGGCACTGTGCCTTTTCTATTTAATTCCTATTCAATTTCTGTGTTTAATCGACAATAAGAAGGTCCAAGGGATATAGTAAACCTGGAGTGAAGCATCGGAATCTATAACTAGTGTCACAGGAATGGTTCAAACATAGACAGTAAGTAGGGTCAGTCTTCTTGTACTTAAGTCGGCATTGTGCCTTTTTTATTTAATTCCGATGCTATTTCTGTGTTTCATCGTCAATAAGAAGGTCCAAGGGATATAGTAAACATGGAGTGAAGAATCGGAATCTGTAACTACTGTCACAGGAATGGTTCTAATCATCGACAGTAAGAAGAGTCAGTCTTCTTGTACTTAATTCGGCATTGTGCCTTTAGTATTTAATTCCGATTCAATTTTTGTGTTTCATCGATAATAAGAAGGTCAGAGGTATACAGTAAATCTGAAGTCAAGCATCGGAATCTATAACTAGTGTCACAGGAATGGTTCAAAACATAGTCAGTAAGAAGAGTCAGTCTTCTTGTACTTAAGTTGGCATTGTGCTTTTTTATTTAATTCCGATGCAATTTCTGTGTTTCATCGTCAATAAGAAGGTCCAAGGGATACAGTAAACCGGGAGTGAAGCATCGGAATCTATAAGTTGTCACAGAAATGGTTCAAACATAGTCAGTACGAAGAGTCAGTCTTCTTGTACTTAAGTCGGCATTGTGCCTTTTGTATTTAATTCCGATGCACGTTCTGTGTTTCATCGTCAATAAGAAGGTCCATGGGATACAGTAAACCTGGAGTGAAGCTTCGGAATCTATAACTAGTGACACAGGGATGGTTCAAAACATAGGCAGTAAGAAGAGTCAGTATTCTAGTACTTAAGTCGCCATTGTGCCTTTTGTATTTAATTCCGATGCAATTTCTGTGTTTCATCGTCAATAAGAAGGTCCAAGGGATACTGAAAACCTGGAGTGAAGAATCGGAATCAATAACTAGTGTCACAGGAATGAATCAAAACATAGTCAGTAAGAAGAGTCAGTCTTCCTGTACTAAAGTCGGCTTTGTGCCTTTTGTATTTAATTCCGATGCAATTTCTGTGTTTCATCGTCAATAAGAAGGTCTAAGGGATACAGAAAACCTGAAGTGAAGCATTAGAGTATATAACTAGTGTCACAGGAATGGTTCAAAGCATAGTCAGTAAGAAGAGTCAGTCTTCTTGTACATAAGTCGGCATTGTGCCTTTTGTATTTGATTCCGATGCAATTTCTGTGTTTCATCGTCAATAAGTAGGTCCAAGGGATACAGTAAACCTGAAGTGAAGCATCGGAAAATATAACTAGTGTAACAGCAATGGTACAAAGCATAGACAGTGGGAAGAGTCAGTCTTCTTGTACTTAAGTCGGCATTGTGCCTTTTGTATTTAATTCCGATGCAATTTCTGTGTTTCATCGTCAATAAGAAGGTCAGAGGGATACAGTAAACCTAAAGTGAAGCATCGGAATCTGTAACTAGTGTCACAGGAATGGTTCAAAACATAGACAGTAGGAAGAGACAGTCTTCTTGTACTTAAGTCGGCATTGTGCCTTTTGTATTTAATTCCGATGCAATTTCTGTGTTTCATCGTCAATAAGAAGGTCAGAGGGATACAGTAAATCTGAAGTCAAGCATCGGAATCTATAACTAGTGTCACAGGAATGGTTCAAAACATAGTCAGTAAGAAGAGTCAGTCTTCTTGTACTTAAGTCGGCTTTGTGCCTTTTTTATTTAATTCCGATGCACGTTCTGTGCTTCATCGTCAATAAGAAGGTCCAAGGGATACAGTAAACCTGGAGTGAAGCTTCGGAATCTATAACTAGTGACACAGGGATCGTTCAAAACATAGGCAGTAAGAAGAGTCAGTATTCTTGTACTTAAGTCGCCATTGGGCCTTTTTTATTTAATTCCGATGCAATTTCTGTGTTTCATCGTCTATAAGAATGTCCAAGGGATACAGTAAACCGGGAGTGATGCATCGGAATCAATAACTAGTGTCACACAAATGGTTCAAATCATAGTCAGTAAGAAGAGTCAGTCTTCTTGTACTTAAGTCGGCATTGTGACTTTTGTATTTATTTCCGATGCAATTTCTGTGTTTCATCGTCAATAAGAAGGTCCAAGGGATACAGTAAACCTGGAGTGAAGCATCGGAATCAATAACTAGTGTCACAGGAATGAATCAAAACATAGTCAGTATGAAGAGTCAGTCTTCTTGTACTAAAGTCGCCATTGTGCCTTTTGTATTTAATTCCGATGCAATTTCTGTGTTTCATCGTCAATAATAATGTCCAAGGGATACAGTAAACCTGGAGTGAAGCATCGGAATCTATAACTAGTGGCACAGGGATGGTTCAAATCATAGACAGTAAGAAGAGTCAGTATTCTTGTACTTAAGTCGGCATTGTGCCTTTTGTATTTAATTCCGATGCACGTTCTGTGTTTCATCGTCAATAAGAAGATCCAAGGGATACAGTAAACCGGGAGTGAAGCATCGGAATCAATAACTAGTGTCACAGGAATGAATCAAAACATAGTCAGTAAGAAGAGTCAGTCTTCTTGTACTTAAGTCGGCATTGTGCCTTTTGTATTTAATTCCGATGCACGTTCTGTGTTTCATCGTCAATAAAAAGGTCCATGGGATACAGTAAACCTGGAGTGAAGCTTCGGAATCTATAACTAGTGACACAGGGATGGTTCAAAACATAGGCAGTAAGAAGAGTCAGTATTCTTGTACATAAGTCGCCATTGTGCCTTTTGTATTTAATTCCGATGCAATTTCTGTGTTTCATCGTCAATAAGAAGGTCCAAGGGATACTGAAAACCTGGAGTGAAGAATCGGAATCAATAACTAGTGTCACAGGAATGAATCAAAACATAGTCTGTAAGAAGAGTCAGTCTTCTTGTACTAAAGTCGGCTTTGTGCCTTTTGTATTAAATTCCGATGCAATTTCTGTGTTTCATCGTCAATAAGAAGGTCTAAGGGATACAGAAAACCTGAAGTGAAGCATTAGAGTATATAACTAGTGTCACAGGAATGGTTCAAACATAGTCAGTAAGAAGAGTCAGTCTTCTTGTACATAAGTCGGCATTGTGCCTTTTGTATTTGATTCCGATGCAATTTCTGTGTTTCATCGTCAATAAGTAGGTCCAAGGGATACAGTAAACCTGAAGTGAAGCATCGGAAAATATAACTAGTGTAACAGCAATGGTGCAAAGCATAGGCAGTGGGAAGAGTCAGTCTTCTTGTACTTAAGTCGGCATTGTGCCTTTTGTATTTAATTCCGATGCAATTTGTGTGTTTCATCGTCAATAAGAAGGTCAGAGGGATACAGTAAACCTAAAGTGAAGCATCGGAATCTGTAACTAGTGTCACAGGAATGGTTCAAAACATAGACTGTAGAAAGAAACAGTCTTCTTGTACTTAAGTCGGCATTGTGCCTTTTGTATTTAATTCCGATGCAATTTCTGTGTTTCATCGTCAATAAGAAGGTCCGAGGGATACAGTAAATCTGAAGTCAAGCATCGGAATCTATAACTAGTGTCACAGGAATGGTTCAAAACATAGTCAGTAAGAAGAGTCAGTCTTCTTGTACTTAAGTCGGCATTGTGCCTTTTTTATTTAATTCCGATGCACGTTCTGTGCTTCATCGTCAATAAGAAGGTCCAAGGGATACAGTAAACCTGGAGTGAAGCTTCGGAATCTATAACTAGTGACACAGCGATCGTTCAAAACATAGGCAGTAAGAAGAGTCAGTATTCTTGTACTTAAGTCGCCATTGGGCCTTTTTTATTTAATTCCGATGCAATTTCTGTGTTTCATCGTTTATAAGAAGGTCGAAGGGATACAGTAAACCGGGAGTGATGCATCGGAATCTGTAACTAGTGTCACACAAATGGTTCAAATCATAGTCAGTAAGAAGAGTCAGTCTTCTTGTACTTAAGTCGGCATTTTGACTTTTGTATTTATTTCCGACGCAATTTCTGTGTTTCATCGTCAATAAGAAGGTCCAAGGGATACAGTAAACCTGGAGTGAAGCATCGGAATCAATAACTAGTGTCACAGGAATGAATCAAAACATAGTCAGTATGAAGAGTCAGTCTTCTTGTACTAAAGTCGGCATTGTGCCTTTTGTATTTAATTCCGATGCAATTTCTGTGTTTCATCGTCAATAATAATGTCCAAGGGATACAGTAAACCTGGAGTGAAGCATCGGAATCTATAACTAGTGGCACAGGGAAGGTTCAAATCATAGACAGTAAGAAGAGTCAGTATTCTTGTACTTAAGTCGGCATTGTGCATTTTGTATTTAATTCCGATGCAATTTCTGTGTTTCATCTTCAATAAGAAAGTCCAAGGGATACAGTAAACCTTAAGTGAAGCATTAGAGTGTATAACTAGTGTCACAGGAATGGTTCAAAACATAGGCAGTAAGAAGAGTCAGTCTTCTTGTACATAAGCCGGCATTGTGCATTTTGTATTTAATTCCGATGCAATTTCTGTGTTTCATCGTCATAAAGTAGGTCCCAGGGATACAGTAAACCTGAAGTGAAGCATCGGAAAATATAACTAGTGTAACAGGAATGGTTCAAAGCATAGACAGTGGGAAGAGTCAGTCTTCTTGTACTTAAGTCGGCATTGTGCCTTTTGTATTTAATTCCGATGCAATTTCTGTGTTTCATCGTCAATAAGAAGGTCAGAGGGATACAGTAAACCGGGAGTGAAGCATCGGAATCAATAACTAGAGTCACAGGAATGGTTCAAAACATAGACAGTAGGAAGAGACAGTCTTCTTGTACTTAAGTCGGCATTGTGCCTTTTGTATTTAATTCCGATGCAATTTCTGTGTTTCATCGTCAATATGAAGGTCAGAGGGATACAGTAAATCTGAAGTCAAACATCGGAATCTATAACTAGTGTCACAGGAATGGTTCAAAACATAGTCAGTAAAAAGAGTCAGTCTTCTTGTACTTAAGTCGGCATTGTGCCTTTTGTATTTAATTTCGACGCACGTTCTGTGCTTCATCGTCAATAAGAAGGTCCAAGGGATACAGTAAACCTGGAGTGAAGCTTCGGAATCTATAACTAGTGACACAGGGATGGTTCAAAACATAGGCAGTAAGAAGAGTCAGTATTCTTGTACTTAAGTCGCCATTGGGCCTTTTGTATTTAATTCCGATGCAATTTCTGTGTTTCATCGTCAATAAGAAGGTCCAAGGGATACAGTAAACTGGGAGTGAAGCATCGGAATCTATAACTAGTGTCACAGAAATGGTTCAAAGCATAGTAAGTAAGAAGAGTCAGTCTTCTTGTAGTTAAGTCGGCATTGTGCCTTTTGTATTTCATTCCGATGCAATTTCTGTGTTTCATCGTAAATAAGAAGGTCCAAGGGATACAGTAAATCTGGAGTGAAGCATCGGAATCAATAACTACTGTCACAGGAATGAATAAAACATAGTCAGTAAGAAGAGTCAGTCTTCTTGTACTAAAGTTGGCATTGTGCCCTTTGTATTTAATTCCGATGCAATTTCTGTGTTTCATCGTCAATAAGAAGGTCCAAGGGATACAGTAAACCAGGAGTGAAGCATCGGAATCTATAACTAGTGTCACAGAAATGGTTCAAAACATAGTCAGTAAGAAGAGTCAGTCTTCTTGTACATAAGTCGGCATTGTGCCTTTTCTATTTAATTCCGATGCAGTTTCTGTGTTTCATCGTCAATAAGTACGTACAAGGGATACAGTAAACCTGAAGTGAAGCATCGGAAAATATAACTAGTGTAACAGGAATGGTTCAAAGCATAGACAGTGGGAAGAGTCAGTCTTCTTGTACTCAAGTCGGCATTGTGCCTTTTGTATTTAATTACGATGCAATTTCTGTGTTTCATCGTCAATAAGAAGGTCAGATTGATACAGTAAACCTGAAGTGAAGCATCGGAATCTATAACTTGTGTCACAGGAATGGTTCAAAGCATAGACAGTAGGAAGAGACAGGCTTCTTGTACTGAAGTCGGCATTGTGCATTTTGAACTTAATTCCGATGCAATTTCTGTGTTTCACCGTCAATAAGAAGGTCAGAGAGATACAGTAAACCTGAAGTGAAGCATCGGAATCTATAATTAGTGTCACAGGAATGGTTCAAAACATAGACAGTAAGAAGAGTCAGTCTTGTTGTACTTAAGTCGGCATTGTGACTTTTGTATTTAATTCCGATGCAATTTCTGTGTTACATCGTCAATAAGAAGGTCCAAGGGATACAGTAAACCTGGAGTGAAGCATCGGAATCAGTAACTAGTGTCACAGGAATGAATGAAAACATAGTCAGTATGAAGAGTCAGTCTTCTTGTACTAAAGTCGGCATTGTGCCTTTTGTATATAATTCCGATGCAATATCTGTGGTTCATCGTCAATAAGAATGTCCAAGGGATACAGTAAACCTGGAGTGAAGCATCGGAATCTATAACTAGTGGCACAGGGACGGTTCAAATCATAGACAGTAAGAAGAGTCACTATTCTTGTACTTAAGTCGGCATTGTGGCTTTTCTATTTAACTCCGATGCAATTTCTGTGTTTCATCGTCAATAAGAAGGTCCAAGGGATACAGTAAACCTGGTGTGAAGCATCGGAATCAGTAACTAGTGTCACAGGAATGAATGAAAACATAGTCAGTATGAAGAGTCAGTCTTCTTGTACTAAAGTCGGCATTGTGCCTTTTGTATTTAAATCCGATGCAATTTCTGTGTTTCATCGTCAATAAGAATGTCCAAGGGATACAGTAAACCTGGAGTGAAGCATCGGAATCTATAACTAGTGGCACAGGGACGGTTCAAATCATAGACAGTAAGAAGAGTCACTATTCTTGTACTTAAGTCGGCATTGTGCATTTTCTATTTAATTCCGATGCAATTTCTGTGTTTCATCTTCAATAAGAAGGTCCAAGGGATACAGTAAACCTGAAGTGAAGCATTAGGGTATATAACCAGTGTCACAGGAATGGTTCAAAACATAGGCAGTAAGAAGAGTCAGTCTTCTTGTACATAAGCCGGCATTGTGCCTTTTGTATTTAATTCCGATGCTATTTCTGTGTTTCATCGTCAATAAGTAGGTCCAAGGGATACAGTAAACCTGAAGTGAAGCATCGGAAAATATAACTAGTGTAACAGGAATGGTTCAAAGCATAGACAGTGGGAAGAGCCAGTCTTCTTGTACTTAAGTCGGCATTGTGCCTTTTGTATTTAATTCCGATGCAATTTCTGTGTTTCATCGTCAATAAGAATGTCCAAGGGATACAGTAAACCTGGAGTGAAGCATCGGAATCTATAACTAGTGGCACAGGGACGGTTCAAATCATAGACAGCAAGAAGAGTCAGTATTCTTGTACTTAAGTCGGCATTGTGCATTTTCTATTCAATTCCGATGCAATTTCTGTGTTTCATCTTCAATAAGAAGGTCCAAGGGATACAGTAAACCTGAAGTGAAGCATTAGAGTATATAACTAGTGTCACAGGAATGGTTCAAAACATAGGCAGTAAGAAGAAACAGTCTTCTTGTACATAAGCCGGCATTGTGCCTTTTGTATTTAATTCCGATGCAATTTCTGTGTTTCATCGTCAATAAGTAGGTCCAAGTGATACAGTAAACCTGAAGTGAAGCATCGGAAAATATAACTAGTGTAACAGGAATGGTTCAAAGCATAGACAGTGGGAAGAGCCAGTCTTCTTGTACTTAAGTGGGCATTGTGCCTTTTGTATTTAATTCCGATGCAATATCTGTGTTTCATCGTCAATAAGGCGGTCAGAGGGATACAGTAAACCCGAAGTGAAGCATCGGAATCTGTAACTAGTGTCCCAGGAATGGTTCAAAACATAGACAGTAGGAAGAGACAGTCTTCTTGTACAGAAGTCGGCATTGTTCCTTTTGTATTTAATTCCGATGCAATTTCTGTGTTTCATCGTCAATAAGAAGGTCAGAGGGATACAGTAAACCTGAAGTGAAGCATCGGAATCTATAACTAGTGTCACAGGAAATGTTCAAAACATAGTCAGTTAGAAGAATCAGTCTTCTTGTACTTAAGTCGGCATTGTGCCTTTTGTATTTAGTTCCGATGCAATTTCTGTGTTTCATCGTCAATAAGAAGGTCCAAGGGATACAGTAAACCTGGAGTGAAGCATCGGAATCTATAAATAGTGACACAGGGATGGTTCAAAACATCGACAGTAAGAAGAGTCAGTCTTCTTGTACTTAATTCGGCATTGAGCCTTTAGTACTTAATTCCGATGCAATTTCTATGTTTCATCGTCAATAAGAAGGTCAGAGGGATACAGTAAAACTGAAGTCTAGCATCGGAATCTAAACTAGTGTCACAGGAATGGTTCAAATCATAGTCAGTAAGAAGAGTCAGTCTTCTTGTACTTAAGTCGGCATTGTGCCTTTTGTATTTAATTCCGATGCAATATCTGTGTTTCATCGTCAATAAGAAGGTCCAAGGGATACAGAAAACCTGAAGTGAAGCATCGGAATCTATAACTAGTGTCACAGGAATGGTTCAAAACATAGTCAGTAAGAAGAGTCAGTCTTCTTGTACTTAAGTCGGCATTGTGCCTTTTCTATATAACTCCGATGCAATTTCTGTGTATCATCGTCAATAAGAAGGTCCAAGGGATATAGTAAACCTGGAGTGAAGCATCGGAATCTGTAACTAGTGTCTCAGGAATGGTTCAAAACATAGACAGTAAGAAGAGTCAGTCTTCTTGTACTTAAGTCGGCATTGTGCCTTTTTTATTTAATTCCGATGCAATATCTGTAATTCATCGTCAATAAGAAGGTCCAAGGGATACAGTAAACCTGGAGTGAAGCATCGGAATCTATAACTACTGTCACAGGAATTGTTCAAAACATAGCCAGTAAGAATAGCCAGTCTTCTTGTACTTAATTCGGCATTGTGCCTTTAGTAATTAAATCCGATGCAATTTCTGTGTTTCATCGTCAATAAGAAGGTCAGAGGTATACAGTAAATCTGAAGTGAAGCATCGGAATCTATAACTAGTGTCAAAGGAATGGTTCAAATCATAGTCAGTAAGAAGAGTCAGTCTTCTTGTACTTAAGTCGGCCTTGTGCCTTTTGTATTTAATTCCGATGCAAGTTCTGTGATTCTTCGTCAATAAGAAGGTTCAAAGGATACAGTAAACCTTTAGTGAAGCATTGGAATCTATAACTAGTGTCACAGGAAAGAATCAAAACATAGTCAGTAAGAAGAGTCAGTCTTCTTGTACTAAAGTCGGCATTGTGCCTTTTGTATTTAATTCCGATGCTATTTCTGTGTTTCATCGTCAATAAGAAGGTCCATGGGATACAGTAAACCTGGAGTGAAGCATTGGAATCTATAACTAGTGTCACAGGGATGGTTCAAATCATAGACAGTAAGAAGAGTCAGTATTTTTGTACTTATGTCGGCATTGGGCCTTTTGTATTTAATTCCGATGCAATTTCTGTGTTTCATCGTCAATAAGTAGTTCAAGGGATACAGTAAACGTGAAGTGAAGCATGGAAAAATATAACTAGTGTAACAGTAATGGTTCAAAGCATAGACAGTGGGAAGAGTCAGTCTTCTTGTACTTAAGTCGGCATTGTGCCTTTTGTATTTAATTCCGATGCAATTTCTGTGTTTCATCGTCAATAAGAAGGCAGAGGGATACAGTAAACCTGAAGTGAAGCATCGGAATCTATAACTAGTGTCACAGGAATGGTTCAAAACATTGACAGTAGGAAGAGACAGTCTTCTTGTACTTAAGTCGGCATTGTGCCTTTTGTATTTAATTCCGATGCAATTTCTGTTTTTCATCGTCAATAAGAAGGTCAGAAGGATACAGTAATCTTGAAGTGAAGCATCGGAACATATAACTAGTGTCACAGGAAAGGATCAAAACATAGTCAGTAAGAAGAATCAGTCTTCTTGTATTTAAGTCGGCATTGTGCCTTTTGTATTTAATTCCGATGCAATTTCTGTGTTTCATCGTCAATAAGAAGGTCCAAGGGATATAGTAAACCTGGAGTGAAGCATCGGAATCTGTAACTAGTGTCTCAGGAATGAATGAAAACATAGTCAGTATGAAGAGTCAGTCTTCTTGTACTAAAGTCGGCATTGTGCCTTTTGTATTTAATTCCGATGCTATTTCTGTGTTTCATCGTCAATAAGAAGGTCCATGGGATACAGTAAACCTGGAGTGAAGCATTGGAATCTATAACTAGTGTCACAGGGATGGTTCAAATCATAGACAGTAAGAAGAGTCAGTATTTTTGTACTTATGTCGGCATTGGGCCTTTTGTATTTAATTCCGATGAAATTTCTGTGTTTCATCGTCAATAAGTAGTTCAAGGGATACAGTAAACCTGGAGTGAAGCATCGGAATCTGTAACTAGTGTCTCAGGAATGGTTCAAAACATAGACAGTAAGAAGAGTCAGTCTTCTTGTACTTAAGTCGGCATTGTGCCTTTTTTATTTAATTCCGATGCAATATCTGTAATTCATCGTCAATAAGAAGGTCCAAGGGATACAGTAAACCTGAAGTGATGCATCGGAATCTATAACTAGTGTCACAGGAATGGTTCAAAACATTGACAGTAGGAAGAGACAGTCTTCTTGTACTTAAGTCGGCATTGTGCCTTTTGTATTTAATTCCGAAGCAATTTCTGTGTTTCATCGTCAATAAGAAGGTCCAAGGGATACAGTAAACCTAAAGTGAAGCATCGGAATCTATAACTAGTGTCACAGGAATGGTTCAAATCATAGACAGTGGGATGAGTCAGTATTCTTGTACTTCAGTCGGCATTGTGCCTTTTGTATTTAGTTCCGATGCAATTTCTGTGTTTCATCGTCAATAAGAAGGTCCAAGGGATACAGTAAACCTGGAGTAAAGCATCGGAATCAGTAACTAGTGTCACAGGAATGAATCAAAACATAGTCAGTAAGAAGAGTCAGTTCTCTTGTACTAAAGTCGGCATTGTGCCTTTTGTATTTAATTCCGATGCAATTTCTGTGTTTCATCGTCAATAAGAAAGTCCAAGGGATACAGTAAACCTGGAGTGAAGCATCGGAATCTATAACTAGTGTCACAGGGATGTTTCAAATCATAGACAGTGAGAAGAGTCAGTATTCTTGTACTTAAATCGGCATTGTGCCTTTTGTATTTAATTCCGATGCAATTTCTGTGTTTCATCTTCGATAAGAGGGTCCAAGGGATACAGTAAAACTGAAGTGAAGCATTAGAGTATATAACTAGTGTCACAGGAATGGTTCAAAACATAGGCAGTAAGAAGAGTCAGTCTTCTTGTACATAAGCCGGCATTGTGCCTTTTGTATTTAATTCCGATGCAATTTCTGTGTTTCATCGTCAACAAGTAGGTCCAAGGGATACAGTAAACCTGAAGTGAAGCATCGGAAAATATAACTAGTGTAACAGGAATGGTTCAAAGCATAGACAGTGGGAAGAGCCAGTCTTCTTGTACTTAAGTCGGCATTGTGCCTTTTGTATTTAGTTCCGATGCAATTTCTGTGTTTCATCGTCAATAAGAAGGTCCAAGGGATACAGTAAATCTGAAGTGAAGCATCGGAATCTATAACTAGTTTCACAGGAATGGTTCAAATCATAGTCAGTAAGAAGAGTCAGTCTTCTTGTACTTAAGTCGGCCTTGTGCCTTTTGTATTTAATTCCGATGCAAGTTCTGTGATTCTTCGTCAATAAGAAGGTTCAAAGCATACAGTAAACCTTTAGTGAAGCATTGGAATCTATAACTAGTGTAACAGAAAGAATCAAAACATAGTCAGTAAGAAGAGTCAGTCTTCTTGTACTAAAGTCGGCATTGTGCCTTTTGTATTTAATTCCGATGCTATTTCTGTGTTTCATCGTCAATAAGAAGGTCCATGGGATACAGTAAACCTGGAGTGAAGCATTGGAATCTATAACTAGTGACACAGGGATGGTTCAAATCATAGACAGTAAGAAGAGTCAGTATTCTTGTACTTATGTCATCATTGGGCCTTTTGTATTTAATTCCGATGCAATTTCTGTGTTTCATCGTCAATAAGTAGTTCAAGGGATACAGTAAACCTGAAGTGAAGCATGGAAAAATACACTCCTGGAAATTGAAATAAGAACACCGTGAATTCATTGTCCCAGGAAGGGGAAACTTTATTGACACATTCCTGGGGTCAGATACATCACATGATCGCACCGACAGAACCACAGGCACATAGACACAGGCAACAGAGCATGCACAATGTCGGCACTAGTACAGTGTATATCCACCTTTCGCAGCAATGCAGGCTGCTATTCTCCCATGGAGACGATCGTAGAGATGCTGGATGTAGTCCTGTGGAACGGCTTGCCATGCCATTTCCACCTGGCGCCTCAGTTGGACCAGCGTTCGTGCTGGACGTGGAGACCGCGTGAGACGACGTTTCATCCAGTCCCAAACATGCTCAATGGGGGACAGATCCGGAATCTTGCTGGCCAGGGTAGTTGACTTACACCTTCTAGAGCACATTGGGTGGCACGGGATACATGCGGACCTGCATTGTCCTGTTGGAACAGCAAGTTCCCTTGCCGGTCTAGGAATGGTAGAACGATGGGTTCGATGACGGTTTGGATGTACCGTGCACTATTCAGTGTCCCCTCGAGGATCACCAGTGGTGTACGGCCAGTGTAGGAGATCGCTCCCCACACCATGATGCCGGGTGTTGGCCCTGTGTGCCTCGGTCGTATGCAGTCCTGATTGTGGCGCTCACCTGCACGGCGCCTAACACGCATACGACCATCATTGGCACCAAGGCAGAAGCGACTCTCATCGCTGAAGACGACACGTCTCCATTCGTCCCTCCATTCACGCCTGTCGCGACACCACTGGAGGCGGGCTGCACGATGTTGGGGCGTGAGCGGAAGACGGCCTAACGGTGTGCGGGACCGTAGCCCAGCTTCATGGAGACGGTTGCGAATGGTCCTCGCCGATACCCCAGGAGCAACAGTGTCCCTAATTTGCTGGGAAGTGGCGGTGCGGTCCCCTACGGCACTGCGTAGGATCCTACGGTCTTGGCGTGCATCCGTGCGTCGCTGCGGTCCGGTCCCAGGTCGACGGGCACGTGCACCTTCCGCCGACCACTGGCGACAACATCGATGTACTGTGGAGACCTCACGCCCCACGTGTTGAGCAATTCGGCGGTACGTCCACCCGGCCTCCCGCATGCCCACTATACGCCCTCGCTCAAAGTCCGTCAACTGCACATACGGTTCACGTCCACGCTGTCGCGGCATGCTACCAGTGTTAAAGACTGCGATGGAGCTCCGTATGCCACGGCAAACTGGCTGACACTGACGGCGGCGGTGCACAAATGCTGCGCAGCTAGCGCCATTCGACGGCCAACACCGCGGTTCCTGGTGTGTCCGCTGTGCCGTGCGTGTGATCATTGCTTGTACAGCCCTCTCGCAGTGTCCGGAGCAAGTATGGTGGGTCTGACACACCGGTGTCAATGTGTTCTTTTTTCCATTTCCAGGAGTGTATAACTAGTGTAACAGTAATGGTTCAAAGCATAGACAGTGGGAAGAGTCAGTCTTCTTGTACTTAAGTCGGCATTGTGCCTTTTGTATTTAATTCCGATGCAATTTCTGTGTTTCATCGTCAATAAGAAGGCAGAGGGATACAGTAAACCTGAAGTGAAGCATCGGAATCTATAACTAGTGTCACAGGAATGGTTCAAAACATTGACAGTAGGAAGAGACAGTCTTCTTGTACTTAAGTCGGCATTGTGCCTTTTGTATTTAATTCCGATGCAATTTCTGTGTTTCATCGTCAATAAGAAGGTCAGAAGGATACAGTAATCTTGAAGTGAAGCATCGGAAACTATAACTAGTGTCACAGGAAAGGATCAAAACATAGTCAGCAAGAAGAATCAGTCTTCTTGTATTTAAGTCGGCATTGTGCCTTTTGTATTTAATTCCGATGCAATTTCTGTGTTTCATCGTCAATAAGAAGGTCCAAGGGATACAGTAAACCTGGAGTGAAGCATCGGAATCTATAACTAGTGACACAGGGATGGTTCAAAACATCGACAGTAAGAAGAGTCAGTCTTCTTGTATTTAATTCGGCATTGTGCCTTTAGTATTTAATTCCGGTGCTATTTCTGTGTTTCATCGTCAATAAGAAGGTCAGAGGGATACAGTAAATCTGAAGTCTAGCAACGGAATCTATAACTAGTGTCACAGGAATGGTTCAAAACATAGTCAGTAAGAAGAGTAAGTTTTCTTGTACTTAAGTCGGCATTGTGCCTTTTGTATTTAATTCCGATGCAATTTTTTGTGTTTCATCGTCAATAAGAAGGTTTAAGGGATAAAGTAAACCTGAAGTGAAGCATCGGAATCTATAACTAGTGTCACAGGAATGGTTCAAAACATAGTCAGTAAGAAGAGTCAGTCTTCTTGTACTTAAGTCGGCATTGTGCCTTTTGTATTTAATTCCGAAGCAATTTCTGTGTTTCATCGTCAATAAGAAGGTCCAAGGGATACAGTAAACCTAAAGTGAAGCATCGGAATCTATAACTAGTGTCACAGGAATGGTTCAAATCATAGACAGTGGGATGAGTCAGTCTTCTTGTACTTAAGTCGGCATTGTGCCTTTTGTATTTAATTCCGATGCAATTTCTGTGTTTCATCGTCAATAAGAAGGTCAGAGGGATGCAGTAAACCTGAAGTGAAGCATCGGAATCTATAACTAGTATCACAGGAATGGTTCAAAACATAGACAGTAGGAAGAGTCAGTCTTCTTGTACTTAATTCGTCATTGTGCCTTTAGAATTTAATTCCGATGCAATTTCTGTGTTTCATCGTTAATAAGAAGGTCCAACGGATACAGTAAATCTGAAGTCAAGCATCGGAATCTATAACTAGTGTCACAGGAATGGTTCAAAACATAGTCAGTAAGAAGAGTCAGTCTTCTTGTACTTAAGTCGGCATTCTGCCTTTTGTATTTAATTCCGATGCAAGATCTGTGTTTCATCGTCAATAAGAAGGTCCAAGGGATACAGTAAACCTGGAGTAAAGCATCGGAATCTACAACTAGTGAAACAGGGATGGTTCAAAACATAGACAGTAAGAAGAGTCAGTATTCTTGTACGTCAGTCGGCATTGTGCCTTTTGTATTTAGTTCCGATGCAATTTCTGTGTTTCATCGTCAATAAGAAGGTCCAAGGGATACAGTAAACCTGGAGTAAAGCATCGGAATCAATAACTAGTGTCACAGGAATGAATCAAAACATAGTCAGTAAGAAGAGTCAGTTCTCTTGTACTAAAGTCGGCATTGTGCCTTTTGTATTTAATTCCGATGCAATTTCTGTGTTTCATCGTCAATAAGAAGGTCCAAGGGATACAGTAAACCTGGAGTGAAGCATCGGAATCTATAACTAGTGTCACAGGGATGTTTCAAATCATAGACAGTGAGAAGAGTCAGTATTCTTGTACTTAAATCGGCATTGTGCCTTTTGTATTTAATTCCGATGCAATTTCTGTGTTTCATCTTCGATAAGAGTGTCCAAGGGATACAGTAAAACTGAAGTGAAGCATTAGAGTATATAACTAGTGTCACAGGAATGGTTCAAAACATAGGCAGTAAGAAGAGTCAGTCTTCTTGTACATAAGCCGGCATTGTGCCTTTTGTATTTAATTCCGATGCAATTTCTGTGTTTCATCGTCAATAAGTAGGTCCAAGGGATACAGTAAACCTGAAGTGAAGCATCGGAAAATATAACTAGTGTAACAGGAATGGTTCAAAGCATAGACAGTGGGAAGAGCCAGTCTTCTTGTACTTAAGTCGGCATTGTGCCTTTTGTATTTAATTCCGATGCAATTTCTGTGTTTCATCGTCAATAAGAATGTCCAAGGGATACAGTAAACCTGGAGTGAAGCATCGGAATCTATAACTAGTGGCACAGGGACGGTTCAAATCATAGACAGTAAGAAGAGTCAGTATTCTTGTACTAAAGTCGGCATTGTGCATTTTCTATTTAATTCCGATGCAATTTCTGTGTTTCATCTTCAATAAGAAGGTCCAAGGGATACAGTAAACCTGAAGTGAAGCATTAGAGTATATAACTAGTGTCACAGGAATGGTTCAAAACATAGGCAGTAAGAAGAGTCAGTCTTCTTGTACATAAGCCGGCATTGTGCCTTTTGTATTTAATTCCGATGCAATTTCTGTGTTTCATCGTCAATAAGAAGGTCAGAGGGATGCAGTAAACCTGAAGTGAAGCATCGGAATCTATAACTAGTATCACAGGAATGGTTCAAAACATAGACAGTAGGAAGAGTCAGTCTTCTTGTACTTAATTCGTCATTGTGCCTTTAGAATTTAATTCCGATGCAATTTCTGTGTTTCATCGTTAATAAGAAGGTCCAACGGATACAGCAAATCTGAAGTGAAGCATCGGAATCTATAACTAGTGTCACAGGAATGGTTCAAAACATAGTCAGTAAGAAGAGTCAGTCTTCTTGTACTTAAGTCGGCATTCTGCCTTTTGTATTTAATTCCGATGCAAGTTCTGTGTTTCATCGTCAATAAGAAGGTCCAAGGGATACAGTAAACCTGGAGTAAAGCATCGGAATCTACAACTAGTGAAACAGGGATGGCTCAAAACATAGACAGTAAGAAGAGTCAGTATTCTTGTACTTCAGTCGGCATTGTGCCTTTTGTATTTAGTTCCGATGCAATTTCTGTGTTTCATCGTCAATAAGAAGGTCCAAGGGATACAGTAAACCTGGAGTAAAGCATCGGAATCAATAACTAGTGTCACAGGAATGAATCAAAACATAGTCAGTAAGAAGAGTCAGTTCTCTTGTACTAAAGTCGGCATTGTGCCTTTTGTATTTAATTCCGATGCAATTTCTGTGTTTCATCGTCAATAAGAAGGTCCAAGGGATACAGTAAACCTGGAGTGAAGCATCGGAATCTATAACTAGTGTCACAGGGATGTTTCAAATCATAGACAGTGAGAAGAGTCAGTATTCTTGTACTTAAATCGGCATTGTGCCTTTTGTATTTAATTCCGATGCAATTTCTGTGTTTCATCTTCGGTAAGAGGGTCCAAGGGATACAGTAAAACTGAAGTGAAGCATTAGAGTATATAACTAGTGTCACAGGAATGGTTCAAAACATAGGCAGTAAGAAGAGTCAGTCTTCTTGTACATAAGCCGGCATTGTGCCTTTTGTATTTAATTCCGATGCAATTTCTGTGTTTCATCGTCATTAAGTAGGTCCAAGGGATACAGTAAACCTGAAGTGAAGCATCGGAAAATATAACTAGTGTAACAGGAATGGTTCAAAGCATAGACAGTGGGAAGAGCCAGTCTTCTTGTACTTAAGTCGGCATTGTGCCTTTTGTATTTAATTCCGATGCAATTTCTGTGTTTCATCGTCAATAAGAATGTCCAAGGGATACAGTAAACCTGGAGTGAAGCATCGGAATCTATAACTAGTGGCACAGGGACGGTTCAAATCATAGACAGTAAGAAGAGTCAGTATTCTTGTACTTAAGTCGGCATTGTGCATTTTCTATTTAATTCCGATGCAATTTCTGTGTTTCATCTTCAATAAGAAGGTCCAAGGGATACAGTAAACCTGAAGTGAAGCATTAGAGTATATAACTAGTGTCACAGGAATGGTTCAAAACATAGGCAGTAAGAAGAGTCAGTCTTCTTGTACATAAGCCGGCATTGTGCCTTTTGTATTTAATTCCGATGCAATTTCTGTGTTTCATCGTCAATAAGTAGGTCCAAGGGATACAGTAAACCTGAAGTGAAGCATCGGAAAATATAACTAGTGTAACAGGAATGGTTCAAAGCATAGACAGTGGGAAGAGCCAGTCTTCTTGTACTTAAGTCGGCATTGTGCCTTTTGTATTTAATTCCGATGCAATTTCTGTGTTTCATCGTCAATAAGGCGGTCAGAGGGATACAGTAAACCCGAAGTGAAGCATCGGAATGTATAACTAGTGTCCCAGGAATGGTTTAAAACATAGACAGTAGGAAGAGACAGTCTTCTTGTACAGAAGTCGGCATTGTTCCTTTTGTATTTAATTCAGATGCAATTTCTGTGTTTCATCGTCAATAAGAAGGTCAGAGGGATACAGTAAACCTGAAGTGAAGCATCGGAATCTATAACTAGTGTCACAGGAAATGTTCAAAACATAGTCAGTTAGAAGAATCAGTCTTCTTGTACTTAAGTCGGCATTGTGCCTTTTGTATTTAATTCCGATGCAATTTCTGTGTTTCATCGTCAATAAGAAGGTCCAAGGGATATAGTAAACCTGGAGTGAAGCATCGGAATCTATAACTAGTGTCTCAGGAATGGCTCAAAACATAGACAGTAAGAAGAGTCAGTCTTCTTGTACTTAAGTCGGCATTGTGCCTTTTTTATTTAATTCCGATGCAATATCTGTAATTCATCGTCAATAAGAAGGTCCAAGGGATACAGTAAACCTGGAGTGAAGCATCGGAATCTATAACTACTGTCACAGGAATTGTTCAAAACATAGCCAGTAAGAAGAGCCAGTCTTCTTGTACTTAATTCGGCATTGTGCCTTTAGTAATTAAATCCGATGCAATTTCTGTGTTTCATCGTCAATAAGAAGGTCAGAGGTATACAGTAAATCTGAAGTGAAGCATCGGAATCTATAACTAGTGTCACAGGAATGGTTCAAATCATAGTCAGTAAGAAGAGTCAGTCTTCTTGTACTTAAGTCGGCCTTGTGCCTTTTGTATTTAATTCCGATGCAAGTTCTGTGATTCTTCGTCAATAAGAAGGTTCAAATGATACAGTAAACCTTTAGTGAAGCATTGGAATCTATAACTAGTGCCACAGGAAAGAATCAAAACATAGTCAGTGAGAAGAGTCAGTCTTCTTGTACTAAAGTCGGCATTGTGCCTTTTGTATTTGATTCCGATGCAATTTCTGTGTTTCATCGTCAATAAGAAGGTCCATGGGATACAGTAAACCTGGAGTGAAGCATTGGAATCTATAACTAGTGTCACAGGGATGGTTAAAATCATAGACAGTAAGAAGAGTCAGTATTCTTGTACTTATGTCAACATTGTGGCTTTTGTATTTAATTCCGATGCAATTTCTATGTTTCATCGTCAATAAGTAGGTCAAGGGATACAGTAAACCTGAAGTGAAGCATGGAAAAATATAACTAGTGTAACAGTAATGGTTCAAAGCATAGACAGTGGGAAGAGTCAGTGTTCTTGTACTTAAGTCGGCATTGTGCCTTTTGTATTTAGTTCCGATGCAATTTCTGTGTTTCATCGTCAATAAGAAGGCAGAGGGATACAGTAAACCTGAAGTGAAGCATCGGAATCTATAACTAGTGTCACAGGAATGGTTCAAAACATTGACAGTAGGAAGAGACAGTCTTCTTGTACTTAAGTCGGCATTGTGCCTTTTGTATTTAATTCCGATGCAATTTCTGTGTTTCATCGTCAATAAGAAGGTCAGAGGGATACAGTAATCTTGAAGTGAAGCATCGGAAACTATAACTAGTGTCACAGGAAAGGATCAAAACATAGTCACTAAGAAGAATCAGTCTTCTTGTACTTAAGTCGACATTGTGCCTTTTGTATTTAATTCCGATGCAATTTCTGTGAGTCATCGTTAATAAGAAGGTCCAACGGATACAGTAAATCTGAAGTCAAGCATCGGAATCTATAACTAGTGTCACAGGAATGGTTCAAAACATAGTCAGTAAGAAGAGTCAGTCTTCTTGTACTTAAGTCGGCATTCTGCCTTTTGTATTTAATTCCGATGCAAGTTCTGTGTTTCATCGTCAATAAGAAGGTCCAAGGGATACAGTAAACCTGGAGTAAAGCATCGGAATCTACAACTAGTGACACAGGGATGGTTCAAAACATAGACAGTAAGAAGAGTCAGTATTCTTGCACTTAAGTCGGCATTGTGCCTTTTGTATTTAGTTCCGATGCAATTTCTGTGTTTCATCGTCAATAAGAAGGTCCAAGGGATACAGTAAACCTGGAGTAAAGCATCGGAATCAATAACTAGTGTCACAGGAATGAATCAAAACATAGTCAGTAAGAAGAGTAAGTTCTCTTGTACTAAAGTCGGCATTGTGCATTTTGTATTTAATTCCGATGCAATTTCTGTGTTTCATCGTCAATAAGAAGGTCCAAGGGATACAGTAAACCTGGAGTGAAGCATCGGAATCTATAACTAGTGTCACAGGGATGTTTCAAATCATAGACAGTAAGAAGAGTCAGTATTCTTGTACTTAAATCGGCATATTGCCTTTTGTATTTAATTCCGATGCAATTTCTGTGTTTCATTTTCAATAAGAAGGTCCAAGGGATACAGTAAAACTGAAGTGAAGCATTAGAGTATATAACTAGTGTCACAGGAATGGTTCAAAACATAGTCAGTAACAAGAGTCAGTCTTCTTGTACATAAGTCGGCATTGTGCCTTTTTATTTAATTCCGATGCAATTTCTGTGTTTCATCGTCAATAAGAAGGTCCACGGGATACAGTAAACCTGGAGTGAAGCATCGGAATCTATAACTAGTGTCACTGGAATGGTTCAAACCATCGACAGTAAGAAGAGACATTCTTCTTGTACTTAATTCGGCATTGTGCTTTTATTATTTAATTCCGATGCAATTCCTGTGTTTCATCGTCAATAAGGAGGTCAGAGAGATACAGTAAATCAGAAATGGAGCATCGGAATCTATAACTAGTGTCACAGGAATGGTTCAAAACATAGTCAGTGAGAAGAGTCAGTCTTCTTGTACTTAAGTCGGCATTGTGCCTTTTGTATTTAATTCCGATGCAATTTCTGTGTTTCATCGTCAATAAGAAGGTCAGAGGGATGCAGTAAACCTGAAGTGAAGCATCGGAATCTTCAACTAGTGTCACAGGAATGGTTCAAAACATAGACAGTAGGAAGAGTCAGTCTTCTTTTACTTAAGTCGGCATTGTGCCTTTTGTATTTAATTCCGATGCAATTTCTGTGTTTCTTCGTCAATAAGGAGGTCCAAGTGATACAGTAAACCTCGAGTGAAGCATCGGAATCTATAACTGATGTCACAGGAATGGTTCAAAGCATAGTCAGTAAGAAGAGTCAGTCTTCTTGTACTTGGCATTGTACCTTTTGTATTTAATTCCGATGCAATTTCTCTGTTTCTTAGTCAATAAGGAGGACCAAGGGATACAGTAAACCTGGAGTGAAGCATCGGAATCTATAACTAGAGTCACAGGAGTGGTTCGAAACACAGTCAGTAAGAAGAGTCAGTCTTCTTGTACTTAAGTCGGCATTGTGCCTTTTGTATTTAATTCCGATGCTATTTTTGTGTTACATCGTCAATAAGAAGGCCCAAGGGATACAGTAAACCGGGAGTGAAGCATCGGAATCTATAACTAGTGTCACAGAAATGGTTCAAAACATATTCAGTAAGAAGAGTCAGTCATCTTGTACTTAAGTCGGCATTGTGCCTTTTGTACTTAATTCAGATGCAATTTCTGTGTTTCATCGTCAATAAGAAGGCTTAAGGGATACAGTAAACCTGGAGTGAAGCATCAGAATCTACTACTAGTGTCACAGGAATGAATCAAAGCATAGTCAGTTAGAAGAGTCAGTCTTCTTGTACTAAAGTCGGCATTGTAGCTTTTGTATTAAAATTCCGATGCAATTTCTGTGTTTCATCGTCAATAAGAATGTCCAGGGAATACAGTAAACCTGGAGTTAAGCATCGGAATCTATAATAGTGTCACAGGGATGGTTCAAAACATAGACAGTAAGAAGAGGCAGTATTCTTGTACTTAAGTCGGCATTGTGCCTTTTGTATTTAATTCCGATGCAATTTCTGTGTTCCATTGTCAAAAAGAAGGTCCATGGGATACAGTAAACCTGAAGTGAAACATCGGAGTCTATAACTAGTGTAACAGGAATGGTTCAAAGCATAGACAGTGGGAAGAGTCAGTCTTCTTGTACTTAAGTCGGCATTGTGCCTTTTGTATTTAATTCCGATGCAATTTCTATGTTTCAGCGTCAATAAGAAGGTCAGAGGGATACAGTAAAAATGAAGTGAAGCATCGGAATGTATAAGTAGTGTCACAGGAATGGTTAAAAACATAGACAGTACGAAGAGACAGTCTTCTTGTACTTACGTCGGCATTGTGAATTTTCTATTTACTTCCTATGCAATTTCTGTGTTTCATCGTCAATAAGAAGGTCCAAGGGATACAGTAAACCTGGAGTGAAGCATCGGAATCTATAACTAGTGTCACAGGAATGAATCAAAACATAGTCAGTAAGAAGAGTCAGTCTTCTTGTACTTAAGTCGGCATTGTGCCTTTTGTATTTAATTCCGATGCAATTTCTGTGTTTCATCTTCAATAAGAAGGTCCAAAGGATACAGGTAACTTGAAGTGAAGCATCAGAGTCTATAACTAGTGTCACAGGAATGGTTCAAAGCATAGTCAGTAAGAAGAGTCAGTCTTCTTGTACATAAGTCGGCATTGGGCCTTTTGTATTTAATTCCGATGCAGTTTTTGTGTTTCATCGGCAATAAGAAAGTCCAAGGGATACAGTAAACCTGAAGTGAAGCATCGGAATCTATAATTAGTGTAACAGGAATGGTTCAAAGCATAGCCAGTGGGAAGAGTCAGTATTCTTGTACTTAAGTCGGCGTTGCGCCTTTTGTATTTAATTCCAATGCAATTTCTGTGTTTCATCGTCAATAAGAAGGTCAGAGGGATACAGTAAACCTGAAGTGAAGCATCGGAATCTATAACTAGTGTCACAGGAATGGTTCAAAACATAGACAGTAGGAAGAGACTGTCTTCTTGTACTTAAGTCGGCATTGTGCCTTTTCTATTTAATTCCTATGCACTTTCTGTGTTTCATCGTCAATAAGTAGGTCCAAGGGATATAGTAAACCTGGAGTGAAGCATCGGAATCTATAACTAGTGTCACAGGAATGGTTCAAATCATAGTCAGGAAGAAGAGTCAGTCTTCTTGTACTTAAGTCGGCAATGTGCCTTTTGTATATAATTACGATGCCATTTTTGTGTTTCATCATCAATAAGAAGGTCGAAGGGATACAGTAAACCGGGAGTGAAGCATCGGAATCTATAACTAGTGTCGCAGAAGTGGTTCAAAACATAGTCAGTAAGAAGAGTCAGTCTTCTTGTACTTAAGTCGGCATTGTGCCTTTTGTATTAAATTCCGATGCAATTTCTGTGTTTCATCGTCAATAAGAAGGTCCAAGGGATACAGTAAACCTGGAGTGAAGCATCGGAATCTATAACTAGTGTCACAGGAATGAATCAAAACATAGTCAGTCAGAAGAGTCAGACTTCTTGTACTTAAGTCGGCATTGTGCCTTTTGTATTTAATTCCGATGCAATTTCTGTGTTTCATCGTCAATAAGAAGGTCCAAGGGATACAGTAAACCTGGAGTGAAGCATCGGAATCTATAACCAGTGTCACAGGAATGAATCAAAACATAGTCAGTAAGAAGAGTCAGTCTTCTTGTACTTAAGTCGGCATTGTGCCTTTTATATTTAATTCCGATGCAATTTCTGTGTTTCATCGTCAATAAGAAGGTCCAAGGGATACAGTAAACCTAGAGTTAAGCATCGGAATCTATAACTAGTGTCACAGGGATGGATCAAAACATAGACAGTAAGAAGAGTCGGTATTCTTGTACTTAAGTCGGCATTGTGCCTTTTGTATTTAATTCCGATGCAATTTCTGTGTTTATTCTTCAATATGAAGGTCCAAGGGATACAGTAAACCTGAAGTGAAGCATCAGAGTCTATAACTAGTGTCACAGGAATGGTTCAAAGCATAGACAGTGGCAAGAATCAGTCTTCTTGTACTTAAGTCGGCATTGTTCCTTTTGTATTTAATTCCGATGCAATTTCTATGTTTCATCGTCAATAAGAAGGTCAGAGGGATACAGTAAACCTGAAGTGAAGCATCGGAATCTATAACTAGTGTCACAGGAATGGTTCAAACCATAGACAGAAGGAAGAGACAGTCTTCTGGTACTTAAGTCGGCATTGTGCCTTTTCTATTTACTTCCTATGTAATTTCTGTGTTTCATCGTCAATAAGAAGGTCCAAGGGATATAGTAAACATGGAGTGAAGCATCGGAATCAATAACTAGTGTCACAGGAATGGCTCAAAACATAGACAGTAAGTAGGGTCAGTCTTCTTGTACTTAAGTCGGCATTGTGCCTTTTTTTATTTAATTATGATGCAATTTCTGTGTTTGATCGTCAATAAGAAGGTCCAAGGGATATAGTAAACCTGGAGTGAAGCATCGGAATCAATAACTAGTGTCACAGGAATGGTTCAAAACATAGTCAGTAAGAAGAGTCAGTCTTCTTGTACTTAAGTCCTCATTGTGCCTTTTGTATTTAATTCCGATGCAAGTTCTGTGTTTCATCGTCAACAAGAAGGTCAGAGGGATACAGTAAACCAGAAGTGAGGCATCGGAATCTATAACTAGTGTCACAGGAACGGTTCAAAACATAGACAGTAGGAAGAGACAGTCTTCTTGTACTTAAGCCGGCATTGTGCCTTTTCTATTTACCACGTATGCAATTTCTGTGTTTCATCGTCAATAAGAAGATCCAAGGGATATAGTAAACCTGGAGTGAAGCATCGGAATCAATAACTAGTGTCACAGCAATGGTTCTAAACATAGACAGTAAGTAGGGTCAGTCTTCTTGTATTTAATTCGGCATTGTGCCTTTAGTATTTAATTCCCATGCAATTTATGTGTTTCATCGTTAATAAGAAGGTCAGAGGGATACAGTAAATCTGAAATCTAGCATCGGAATCTATAACTAGTGTCACAGGAATTTTTCAAAACATAGTCAGTAAGAAGAGTCAGTCTCCTTGTACTTAAGTCGGCATTGTGCCTTTTGTATTTAATTCCGATGCAAGTTCTGTGTTTCATCGTCAACAAGAAGGTCCAAGGGATACAGTAAACCTGGATTGAAGCATCGGAATCTATAACTAGTGACACAGGGATGGTTTAAAACATAGACAGTAAGAAGAGTCAGTATTCTTGTACTTAAGTCGGCATTGTGCCTTTTGTATTTAATTCCGATGCAATTTCTGTGTTTATTCTTCAATATGAAGGTCCAAGGGATACAGTAAACCTGAAGTGAAGCATCAGAGTCTATAACTAGTGTCACAGGAATGGTTCAAAGCATAGACAGTGGCAAGAATCAGTCTTCTTGTACTTAAGTCGGCATTGTTCCTTTTGTATTTAATTCCGATGCAATTTCTATGTTTCATCGTCAATAAGAAGGTCAGAGGGATACAGTAAACCTGAAGTGAAGCATCGGAATCTATAACTAGTGTCACAGGAATGGTTCAAACCATAGACAGAAGGAAGAGACAGTCTTCTGGTACTTAAGTCGGCATTGTGCCTTTTCTATTTACTTCCTATGTAATTTCTGTGTTTCATCGTCAATAAGAAGGTCCAAGGGATACAGTAAACCGGGAGTGAAGCATCGGAATCTATAACTAGTGTCGCAGAAATGGTTCAAAACATAGTCAGTAAGAATAGTCAGTCTTCTTGTCCTTAAGTCGGCATTGTGCCTTTTGTATTTAATTCCGATGCAATTTCTGTGTTTCATCGTCAATAAGAAGGTCCAAGGGATACAGTAAACCTGGAGTTAAGCATCGGAATCTATAACTAGTGTCACAGGGATGGATCAAAACATAGACAGTAAGAAGAGTCAGTATTCTTGTACTTAACTCGGCATTGTGCCTTTTGTATTTAGTTCCGATGCAATTTCTGTATTTCATCTTCAATATGAAGGTCCAAGGGATACAGTAAACCTGAAGTGAAGCATCAGAGTCTATAATTAGTGTCACAGGAATGGTTCAAAGCATAGCCAGAGGGAAGAGTCAGTCTTCTTGTACTTAAGTCGGCATTGTTCCTTTTGTATTTAATTCCGATGCAATTTCTATGTTTCATCGTCAATAAGAAGGTCAGAGGGATACAGTAAACATGAAGTGAAGCATCGGAATCAATAACTAGTGTCACAGGAATGGTTCAAAACATAGACAGTAGGAAGAGTCAGTCTTCTTTTACTTAAGTCGGCATTGTGCCTTTTGTATTTAATTCCGATGCAATTTCTGTGTTTCATCGTCAATAAGAAGGTCCAAGGGATACAGTAAACCTGGAGTGAAGCATCGGAATCTAAAACTTGTGACACAGGGATGGTTAAAATCATAGACAGTAAGAAGCGTCAGTATTCTTGTACTTAAGTCTGCATTGTGCCTTTTGTATTTATCTCCGATGCAATTTCTGTGTTTCATCGTCAATAAGAAGGTCCAAGGGATACTGTAAACCTGAAGTGAAGCACCGGAATCTATTACTAGTGTCACAAGAATGGTTCAAAGCATAGTCAGTAAGAAGAGTCAGTCTTCTTGTACTTGGCATTGTGCCTTTTGTATTTAATTCCGATGCAATTTTTGTGTTTCTTCGTCAATAAGGAGGTCCAAGTGATACAGTAAACCTCGAGTGAAGCATCGGAATCTATAACTGATGTCACAGGAATGGTTCAAAACATAGTCAGTAAGAAGAGTCAGTCTTCTTGTACTTGGCATTGTGCCTTTTGTATTTAATTCCGATGCAATTTCTGTGTTTCTTCGTCAATAAATAGGACCAAGGGATACAGTAAACCTGGAGTGAAGCATCGGAAACTATAACTAGAGTCACAGGAATGGTTCGAAACATAGTCAGCAAGAAGAGTCAGCCTTCTTGTACTTAAGTCGGCAAAGTGTCTTTTGTATTTAATTCCGATGCAATTTTTGTGTTTCATCGTCAATAAGAAGGTCCAAGGGATACAGTAAACCGGGAGTGAAGCATCGGAATCTATAACTAGTGTCGCAGAAATGGTTCAAAACATAGTCAGTAAGAATAGTCAGTCTTCTTGTCCTTAAGTCGGCATTGTGCCTTTTGTATTTAATTCCGATGCAATTTCTGTGTTTCATCGTCAATAAGAAGGTCCAAGGGATACAGTAAACCTGGAGTTAAGCATCGGAATCTATAACTAGTGTCACAGGGATGGATCAAAACATAGACAGTAAGAAGAGTCAGTATTCTTGTACTTAACTCGGCATTGTGCCTTTTGTATTTAGTTCCGATGCAATTTCTGTATTTCATCTTCAATATGAAGGTCCAAGGGGTACAGTAAACCTGAAGTGAAGCATCAGAGTCTATAATTAGTGTCACAGGAATGGTTCAAAGCATAGCCAGAGGGAAGAGTCAGTCTTCTTGTACTTAAGTCGGCATTGTTCCTTTTGTATTTAATTCCGATGCAATTTCTATGTTTCATCGTCAATAAGAAGGTCAGAGGGATACAGTAAACATGAAGTGAAGCATCGGAATCAATAACTAGTGTCACAGGAATGGTTCAAAACATAGACAGTAGGAAGAGTCAGTCTTCTTTTACTTAAGTCGGCATTGTGCCTTTTGTATTTAATTCCGATGCAATTTCTGTGTTTCATCGTCAATAAGAAGGTCCAAGGGATACAGTAAACCTGGAGTGAAGCATCGGAATCTAAAACTTGTGACACAGGGGTGGTTCAAAATATAGACAGTAAGAAGAGTCAGTATTCTTGTACTTAAGTCGGCATTGTGCCTTTTGTATTTAATACCGATGCAATTTCTGTGTTTCATCGTCAATACGATGGTCCAAGGGATACAGTAAACCTGAAGTGTAGCACCGGAATCTATAACTAGTGTCACAGGAATGGTTCAAAACATAGTCAGCAAGAAGAGTCAGTCTTCTTGTACTTAAGTCGGCAAAGTGTCTTTTGTATTTAATTCCGATGCTATTTTTGTGTTTCATCGTCAATAAGAAGGTCCAAGGGATACAGTAAACCGGGAGTGAAGCATCGGAATCTATTACTAATGTCACAGGAATGGTTCAAAGCATAGTCAGTAAGAAGAGTCAGTCTTCTTGTACTTGGCATTGTGCCTTTTGTATTTAATTCCGATGCAATTTTTGTGTTTCTTCGTCAATAAGGAGGTCCAAGTGATACAGTAAACCTCGAGTGAAGCATCGGAATCTATAACTGATGTCACAGGAATGGTTCAAAACATAGTCAGTAAGAAGAGTCAGTCTTCTTGTACTTGGCATTGTGCCTTTTGTATTTAATTCCGATGCAATTTCTGTGTTTCTTCGTCAATAAGGAGGACCAAGGGATACAGTAAACCTGGAGTGAAGCATCGGAATCTATAACTAGAGTCACAGGAATGGTTCGAAACATAGTCAGTAAGAAGAGTCAGTCTTCTAGTACTTAATTCGGCATTGTGCCTTTTGTATTTAATTCCGAAGCTATTTTTGTGTTTCATCGTCAATAAGAAGGTCAGAGGGATACAGTAAACCAGAAGTGAAGCATCGGAATCTATAACTAGTGTAACAGGAATGGTTCATATCATACACAGTGGGAAGAGTCAGTCTTCTTGTATTTAAGCCGGCATTTTGCCTTTTGTATTTAATTCCGATGCAATTTCTGTGTTTCATCATCAATAAGAAGGTCCAAGGGATACAGTAAACCTGGTGTGAAGCATCGGAATTTATAACTACTGTCACAGGAATGGTTCAAAACATAGACAGCAAGTAGGGTCAGTGTTCTTGTACTTAAGTCGGCCTTGTGCCTTTTTTATTTAAATCCGATGCAATTTCTGTGTTTCATCATCAATAAGAAGGTCCAAGGGATACAGTAAACCTGGTGTGATGCATCGGAATTTACAACTACTGTCACAGGAATGGTTCAAAACATCGACAGTAAGAAGAGTCAGTCTTCTTGCACTTAATTCGGCATTGTGGCTTTAGTTTTTAATTCCGATGCAATTTCAGTGTTTCATCGTTAATAAGAAGGTCAGAGGGATACATTAAATCTGAAGTCAAGCATCGGATTCTATAACTAGTGTCACAGGAATGGTTCAAAACATAGTCAGTAAGAAGAGTCAGTCTTCTTGTACTTATGTCGGCATTGTGCCTTTTGTATTTAATTCCGATGCAAGTTCTGTGTTTCATCTTCAATAAGAAGGTCCACGGGATACAGTAAACCTGGAGTGAAGCATCGGAATCTATAACTAGTGACACAGGGGTGGTTCAAAATATAGACAGTAAGAAGAGTCAGTATTCTTGTACTTAAGTCGGCATTGTGCCTTTTGTATTTAATACCGATGCAATTTCTGTGTTTCATCGTCAATAAGAAGGTACAAGGGATACAGTAAACCTGAAGTGAAGCACCGGAATCTATAACTAGTGTCACAGGAATGGTTCAAAACATAGTCAGTAAGAAAAGTCAGTCTTCTTGTATTTAAGTCGTCATTGTGCCTTTTGTATTTAATTCTGATGCAATTTCTTTGTTTCTTCGTCTATAAGGAGGTCCAAGGGATAAAGTAAACCTGGAGTGAAGCATCGGAATCTATAACTAGTGTCACAGTAATGGTTCAAAACATAGTCAGTAAGAAGAGTCAGTCTTCTTGTACTTAAGTCGGCATTGTGCCTTTTGTATTTAATTCCGATGCTATTTTTGTGTTTCATCGTCAATAAGAAGGTCCAAGGGATACAGTAAACCGGGAGTGAAGCATCGGAATCTATAACTAGTGTCACAGAAATGGTTCAAAACATATTCAGTAAGAAGAGTCAGTCATCTTGTACTTAAGTCGGCATTGTGCCTTTTGTAATTAATTCAGATGCAATTTCTGTGTTTCATCGTCAATAAGAAAGCTTAAGGGATACAGTAAACCTGGAGTGAAGCATCGGAATCTACAACTAGTGTCACAGGAATGAATCACAGCATAGTCAGTAAGAAGAGTCAGTCTTCTTGTACTAAAGTCGGCATTGTAGCTTTTGTATTTAATTCCGATGCAATTTCTGTGTTTCATCGTCAATAAGAATGTCCAAGGGATACAGTAAACCTGGAGTTAAGCATCGGAATCTATAATAGTGTCACAGGGATGGTTCAAAACATAGACAGTAAGAAGAGGCAGTATTCTTGTACTTAAGTCGGCATTGTGCCTTTTGTATTTAATTCCGATGCAATTTCTGTGTTTCATCGTCAAAAAGAAGGTCCAAGGGATACAGTAAACCTGAAGTGAAACATCGGAGTCTATAACTAGTGTAACAGGAATGGTTCAAAGCATAGACAGTAAGAAGAGTCAGTCTTCTTGTACTTAAGTCGGCATTGTGCCTTTTGTATTTAATTCCGACGCAATTTCTATGTTTCAGCGTTAATAAGAAGGTCAGAGGGATACAGTAAAAATGAAGTGAAGCATCGGAATCTATAAGTAGTGTCACAGGAATGGTTAAAAACATAGACAGTACGAAGAGACAGTCTTCTTGTACTTACGTCGGCATTGTGAATTTTCTATTTACTTCCTATGCAATTTCTGTGTTTCATCGTCAATAAGAAGGTCCAAGGGATACAGTAAACCTGGAGTGAAGCATCTGAATCTATAACTAGTGTCACAGGGATGGTTCAAATCATAGACAGTGAGAAGAGTCAGTATTCTTGTACTTAAGTAAGCATTGTGCCTTTTGTATTTAATTCCGATGCAATTTCTGTGTTTCATCTTCAATAAGAAGGTCCGAAGGATACAGTAAACTTGAAGTGAAGCATCGGAATCTATTATTAGTGTCACAGGAATGGTTCAAAACACAGACAGTAGGAAGAGACAGTCTTCTTGTACGTAAGTCGGCATTGTGCCTTTTCTGTTTAACTCCGATGCAATTTCTGTGTATCAACGTCAATAAGAAGGGCCAATGGATATAGTATACTTGGAGTGAAGCATCGGAATCTATAACTAGTGTCACGGGAATGGTTCGAAACATAGACAACAAGAAGAGTCAGTCTTCTTGTACTTAAGTCGGCATTGTGCATTTTTTATTTAATTCCGATGCAATTTCTGTTTTTCATTGTCAATAAGAAGGTCAGAGGGATACAGTAAACCTGGAGTGAAGCATCGGAATCTATAACTAGTGTCACAGGGATGGTTCAAATCCTAGACAGTAAGAAGAGTCAGTATTCTTGTACCTAAGTCGGCATTGTGAATTTTGTATTTAATTCCGATGCAATTTCTGTGTTTCATCTTCAATGAGAAGGTCCAAAGGATACAGTATACTTGAAGTGAAGCATCAGAGTCTATAACTAGTGTCACAGGAATGGTTCAATACATTGTCAGTAAGAAGAGTCAGTCTTCGTGCACTTAAGTCGGCATTGTGTCTTTTGTATTTAATTCCGATGCAATTTCTGTGTTTCATCGTCAGTAAGAAGGTCCAAAGGATACAGTAAACCTGGAGTGAAGCATCGGAATCTATAACTAATGTCACAGGAATGCTTCAAAACATAGTCAGTAAGAAGAGTCAGCCTTCTTGTACTTAAGTCGGCATTGTGTCTTTTGTATTTAATTCCGATGCAATTTCTGTGTTTCATCGTCAGTAAGAAGGTCCAAGGGATACAGTAAACCTGAAGTGAAGCACTGGAATCTATAACTAGTGTCACAGGAATGGTTCAAAGCATAGTCAGTAAGATGAGTCAGTCTTCTTGTACATAAGTCGGCATTGTGCCTTTTGTATTTAATTCCGATGCAATTTTTGTGTTTCATCGTCAATTAGATGGTCCAAGGGATACAGTAAACCTGAAGTGAGGCATCGGAATCTATAACTAGTGTAACAGGAATGGTTCAAAGCATTGAAAGTGGGAAGAGTCAGTCTTCTTGTACTTAAGTCGGCATTGTGCCTTTTGTATTTAATTCCGATGCAATTTCTGTGGTTCATCGTCAATAAGAAGGTCAGAGGGATACAGTAAACCTAAAGTGAAGCATCGGAATCTATAACTAGTGCCACAGGAACGGTTCAAAACATAGACAGTAGGAAGAGACAGTCTTCTTGTACTTAAGTCAGCATTGTGCCTTTTCTATTTAATTCCTATGGAATTTCTGTGTTTCATCGTCAATAAGAAGGTCCATGGAATATAGTAAACCTGGAGTGAAGCATCAGAATCTATAGCTAGTGTCACAGGAATGGTTCAAAACATAGTGATTAAGTAGGGTCAGTCTTCTTGTACTTAAGTCGTCATTGTGCCTTTTTTATTTAATTCCGATGCAATTTCTGTGTTTCATCTTCTATATGAAGGTCCAAGGGATACAGTAAACCTGAAGTGAAGCATCAGAGTCTATAACTAGTGTCACAGGAATGGTTCAAAACATAGTCAGTAAGAAGAGTCAGTCTTCGTGCACTTAAGTCGGCAATGTGCCTTTTGTATTTAATTCCGATGCAATTTCTATGTTCCATCGTCAATAAGAAGGTCCAAGGGATATAGTAACCCTGGAGTGAAGGATCGGAATCAATAACTAGAGTCACAGGAATGGTTCAAACATAAACAGTGAGTATGGTCAGTCTTCTTGTACTTAAGTCGGCATTGTGCCTTTTGTATTTAATTCCGATGTAATTTCTGTGTTTCATCGTCAATAAGAAGGTCCAAGGGATATAGTAAACCTGGAGTGAAGCATCGGAATCTATAACTAGTGGCACAGGAATGGTTCAAATCATAGACAGTAAGTAGGGTCAGTCTTCCTGTACCTAAGTCGGCATTGTGCCTTATCTATTTAATTCCTATGCAATTTCTGTGTTTCATCGTCAATAAGAAGGTCCAAGGGATATGGTAAACCTGGAGTGAAGCATCGGAATCTATAACTAGTGGCACAGGAATGGTTCAAAACATAGACAGTAAGTAGGGTCAGTCTTCTTGTACTTAAGTCGGCATTGTGCCTTTTTTATTTAATTCCGATGCAATTTCTGTGTTTCATCGTCAATAAGAAGGTCCAAAGGATACAGTAAACCTGGAGTGAAGCATCGGAATCTATAACTAGTGTCACAGGAATGGTTCAAAACATAGTCAGTAAGAAGAGTCAGTCTTCGTGCACTTAAGTCGGCAATGTGCCTTTTGTATTTAATTCCGATGCAATTTCTATGTTCCATCGTCAATAAGAAGGTCCAAGGGATATAGTAACCCTGGAGTGAAGGATCGGAATCAATAACTAGAGTCACAGGAATGGTTCAAACATAAACAGTGAGTATGGTCAGCCTTCTTGTACTTAAGTCGGCATTGTGTCTTTTGTATTTAATTCCGATGCAATTTCTGTGTTTCATCGTCAGTAAGAAGGTCCAAGGGATACAGTAAACCTGAAGTGAAGCACTGGAATCTATAACTAGTGTCACAGGAATGGTTCAAAGCATAGTCAGTAAGATGAGTCAGTCTTCTTGTACTTAAGTCGGCATTGTGCCTTTTGTATTTCATTCCGATGCAATTTCTGTGTTTCTTCGTCAATAAGGAGGTCCAAGGGAGACAGTAAACCTGAAGTGAAGCATCAGAATCTATAACTCCTGTCACAGGAACGGTTCAAAACATCGACAGCAAGAACAATCAGTCTTCTTGTACTTAAGTCGGCATTGTGCCTTTTTTATTGAATTCCGATGCAATTTCTGTGTTTCATCGTCAATAAGAAGGTCCAAGGGATACAGTAAACCTGGAGTGAAGCATCGGAATATATAACTTCTGTCACAGGAATGGTGCAAAACATCGACAGCAAGAAGAGTCAGTCTACCTGTACTTAAGTCGGCATTGTGCCTTTTGTATTTTTTTCCGATGCAATTTCTGTGTTTCATCTTCATTAAGAAGGTCCAAGGGATACAGTAAACCTGAAGTGAAGCACCGGAATCTATAACTAGTGCCACATGAATGGTTCAAATCATAGTCAGTAAGAAGAGTCAGTCTTCTTGAACTTAAGTCGCCATTGTGCCTTTTGAATTTAGTTAAGATGCAATTTCTGTGTTTCATCGTCAATAAGAAGGTCCAAGGGATACAGTAAACCTGAAGTGAAGCACCGGAATCTATAACTAGTGTTACGGGAATGGTTCAAAAGATAGACAGTATGAAGAGTCAGTCTTCTTGTACTTTCGTCGGCATTGTGCCTTTTGTATTTAATTCCGATGCAATTTCTGCGTTTCATCTTCAATAAGAAGGTCCAAAGGATACAGTAAACTTGAAGTGAAGCATCAGTGTCTATAACTTGTGTCACAGGAATGGTTCAAAACATAGTCAGTAAGAAGAGTCAGTCTTCGTGTACATAAGTCGGCATTGTGCCTTTTGTATTTAATTCCGATGCAATTTTTGTGTTTCATCGTCAATAAGAAGGTCCAAGGGATACAGTAAACCTGAAGTGATGCATCGGAATCTATAACTAGTGTCACAGGAATGGTTCAACAGCATAGACAGTAGGAAGAGAGAGTCTTCTTGTACTTAAGTCGGCATTGGGCCTTTTCTATTTAAATCCTATGCAATTTCTGTGTTTCATCGTCAATAAGTTGGTCCATGGGATATAGTAAACCTGGAGTGAAGCATCGGTATCTGTCGCTAGTGTCACAGGAATGGTTCAATACATAGACAGTAAGTAGGGTCAGCCTTCCTGTACTTATGTCGGCATTGTGCCCTTTTTATTTAATTCCGATGCAATATCTGTGTTTCTTCGACAATAAGGAGGTCCAAGGGATACAGTAAACCTGGAGTGAAGCATCTGAATCTATAACTAGTGTCACAGGAATGGTTCAAATCATAGTCGGTAAGAAGAGTCAGTCTTCTTGTACTTAAGTCGGCATAGTGCCTTTTGTATTTAATTCCGATGCAATTTCTGTGTTTCATCGTCAATAAGAAGGTCCAAGGGATACAGTAAACATGGAGTGAAGCATCGGAATCTATAACTAGTGTCACAGGAATGAATCAAAACATAGTCAGTAAGATGAGTCAGTCTTCTTGTACTTAAGTCGGCATTGTGCCTTTTGTATTTAATTCCGATGCAATTTCTGTGTTTCATCGTCAATAAGAAGGTCCAAGGGATACAGTAAACCTGGAGTTAAGCATCGGAATCTATAACTAGTGTCACAGGGATGGTTCAAAGCATAGACAGTAATAAGAGTCAGTATTCTTGTACTTAAGTAGGCATTGTGCCTTTTGTATTTAATTCTGATGCAATTTCTGTGTTTCATCTTCAATATGAAGGTCCAACGGATACACTAAACCAGAAGGGTAGCATCAGAATCTGTAACTAGTGTCACAGGAATGGTTCAAACATAGTCAGTAAGAAGAGTCAGTCTTCTTGTACTTAAGTCGCCATTGTGCCTTTTGTATTTAATTCCGATGCAATTTCTGTGTTTCATCGTCAATAAGAAGGTCCAAGGGATACAGTAAACCTGAAGTGAAGCACCGGAATCTATAACTAGTGTTACGGGAATGGTTCAAATGATAGACAGTAAGAAGAGTCAGTCTTCTTGTACTTTCGTCGGCATTGTTCCTTTTGTATTTAATTCCGATGCAATTTCTGTGTTTCATCTTCAATAAGAAGGTCCAAAGGATACAGTAAACTTGAAGTGAAGCATCAGTGTCTATAAGTAGTGTCACAGGAATGGTTCAAAACATAGTCAGTAAGAAGAGTCAGTCTTCGTGTACATAATTCGGCATTGTGCCTTTTGTATTTAATTCCGATGCAATTTTTGTGTTTCATCGTCAATAAGAAGGTCCAAGGGATACAGTAAACCTGAAGTGATGCATCGGAATCTATAACTAGTGTAACAGAAATGGTTCAAAGCATAGACAGTGGGAAGAGTCAGTATTCTTGTACTTAAGTCGGCATTGTGCCTTTTGTATTTAATTCCGATGCAATTTCTGTGTTTCATCGTCAATAAGAAGGTCCAAGGGATACAGTAAACCTGGAGTGAAGCATCGGAATCTATAACTAGTGTCACAGGAATGAATCAAAACATAGTCAGTAAGATGAGTCAGTCTTCTTGTACTTAAGCCGGCATTGTGCCTTTTGTATTTAATTCCGATGCAATTTCTGTGTTTCATCATCAATAAGAAGGACCAAGGGATACAGTAAACCTGGAGTTAAGCATCGGAATCTATAACTAGTGTCACAGGGATGGTTCAAAACATAGACAGTAATAAGAGTCAGTATTCTTGTACTTAAGTCGGCATTGTGACTTTTGTATTTAATTCTGATGCAATTTCTGTGTTTCATCTTCAATATGAAGGTCCAAGGGATACACTAAACCAGAAGGGTAGCATCAGAATCTGTAACTAGTGTCACAGGAATGGTTCAAACATAGTCAGTAAGAAGAGTCAGTCTTCTTGTACTTAAGTCGCCATTGTGCCTTTTGTATTTAATTCCGATGCAATTTCTGTGTTTCATCGTCAATAAGAAGGTCCAAGGGATACAGTAAACCTGAAGTGAAGCACCGGAATCTATAACTAGTGTTACGGGAATGGTTCAAAAGATAGACAGTAAGAAGAGTCAGTCTTCTTGTACTTTCGTCGGCATTGTGCCTTTTGTATTTAATTCCGATGCAATTTCTGTGTTTCATCTTCAATAAGAAGGTCCAAAGGATACAGTAAACTTGAAGTGAAGCATCAGTGCCTATAACTAGTGTCACAGGAATGGTTGAAAACATAGTCAGTAAGAAGAGTCAGTCTTCGTGTACATAATTCGGCATTGTGCCTTTTGTATTTAATTCCGATGCAATTTTTGTGTTTCATCGTCAATAAGAAGGTCCAAGGGATACAGTAAACCTGAAGTGATGCATCGGAATCTATAACTAGTGTAACAGAAATGGTTCAAAGCATAGACAGTGGGAAGAGTCAGTATTCTTGTACTTAAGTCGGCATTGTGCCTTTTACATTTAATTCCGATGCAATTTCTGTGTTTCATCTTCAATAAGAAGGTCCAAAGGATACAGTAAACTTGAAGTGAAGCATCAGAGTCTGTAACTAATGTCACAGGAATGGATCAAAACATAGTCAGTAAGAAGAGTCAGTCTTCTTGTACATATGACGGCATTGTGCCTTTTGTATTTAATTCCGATGCAATTTTTGTGTTTCATCGTCAATAAGAAGGTCCAAGGGATACAGTAAACCTGAAGTGATGCATCGGAATCAATAACTAGTGTCACTGGAATGGTTCAAAACATAGACAGTAGGAAGAGAGAGTCTTCTTGTACTTAAGTCGGCATTTTGCCTTTTCTATTTAATTCCTATGCAATTTCTGTGTTTCATCGTCAATAAGAAGGTCCATGGGATATAGTAAACCTGGAGTGAAGCATCGGAATCTGTCGCTAGTGTCACAGGAATGGTTCAATACATAGACAGTGAGTAGGGTCAGTCTTCTTGTACTTAAGTCGGCATTGTGCCCTTTTTATTTAGTTCCGATGCAATTTCTGTGTTTCATCTGCAATATGAAGGTCCAAGGGATACAGTAAACCTGAAGTGAAGCATCAGAGTCTATAACTAGTGTCACAGGTATGGTTCAAAACATAGTCAGTAAGTAGGGTCACTCTTCTTGTACTTATGTCGGCATTGTGCCTTTTGTATTTAATTCCGATGCAATTTCTGTGTTTCATCGTCAATAAGAATGTCCAAGGGATACAGTAAACCTGCTGTGAAGCATCGGAATCTATAACTAGTGTAACAGGAATGGTTCAAAGCATAGACAGTGGGAGGAGTCAGTATTCTTGTACTTAAGTCAGCATTGTGCCTTTTGTATTTAATTCCGATGCAATTTCTGTGTTTCATCGTCAATAAGAAGGTCCAAGGGATACAGTAAACCTGAAGTGAAGCACCGGAATCTATAACTAGTGTTACAGGAATGGTTCAAAAGATAGACAGTTAGAAGAGTCAGTCTTCTTGTACTTTCGTCGGCATTGTGCCTATTGCATTTAATTCCGATGCAATTTCTGTGTTTCATCTTCAATAAGAAGGTCCAAAGGATACAGTAAACTTGAAGTGAAGCATCAGAGTCTATAACTAGTGTAACAGGAATGGTTCAATGCATAGACTGTGGGAAGAGTCAGTCTTCTTGTACTTAAGTCGGCATTGTGCCTTTTGTATTTAATTTCGATGCAATTTCTATGTTTCATCGTCAATAAGAAGGTAAGAGGGATACAGTAAACCTGAAGTGAAGCATCGGAATCTATAACTAGTGTAACAGGAATGGTTCAAAGCATAGACAGCGGGGAAGAGTCAGTCTTCTTTTACTTAAGTCGGCATTGTGCATTTTGTATTTAATTCCAATGCAATTTCTGTGTTTCATCGTCAATAAGAAGGTCAGAGGGATACAGTAAACCTGAAGTGAAGCATCGGAATCTATAACTAGTGTCACAGGAATGGTTCAAAACATAGACAGTAGGAAGAGACTGTCTTCTTGTACTTAAGTCGGCCTTCTACCTTTTCTATATAATTCCTATGCAATTTCTGTGTTTCTTCGTCAATAAGAAGGTCCAATGGATATAGTAAACCTGGAGTGAAGCATCGGAATCTATAACTAGTGTCACAGCAATGGTTCAAAACATAGACAGTAAGTAGGGTCAGTCTTCGTGTACTTAAGTCGGCATTGTGCCTTTTTTATTTAATTCCGATGCAATTTCTGTGTTTCATCGTCAATGAGAAGGTCCAAGGGATACAGTAAACCTGGAGTGAAGCATCGGAATCTATGACTACTGTCACAGGAATGGTTCAAATCATCGACAGTAAGAAGAGTCAGTCTTCCTGTACTTAATTCGGTATTGTGCCTTTAGTATTTAATTCCGATGCAATTTATGTGTTTCATCGTTAAAAAGAAGGTCAGAGGGATACAGTAAATCTGAAGTCAAGCATCGGAATCTATAACTAGTGTGACAGGAATGGTTCAAAACATAGTCAGTAAGAGGAGTCAGTCTTCTTGTACTTAAGTCGGCATTGTGCCTTTTGTATTTAATTCCGATGCACGTTCTGTGTTTCATCGTCAACAAGAAGGTCCAAGGGATACAGTAAACCTGGAGTGAAGCATCGGAATCTATAACTAGTGACACAGGGATGGTTTAAAACATAGGCAGTGAGAAGAGTCAGTATTCTTGTACCTAAGACGGCATTGTGCCTTTTGTATTTAATTCTGATGCAATTTCTGTGTTTCATCGTCAATAAGAAGGTCCAAGGCATACAGTAAACCTGAAGTGAAGCACCGTAATCTATAACTCGTGTCACAGGTATGGTTCAAAGCATAGTCAGTAAGAAAAGTCAGTCTTCTTGTACTTAAGTCGGCATTGTGCCCTTTGTATTTAATTCCGATGCAATTTCTGTGTTTCTTCGACAATAAGGAGGTCCAAGGGATACAGTAAACCTGGAGTGAAGCATCGGAATCTATAACTAGTGTCACAGGAATGGTTCAAATCATAGTCGGTAAGAAGAGTCAGTCTTCTTGTACTTAAGTCGGCATTCTGCCTTTTGTATTTAAATCCGATGCAATTTCTTTGTTTCATCGTCAATAAGAAGGTCCAAGGGATACAGTAAACCTGGAGTGAAGCATCGGAATCTATAACTAGTGTTACAGGAATGGTTCAAAAGATAGACGGTAAGAAGAGTCAGTCTTCTTGTACTTTCGTCGGCATTGTGCCTATTGCATTTAATTCCGATGCAATTTCTGTGTTTCATCGTCAATGAGGAGGTCCAAGGGATACAGTAAACCTGGAGTGAAGCATCGGAATCTATAACTAGTGTCACAGGAATGAATCAAACATAGTCAGTAACAAGAGTCAGTCTCTTTGTACTTAAGTCGGCATTGTGCCTTTTGTATTTAATTCCGATGCAATTTCTGTGTTTCATCGTCAATAAGAAGGTCCAAGGGATACAGTAAACCTGGAGTTAAGCATCGGAATCTATAACTAGTGTCACAGGGATGGTTCAAAACATAGACAGTAATAAGAGTCAGTATTCTTGTACTTAAGTCGGCATTGTGCCTTTTGTATTTAATTCTGATGCAATTTCTGTGTTTCATCTTCAATATGAAGGTCCAAGGGATACATTAAACCTGAAGTGTAGCATCAGAATCTATAACTAGTGTCACAGGAATGGTTCAAACATAGTCAGTAAGAAGAGTCAGTCTTCTTGTACTTAAGTCGGCATTGTGCCTTTTGTATTTATTTCCGATGCAATTTCTGTGTTTCATCTTCAATAAGAAGGTCCAAGGGATACAGTAAACCCGAAGTAAGGCGACGGAATCAATAACTAGTGTCACATGAATGGTTCAAATCATAGTCAGTAAGAAGAGTCAGTCTTCTTGTACTTAAGTCCGCATTGTGCCTTTTGTATTTAATTCCGATGCAATTTCTGTGTTTCATCGTCAATAACAAGGTCCAAGGGATACAGTAAACCTGGAGTGAAGCATCGGAATCTATAACTATTGTCACAGGAACGAAGGAAAACATAGACAGTAAGAAGTGTCAGTCTTCTTGTACTTAAGTCGGCAATGTGTCTTTTGTATTTAATTCCGATGCAATTTCTGGGTTTCATCGTCAATAAGAAGGTCCAAGGGACACAGTAAACCTGGAGTTAAACATCGGAATCTATAACTAGTGTCACAGGGATGGATGAAAACCTAGTCAGTAAGAAGAGTCAGTATTCTTGTACTTAAGTCGGCATTGTGCATTTTGTATTTAATTCCGATGCAATTTCAATGTTTCATCTTCAATATGAAGGTCCAAGGGATACAGTAAACCAGAAGTGAAGCATCAGAGTCTATAACTACTGTCACAGGAACGGTTCAAAACATCGACAGCAAGAACAGTCAGTCTTCTTGTACGTAAGTCGGCATTGTGCCTTTTTTATTGAATTCCGATGCAATTTCTGTGTTTCATCGTCAATACGAAGGTCCAAGGGATACAGTAAACCTGGAGTGATGAATCGGAATCTACAACCACTGTCACAGGAATGGTGCAAAGCATCGACAGCAAGAAGAGTCAGTCTTCTTGTACTTAAGTCGGCATTGTGCCTTTTGTATTTTTTTCCGATGCAATTTCTGTGTTTCATCTTCATAAGAAGGTCCAAGGGATACAGTAAACCTGAAGTGAAGCACCGGAATCTATAACTAGTGTCACATGGATGGTTCAAATCATAGTCAGTAAGAAGAGTCAGTCTTCTTGTACTTAAGACGCCATTGTGCCTTTTGTATTTAATTCCGATGCAATTTCTGTGTTTCATCGTCAATAAGAAGGTCCAAGGGATAGAGTAAACCTGAAGTGAAGCACCGGAATCTATAACTTGTGTTACGGGAATGGTCCAAAATATAGACAGTAAGAAGAGTCAGTCTTCTTGTACTTTCGTCGGCATTGTGCCTTTCGTATTTAATTCCGATGCAATTACTGTGTTTCATCTTCAATAAGAAGGTCCAAAGCATACAGCAAACCAGAAGTGAAGCATCAGAGTCTATAACTACTGTCACAGGAACGGTTCAAAACATCGACAGCAAGAACAGTCAGTCTTCTTGTACGTAAGTCGGCATTGTGCCTTTTTTATTGAATTCCGATGCAATTTCTGTGTTTCATCGTCAATAAGAAGGTCCAAGGGATACAGTAAACCTGGAGTTAGGCATCGGAATCTATAACTAGTGTCACAGGGATGGTTCAAAACATAGACAGTAATAAGAGTCAGTATTCTTGTACTTAAGTCGGCATTGTGCCTTTTGTATTTAATTCTGATGCAATTTCTGTGTTTCATCTTCAATATGAAGGTCCAAGGGATACATTAAACCTGAAGTGTAGCATCAGAATCTATAACTAGTGTCACAGGAATGGTTCAAACATAGTCAGTAAGAAGAGTCAGTCTTCTTGTACTTAAGTCGGCATTGTGCCTTTTGTATTTATTTCCGATGCAATTTCTGTGTTTCATCTTCAATAAGAAGGTCCAAGGGATACAGTAAACCTGAAGTGAGGCGACGGAATCAATAACTAGTGTCACATGAATGGTTCAAATCATAGTCAGTAAGAAGAGTCAGTCTTCTTGTACTTAAGTCCGCATTGTGCCTTTTGTATTTAATTCCGATGCAATTTCTGTGTTTCATCGTCAATAACAAGGTCCAAGGGATACAGTAAACCTGGAGTGAAGCATCGGAATCTATAACTATTGTCACAGGAATGAAGGAAAACATAGACAGTAAGAAGTGTCAGTCTTCTTGTACTTAAGTCGGCAATGTGTCTTTTGTATTTAATTCCGATGCAATTTCTGGGTTTCATCGTCAATAAGAAGGTCCAAGGGACACAGTAAACCTGGAGTTAAACATCGGAATCTATAACTAGTGTCACAGGGATGGATGAAAACCTAGTCAGTAAGAAGAGTCAGTATTCTTGTACTTAAGTCGGCATTGTGCCTTTTGTATTTAATTCCGATGCAATTTCAATGTTTCATCTTCAATATTAAGGTCCAAGGGATACAGTAAACCAGAAGTGAAGCATCAGAGTCTATAACTACTGTCACAGGAACGGTTCAAAACATCGACAGCAAGAACAGTCAGTCTTCTTGTACGTAAGTCGGCATTGTGCCTTTTTTATTGAATTCCGATGCAATTTCTGTGTTTCATCGTCAATACGAAGGTCCAAGGGATACAGTAAACCTGGAGTGATGAATCGGAATCTACAACCACTGTCACAGGAATGGTGCAAAGCATCGACAGCAAGAAGAGTCAGTCTTCTTGTACTTAAGTCGGCATTGTGCCTTTTGTATTTTTTTCCGATGCAATTTCTGTGTTTCATCTTCATAAGAAGGTCCAAGGGATACAGTAAACCTGAAGTGAAGCACCGGAATCTATAACTAGTGTCACATGGATGGTTCAAATCATAGTCAGTAAGAAGAGTCAGTCTTCTTGTACTTAAGACGCCATTGTGCCTTTTGTATTTAATTCCGATGCAATTTCTGTGTTTCATCGTCAATAAGAAGGTCCAAGGGATAGAGTAAACCTGAAGTGAAGCACCGGAATCTATAACTTGTGTTACGGGAATGGTCCAAAATATAGACAGTAAGAAGAGTCAGTCTTCTTGTACTTTCGTCGGCATTGTGCCTTTCGTATTTAATTCCGATGCAATTTCTGTGTTTCATCTTCAATAAGAAGGTCCAAAGCATACAGCAAACCAGAAGTGAAGCATCAGAGTCTATAACTACTGTCACAGGAACGGTTCAAAACATCGACAGCAAGAACAGTCAGTCTTCTTGTACGTAAGTCGGCATTGTGCCTTTTTTATTGAATTCCGATGCAATTTCTGTGTTTCATCGTCAATAAGAAGGTCCAAGGGATACAGTAAACCTGGAGTTAGGCATCGGAATCTATAACTAGTGTCACAGGGATGGTTCAAAACATAGACAGTAATAAGAGTCAGTATTCTTGTACTTAAGTCGGCATTGTGCCTTTTGTATTTAATTCTGATGCAATTTCTGTGTTTCATCTTCAATATGAAGGTCCAAGGGATACACTAAACCAGAAGGGTAGCATCAGAATCTATAACTAGTGTCACAGGAATGGTTCAAACATAGTCAGTAAGAAGAGTCAGTCTTCTTGTACTTAAGTCGGCATTGTGCCTTTTGTATTTATTTCCGATGCAATTTCTGTGTTTCATCTTCAATAAGAAGGTCCAAGGTATACAGTAAACCTGAAGTGAGGCGACGGAATCAATAACTAGTGTCACATGAATGGTTCAAATCATAGTCAGTAAGAAGAGTCAGTCTTCTTGTACTTAAGTCCGCATTGTGCCTTTTGTATTTAATTCCGATGCAATTTCTGTGTTTCATCGTCAATAACAAGGGCCAAGGGATACAGTAAACCTGGAGTGAAGCATCGGAATCTATAACTACTGTCACAGGAATGAAGGAAAACATAGACAGTGAGAAGTGTCAGTCTTCTTGTACTTAAGTCGGCAATGTGTCTTTTGTATTTAATTCCGATGCAATTTCTGGGTTTCATCGTCAATAAGAAGGTCCAAGGGACACAGTAAACCTGGAGTTAAACATCGGAATCTATAACTAGTGTCACAGGGATGGATGAAAACCTAGTCAGTAAGAAGAGTCAGTATTCTTGTACTTAAGTCGGCATTGTGCCTTTTGTATTTAATTCCGATGCAATTTCTATGTTTCATCTTCAATATGAAGGTCCAAGGGATACAGTAAACCAGAAGTGAAGCATCAGAGTCTATAACTACTGTCACAGGAACGGTTCAAAACATCGACAGCAAGAACAGTCAGTCTTCTTGTACGTAAGTCGGCATTGTGCCTTTTTTATTGAATTCCGATGCAATTTCTGTGTTTCATCGTCAATACGAAGGTCCAAGGGATACAGTAAACCTGGAGTGATGAATCGGAATCTACAACCACTGTCACAGGAATGGTGCAAAGCATCGACAGCAAGAAGAGTCAGTCTTCTTGTACTTAAGTCGGCATTGTGCCTTTGGATTTTTTTCCGATGCAATTTCTGTGTTTCATCTTCATTAAGAAGGTCCAAGGGATACAGTAAACCTGAAGTGAAGCACCGGAATCTATAACTAGTGTCACATGGATGGTTCAAATCATAGTCAGTAAGAAGAGTCAGTCTTCTTGTACTTAAGACGCCATTGTGCCTTTTGTATTTAATTCCGATGCAATTTCTGTGTTTCATCGTCAATGAGAAGGTCCAAGGGATAGAGTAAACCTGAAGTGAAGCACCGGAATCTATAACTTGTGTTACGGGAATGGTCCAAAATATAGACAGTAAGAAGAGTCAGTCTTCTTGTACTTTCGTCGGCATTGTGCCTTTCGTATTTAATTCCGATGCAATTTCTGTGTTTCATCTTCAATAAGAAGGTCCAAAGGATACAGCAAACCAGAAGTGAAGCATCAGAGTCTATAACTACTGTCACAGGAACGGTTCAAAACATCGACAGCAAGAACAGTCAGTCTTCTTGTACGTAAGTCGGCATTGTGCCTTTTTTATTGAATTCCGATGCAATTTCTGTGTTTCATCGTCAATAAGAAGGTCCAAGGGATACAGTAAACCTGGAGTTAGGCATCGGAATCTATAACTAGTGTCACAGGGATGGTTCAAAACATAGACAGTAATAAGAGTCAGTATTCTTGTACTTAAGTCGGCATTGTGCCTATTGTATTTAATTCTGATGCAATTTCTGTGTTTCATCTTCAATATGAAGGTCCAAGGGATACACTAAACCAGAAGGGTAGCATCAGAATCTGTAACTAGTGTCACAGGAATAATTCAAACATAGTCAGTAAGAAGAGTCAGTCTTCTTGTACTTAAGTCGCCATTGTGCCTTTTGTATTTAATTCCGATGCAATTTCTGTGTTTCATCGTCAATAAGAAGGTCCAACGGATACAGTAAACCTGAAGTGAAGCACCGGAATCTATAACTAGTGTTACGGGAATGGTTCAAAAGATAGACAGTAAGAAGAGTCAGTCTTCTTGTACTTTCGTCGGCATTGTGCCTTTTGTATTTAATTCCGATGCAATTTCTGTGTTTCATCTTCAATAAGAAGGTCCAAAGGATACAGTAAACTTGAAGTGAAGCATCAGTGTCTATAACTAGTGTCACAGGAATGGTTCAAAACATAGTCAGTAAGAAGAGTCAGTCTTCGTGTACATAATTCGGCATTGTGCCTTTTGTAATTAATTCCGATGCAATTTTTGTGTTTCATCGTAAATAAGAAGGTCCAAGGGATACAGTAAACCTGAAGTGATGCATCGGAATCTATAACTAGTGTAACAGAAATGGTTCAAAGCATAGATAGTGGGAAGAGTCAGTATTCTTGTACTTAAGTCGGCATTGTGCCTTTTGTATTTAATTCCGATGCAATTTCTGTGTTTAATGGTCAATAAGAAGGTCCAAGGGATACAGTAAACCTGGAGTGAAGCATCGGGATCTATAACTAGTGTCACAAGAATGAATCAAAGCATAGTAAGTAAGATGAGTCAGTCTTCTTGTACTTAAGTCGGCATTGTGCCTTTTGTATTTATTTCCGATGCAATTTCTGTGTTTCATCGTCAATAAGAAGGTCCAAGGGATACAGTAAACCTGAAGTGAAGCACCGGAATCTATAACTAGTGTTACGGGAATGGTTCAAAAGATAGACAGTAAGAAGAGTCAGTCTTCTTGTATTTTCGTCGGCATTGTGCCTTTTGTATTTAATTCCGATGCAATTTCTGTGTTTCATCTTCAATAAGAAGGTCCAAAGGATACAGTAAACTTGAAGTGAAGCATCAGTGTCTATAACTAGTGTCACAGGAATGGTTCAAAACATAGTCAGTAAGAAGAGTCAGTCTTCGTGTAAATAATTCGGCATTGTGCCTTTTGTATTTAATTCCGATGCAATTTTTGTGTTTCATCGTCAATAAGAAGGTCCAAGGGGTACAGTAAACCTGAAGTGATGCATCGGAATCTATAACTAGTGTAACAGAAATGGTTCAAAGCATAGACAGTGGGAAGAGTCAGTATTCTTGTACTTAAGTCGGCATTGTGCCTTTTGTATTTAATTCCGATGCAATTTCTGTGTTTCATCGTCAATAAGAAGGTCCACGGGATACAGTAAACCTGAAGTGAAGCACCGGAAACTATAACTAGTGTTACGGGAATGGTTCAAAAGATATACAGTAAGAAGAGTCAGTCTTCTTGTACTGTCGTCGGCATTGTGCCTTTTACATTTAATTCCGATGCAATTTCTGTGTTTCATCTTCAATAAGAAGGTCCAAAGGATACAGTAAACTTGAAGTGAAGCATCAGAGTCTGTAACTAGTGTCACAGGAATAGATCAAAACATAGTCAGTAAGAAGAGTCAGTCTTCTTGTACATATGTCGGCATTGTGCCTTTTGTATTTAATTCCGATGCAATTTTTGTGTTTCATCGTCAATAAGAAGGTCCAAGGGATACAGTAAACCTGAAGTGATGCATCGGAATCAATAACTAGTGTCACAGGAATGGTTCAAAACATAGACAGTAGGAAGAGAGAGTCTTCTTGTACTTAAGTCGGCATTGTGCCTTTTCTATTATTTCCTATGCAATTTCTGTGTTTCATCGTCAATAAGAAGGTCCATGGGATATAGTAAACCTGGAGTGAAGCATCGGAATCTGTCGCTAGTGTCACAGGAATGGTTCAATACATAGACAGTGAGTAGGGTCAGTCTTCTTGTACTTAAGTCGGCATTGTGCCCTTTTTATTTAATTCCGATGCAATTTCTGTGTTTCATCTTCAATATGAAGGTCCAAGGGATACAGTAAACCTGAAGTGAAGCATCAGAGTCTATAACTAGTTTCACAGGTATGGTTCAAAACATAGTCAGTAAGTAGGGTCAGTCTTCTTGTACTTATGTCGGCATTCTGCCTTTTGTATTTAATTCCGATGCAATTTCTGTGTTTCATCGTTAATAAGAATGTCCAAGGGATACAGTAAACCTGAAGTGAAGCATCGGAATCTATAACTAGTGTAACAGGAATGGTTCAAAGCATAGACAGTGGGAGGAGTCAGTATTCTTGTACTTAAGTCAGCATTGTGCCTTTTGTATTTAATTCCGATGCAATTTCTGTGTTTCATCGTCAATAAGAAGGTCCAAGGGATACAGTAAACCTGAAGTGAAGCACCGGAATCTATAACTAGTGTTACAGGAATGGTTCAAAAGATAGACAGTAAGAAGAGTCAGTCTTCTTGTACTTTCGTCGGCATTGTGCCTATTGCATTTAATTCCGATGCAATTTCTGTGTTTCATCTTCAATAAGAAGGTCCAAAGGATACAGTAAACTTGAAGTGAAGCATCAGAATCTATAACTAGTGTAACAGGAATGGTTCAATGCATAGACTGTGGGAAGAGTCAGTCTTCTTGTACTTAAGTCAGCATTGTGCCTTTTGTATTTAGTTTCGATGCAATTTCTATGTTTCATCGTCAATAAGAAGGTAAGAGGGATACAGTAAACCTGAAGTGAAGCATCGGAATCTATAACTAGTGTAACAGGAATGGTTCAAAGCATAGACAGCGGGGAAGAGTCAGTCTTCTTTTACTTAAGTCGGCATTGTGCATTTTGTATTTAATTCCAATGCAATTTCTGTGTTTCATCGTCAATGAGAAGGTCCAAGGGATACAGTAAACCTGAAGTGAAGCACCGTAATCTATAACTCGTGTCACAGGTATGGTTCAAAGCATAGTCAGTAAGAAAAGTCAGTCTTCTTGTACTTAAGTCGGCATTGTGCCCTTTGTATTTAATTCCGATGCAATTTCTGTGTTTCTTCGACAATAAGGAGGTCAAAGGGATACAGTAAACCTGGAGTGAAGCATCGGAATCTATAACTAGTGTCACAGCAATGGTTCAAAACATAGACAGTAAGTAGGGTCAGTCTTCGTGTACTTAAGTCGGTATTGTGCCTTTTTTATTTAATTCCGATGCAATTTCTGTGTTTCATCGTCAATGAGAAGGTCCAAGGGATACAGTAAACCTGGAGTGAAGCATCGGAATCTATAACTACTGTCACAGGAATGGTTCAAAACATCGACAGTAAGAAGAGTCAGTCTTCCTGTACTTAATTCGGTATTGTTTTTTTAGTATTTAATTCCGATGCAATTTATGTGTTTCATCGTTAAAAAGAAGGTCAGAGGGATACAGTAAATCTGAAGTCAAGCATCGGAATCTATAACTAGTGTGACAGGAATGGTTCAAAACATAGTCAGTAAGAGGAGTCAGTCTTCTTGTACTTAAGTCGGCATTGTGCCTTTTGTATTTAATTCCGATGCACGTTCTGTGTTTCATCGTCAACAAGTAGGTCCAAGGGATGCAGTAAACCTTTAGTGAAGCATCGGAATCTATAACTAGTGACACAGGGATGGTTTGAAACATAGGCAGTGAGAAGAGTCAGTATTCTTGTACTTAAGTCGGCATTGTGCCTTTTGTATTTAATTCCAATGCAATTTCTGTGTTTCATCGTCAATAAGAAGGTCCAAGGCATACAGTAAACCTGAAGTGAAGCACCGTAATCTATAACTCGTGTCACAGGTATGGTTCAAAGCATAGTCAGTAAGAAAAGTCAGTCTTCTTGTACTTAAGTCGGCATTGTGCCCTTTGTATTTAATTCCGATGCAATTTCTGTGTTTCTTCGACAATAAGGAGGTCCAAGGGATACAGTAAACCTGGAGTGAAGCATCGGAATCTGTAACTAGTGTCACAGGAATGGTTCAAATCATAGTCGGTAAGAAGAGTCAGTCTTCTTGTACTTATGTCGGCATTGGGCCTTTTGTATTTAATTCCGATGCAATTTCTGTGTTTCATCGTCAATAAGAAGGTCCAAGGGATACAGTAAACCTGGAGTGAAGCATCGGAATCTATAACTAGTGTCACAGGAATGAATCAAAACATAGTCAGTAAGAAGAGTCAGTCTTCTTGTACTTAAGTCGGCATTGTGCCTTTTGTATTTAATTCCGATGCAATTTCTGTGTTTCTTCGACAATAAGGAGGTCCAAGGGATACAGTAAACCTGGAGTGAAGCATCGGAATCTATAACTAGTGTCACAGCAATGGTTCAAAACATAGACAGTAAGTAGGGTCAGTCTTCGTGTACTTAAGTCGGCATTGTGCTTTTTTATTTAATTCCGATGCAATTTCTGTGTTTCATCGTCAATGAGAAGGTCCAAGGGATACAGTAAACCTGGAGTGAAGCATCGGAATCTATAACTACTGTCACAGGAATGGTTCAAAACATCGACAGTAAGAAGAGTCAGTCTTCCTGTACTTAATTCGGTATTGTGCCTTTAGTATTTAATTCCGATGCAATTTATGTGTTTCATCGTTAAAAAGAAGGTCAGAGGGATACAGTAAATCTGAAGTCAAGCATCGGAATCTATAACTAGTGTGACAGGAATGGTTCAAAACATAGTCAGTAAGAGGAGTCAGTCTTCTTGTACTTAAGTCGGCATTGTGCCTTTTGTATTTAATTCCGATGCACGTTCTGTGTTTCATCGTCAACAAGAAGGTCCAAGGGATACAGTAAACCTTTAGTGAAGCATCGGAATCTATAACTAGTGACACAGGGATGGTTTAAAATATAGGCAGTGAGAAGAGTCAGTATTCTTGTACTTAAGTCGGCATTGGGCCTTTTGTATTTAATTCCAATGCAATTTCTGTGTTTCATCGTCAATAAGAAGGTCCAAGGCATACAGTAAACCTGAAGTGAAGCACCGTAATCTATAACTCGTGTCACAGGTATGGTTCAAAGCATAGTCAGTAAGAAAAGTCAGTCTTCTTGTACTTAAGTCGGCATTGTGCCCTTTGTATTTAATTCCGATGCAATTTCTGTGTTTCTTCGACAAAAAGGAGGTCCAAGGGATACAGTAAACCTGGAGTGAAGCATCGGAATCTATAACTAGTGTCACAGGAATGGTTCAAATCATAGTCGGTAAGAAGAGTCAGTCTTCTTGTACTTAAGTCGGCATTGGGCCTTTTGTATTTAATTCCGATGCAATTTCTGTGTTTCATCGTCAATAAGAAGGTCCAAGGGATACAGTAAACCTTTAGTGAAGCATTGGAATCTATAACTAGTGACACAGGGATGGTTTAAAACATAGGCAGTGAGAAGAGTCAGTATTCTTGTACTTAAGTCGGCATTGTGCCTTTTGTATTTAATTCCAATGCAATTTCTGTGTTTCATCGTCAATAAGAAGGTCCAAGGCATACAGTAAACCTGAAGTGAAGCACCGTAATCTATAACTCGTGTCACAGGTATGGTTCAAAGCATAGTCAGTAAGAAAAGTCAGTCTTCTTGTACTTAAGTCGGCATTGTGCTTTTTGTATTTAATTCCGATGCAATTTCTGTGTTTCATCGTCAATAAGAAGGTCCAAGGGATACAGTAAACCTGGAGTGAAGCATCGGAATCTATAACTAGTGTCACAGGAATGAATCAAAACATAGTCAGTAAGAAGAGTCAGTCTTCTTGTACTTAAGTCGGCATTGTGCCTTTTGTATTTAATTCCGATGCAATTTCTGTGTTTTATCTTCAATAAGAAGGTCCAAGGGATACAGTAAACCTGAAGTGAGGCGACGGAATCAATAACTAGTGCCACATGAATGGTTCAAATCATAGTCAGTAAGAAGAGTCAGTCTTCTTGTACTTAAGTCCGCATTGTGCCTTTTGTATTTAATTCCGATGCAATTTCTGTGTTTCGTCGTCAATAACAAGGTCCAAGGGATACAGTAAACCTGGAGTGAAGCATCGGAATCTATAACTATTGTCACAGGAATGAATGAAAACATAGACAGTAAGAAGTGTCAGTCTTCTTGTACCTAAGTCGGCAATGTGTCTTTTGTATTTAATTCCGATGCAATTTCTGGGTTTCATAGTCAATAAGAAGGTCCAAGGGACACAGTAAACCTGGAGTTAAACATCGGAATCTATAACTAGTGTCACAGGGATGGATGAAAACCTAGTCAGTAAGAAGAGTCAGTATTCTTGTACTTAAGTCGGCATTGTGCCTTTTGTATTTAATTCCGATGCAATTTCTATGTTTCATCTTCAATATGAAGGTCCAAGGGATACAGTACACCAGAGGTGAAGCATCAGAGTCTATAACTACTGCCACAGGAACGGTTCAAAGCATCGACAGCAAGAACAGTCAGTCTTCTTGTACGTAAATCGGCATTGTGCCTTTTTTATTGAATTCCGATGCAATTTCTGTGTTTCATCGTCAATACGAAGGTCCAAGGGATACAGTAAACCTGGAGTGAAGAATCGGAATCTATAACCACTGTCACAGGAATGGTGCAAAGCATCGACAGCAAGAAGAGTCAGCCTTCTTGTACTTAAGTCGGCATCGTGTCTTTTGTATTTTTTTCCGATGCAATTTCTGTGTTTCATCTTCATTAAGAAGGTCCAAGGGATACAGTAAACCTGAAGTGAAGCACCGGAATCTATAACTAGTGTCACATGGATGGTTCAAATCATAGTCAGTAAGAAGAGTCAGTCTTCTTGTAGTTAAGTCGCCATTATGCCTTTTGTATTTAATTCCGATGCAATTTCTGTGTTTCATCGTCAATGAGAAGGTCCAAGGGACACAGTAAACCTGGAGTTAAACATCGGAATCTATAACTTGTGTTACGGGAATGGTCCAAAAGGTAGACAGTAAGAAGAGTCAGTGTTCTTGTACTTTCGTCGGCATTGTGCCTTTTGTATTTAATTCCGATGCAATTTCTGTGTTTCATCTTCAATAAGAAGGTCCAAAGGATACAGCAAACCAGAAGTGAAGCATCAGAGTCTATAACTACTGTCACAGGAACGGTTCAAAACATCGACAGCAAGAACAGTCAGTCTTCTTGTACATATGTCGGCATTGTGCCTTTTGTATTTAATTTCGATGCAATTTTTGTGTTTCATCGTCAATAAGAAGGTCCAAGGGATACAGTAAACCTGAAGTGATGCATCGGAAACTATAACTAGTGTCACAGGAATGGTTCAAAACATAGACAGTAGGAAGAGAGAGTCTTCTTGTACTTAAGTCGGCATTGTGCCTTTTCTATTTAATTCCTATGCAATTTCTGTGTTTCATCGTCAATAAGAAGGTCCATGGGAAATAGTAAACCTGGAGTGAAGCATCGGAATCTGTCGCTAGTGTCACAGGAATGGTTCAATACATAGACAGTGAGTAGGGTCAGTCTTCTTGTACTTAAGTCGGCATTGTGCCCTTTTTCTTTAATTCCGATGCAATTTCTGTGTTTCATCTTCAATATGAAGGTCCAAGGGATACAGTAAACCTGAAGTGAAGCATCAGAGTCCATAACTAGTGTCACAGGTATGGTTCAAAACGTAGTCAGTAAGTAGGGTCAGTCTTCTTGTACTTATGTCGGCATTGTGCCTTTTGTATTTAATTCCGATGCAATTTCTGTGTTTCATCGTCAATAAGAATGTCCAAGGGATACAGTAAACCTGAAGTGAAGCATCGGAATCTATAACTAGTGTAACAGGAATGGTTCAAAGCATAGACAGTGGGAGGAGTCAGTATTCTAGTACTTAAGTCAGCATTGTGCTTTTTGTATTTAATTCCGATGCAATTTCTGGGTTTCATCGTCAATATGAAGGTCCAAGGGATACAGTAAACCAGAAGTGAAGCATCAGAGTCTATAACTACTGTCACAGGAACGGTTCAAAACATCGACAGCAAGAACAGTCAGTCTTCTTGTACGTAAGTCGGCATTGTGCCTTTTTTATTGAATTCCGATGCAATTTCTGTGTTTCATCGTCAATACGAAGGTCCAAGGGATACAGTAAACCTGGAGTGAAGAATCGGAATCTATAACCACTGTCACAGGAATGGTGCAAAGCATCGACAGCAAGAAGAGTCAGTCTTCTTGTACTTAAGTCGGCATTGTGCCTTTTGTATTTTTTTCCGATGCAATTTCTGTGTTTCATCTTCATTAAGAAGGTCCAAGGGATACAGTAAACTTGAAGTGAAGCATCAGTGTCTATAACTAGTGTCACAGGAATGGTTCAAAACATAGTCAGTAAGAAGAGTCAGTCTTCGTGTACATAATTCGGCATTGTGCCTTTTGTATATAATTCCGATACAGTTTTTGTGTTTCATCGTCAATAAGAAGGTCCAAGGGATACAGTAAACCTGAAGTGATGCATCGGAATCTATAACTAGTGTAACAGAAATGGTTCAACACATAGACAGTGGGAAGAGTCAGTATTCTTGTACTTAAGTCGGCATTGTGCCTTTTGTATTTAATTCCGAAGCAATTTCTGTGTTTCATCGTCAATAAGAAGGTCCAAGGGATACAGTAAACCTGAAGTGAAGCACCGGAATCTATAACTAGTGTTACGGGAATGGTTCAAAAGATAGACAGTAAGAAGAGTCAGTCTTCTTGTACTTTCGTCGGCATTGTGCCTTTTGCATTTAATTCCGATGCAATTTTTGTGTTTCATCTTCAATAAGAAGGTCCAAAGGATACAGTAAACTTGAAGTGAAGCATCAGAGTCTGTAACTAGTGTCACAGGAATGGATCAAAACATAGTCAGTAAGAAGAGTCAGTCTTCTTGTACATAAGTCGGCATTGTGCCTTTTGTATTTAATTCCGATGCAATTTTTGTGTTTCATCGTCAATAAGAAGGTCCAAGGGATACAGTAAACCTGAAGTGATGCATCGGAATCTATAACTAGTGTCACAGGAATGGTTCAAAAGATAGACAGTAAGAAGAGTCAGTATTCTTGTACTTTCGTCGGCATTGTGCCTTTTGCATTTAATTCCGATGCAATTTCTGTGTTTCATCTTCAATAAGAAGGTCCAAAGGATACAGTAAACTTGAAGTGAAGCATCAGAGTCTATAACTAGTGTAACAGGAATGGTTCAAAGCATAGACTGTGTGAAGAGTCAGTCTTCTTGTACTTAAGTCGGCATTGTGCCTTTTGTATTTAATTTCGATGCAATTTCTATGTTTCATCGTCAATAAGAAGGTAAGAGGGAAACAGTAAACCTGAAGTGAAGCATCGGAAACTATAACTAGTGTAACAGGAATGGTTCGAAGCATAGACAGCGGGGAAGAGTCAGTCTTCTTGTACTTAAGTCAGCATTGTGCATTTTGTATTTAATTAAAATGCAATTTCTG